>NW_006289813.1:2819576-2842542 GCF_000327345.1 Myotis davidii | reverse complement strand
TGGCTTTTCGGTTTTCCATTTGTCTTTCATTCAGTTGATGTGGCACCCATTTTCCTTCCTTTAAAATCTTTCCCATTGCTTGTAAACGATCAGAAATTGTTTGCTGAGCAACGTTTAATCTTTCTGCAAGTTGTTTTGAGTTTGACACACATCTTCACCCAATAATACTTGTAATTATTGGTCTTCAAACTTTTTTGGTTGACCTGGATGTTCTTTGTCTTTCACATTGAAATAATCACTTTTAAAGCTTTTAAACTAGCGTTCACAAGTATCTTGAGATGGAGCATGTTCACCATAAGCTTCCCGAAGTATTCAGCAGCACTTTTTTTCAAAATAATGAATTAAAACTTCTCGCAAATGCTCTTTTTTGGGCACAAAATTTGACATTTTTAAGTGTAAAAATATCTATGTTGTAACACCTTCAGCAAATTTGACGTATGAAGTTTTGAAGTTTGTGGTCAATACAACAAAATAGCATACATATCAAATTGCATATATATCAACATATGTGTAACTCCATCTATTGAAAAAAATCCACATATTTACAGGCACACCTGGTATATCTGGTGCAGGATCCAACCGGAATTGGGATGCCCATTCATGGGTGGGCCAGACCAGTTTTCCTATGGGTTTATCAAAGCTGGTGCCAGTGTGAAGACTAAAGCTACAGTAATCCCAGGGGTTTAGCCACCATTTGGCTCCACACAGAGGTCCGTCTACCCCTAAGAAGACAGCATGAATTCCAAGTCTAATTCTGAGTTCCTGTCCCAAGAA
Source organism: Myotis davidii (assembly GCF_000327345.1). Classification (NCBI taxonomy): domain Eukaryota; kingdom Metazoa; phylum Chordata; class Mammalia; order Chiroptera; family Vespertilionidae; genus Myotis; species Myotis davidii. The sequence continues at coordinate 2,841,768 of NW_006289813.1, read as the reverse complement.
AACAGCTGCCATTTATGTGAGATTTGACATTCCTTCTCCAAAACCAGGCTATTATAATCCCCATGGATTAGTTGGGATGTACACTGACAGCTTTACGACAATTGCTTTCATTTCCTTCATTGGACTCTCTCACTTCCATGCCTTTGCACAGGCTCTTCCCTCTGCCTCGATCACCCCTCTCACCAGTCTTTCTCCTGGTTCATTTCTACTTGTCTTTAGGACTCAACATAGAGGTAGCTTCTCTCAGGAGCCTCACTTAGATGCTCTTCTAGACCCCATGCTTCTGCTAGTGCAGCCTTTCCCACTCTCCACTGGAATTTGACCTGTAGAACTGCCGCTACCAACTAGATCAGGGGTCCTCAAACTACGGACCGCGGGCCACATGCAAATAAAAATATTGTATTTGTTCCCGTTTTGTTTTTTTACTTCAAAATAAGATATGTGCAGTGTACATAGGAATTTGTTCATAGGTTTTTTTTAAACTATAGTCCGGCCCTCCAACGGTCTGAGGGACAGTGAACTGGCCCCCTGTTTAAAAAGTTTGAGGACCCCTGAACTAGATTATAAATGATCTTTTCAGCAGTTTAAAAATTGTTTCTTTTTTACATTTAAATTCTTAATTCATATTGATTTTGTTTTGGTGTGAGGCAGGGCTCTAACTTTATTGTCCTAACATTTACAGAAGAATCCTTCCCTGAACCTTTTCCTTACCGATGCTGAGAAGATCAATCACTACATACACCCATTCAGTTTTTATTATACTGCCTGCAGTGGTTGATGCTGGGGAAGAGAAATGAATGAGATACTGTTTCTGACCTCAAGAACCTTGCATTCTGTTGTAAAAGACCTAAATACCACCAACCATTAGTCAGATAATATGAAATAGCCATTTTTGTAGGTCAAGAATGGTCAAATATTGACAATTTCATACAGTTTATTCAATCCAATACAAAATAAACATAGTATGTTAACTTGTATTTCTCTGAAAATGGAGCCCAAGACAAGCACATGCACAGAGGTACTTTATTTGGAAATGATTCCAGGGAGCAGTGGTTAGGGGGTAATGGGGGAGTAAAACAGGGAGGGAGAGAAAAACAATATGGGAGGATGGTTTGGAGTTGGCCACTGCTCAAGCCATTGGTGTTCGGTTTGCTGGAACTTCTGAGGAGCTTATGACAAAAGGGGAAATTTTACCCGTGAGTGGCCCCAGAGGTGTTTCTTCCAGTTGGCCCAAGCATATGTCCACTGGGTGCCTGTGGCTGTTCCAGTCTTGGGTTCAGAGAAGGGCTGGGCCAGCAAGTGAGAGGCAAGTCATGCAGGCTGAGGAGAGGGGCGGCCAGATCACACCTTCATGAAGCTGGTTGACGTGAGCTGGGACTAGTTGCATCAGTGGCTGGAGTAAGTCAGGGTGCTGAGAGGATGTGTTGGATGCAAACATCGATAGGTTTAAGGAGGAATGGTTAATCCTGTGGAATCTTGGCTGGGAAGGAATAGGGGTAGGGACTAGGGAAACAGAAGAAGGGAGGATTGAGTGGAGTCTTCAAGGATTCCTTGGTCTCCTCTAGGCGGAAGGTTGCTGGGAGTGGGTCTTCCAGGTAGAGGGAGCAGCCTAGGCACAAGAGGCAGGAGAGAACATTGCACATTTGGGAAACTTGAAGTATGTGGGAGGTGGGTTGTGGCTGGAGAGAAAGACAGAAGGTGTATCTCTAGAACATTGTTATATACAAAACTAAGTTTATCAGCACTACCCTAGATGTCCACACGTAAAAGAAAGGGTTGGACCACAAACTGTGGCCTCCATCATCTTCCTATGATACTATCTCACTCACATTAGTGTCCTGCTCAGAAACCTTCAGAGACTTACCAATGTTTTATAATAAGTTTTCAATTCTTTGCCTGGAATTCAAGACTCAATGCTTGCACCGATGCCCTAAATAAACCCACTGTTCAGTCAACCTATTTTGTATGGGTTTTAGAATATTTCATTACAATAATTGGTATCAACATTGGTTGTGTGATATGCACTGTTCTAGGCACTTAATACGATATTCTTTCTAGTTCTCATACGAACACAGCATGGTTGGCTATATTATCCTTCTTATATATAAAAAAATTTAGGCTCAGTAATGTTACATAGCTCTCCTAACTTTGCACAGCTAGTAAATAGCAGAACTAGGATTTGAACCCGTTTAGCCTACATTATCCCCCCACCACACCATACTATCCCTGTCAATATGAGCATTTCAGCCTCTGCCGGTTTTGCACATGCTGCTATTCCTCCAGTGGTATGGTGGTGAATGTTTCACAATTGGCTTTCTCTTTGTAGCTCTGACATGAATGTTGGTTGATATTTTTATTTACATTAATCAACATGTCAGAATGTCACTGTTTATTGATGACATGAGGGGACTTCTTTGCTGAATCAACAATAATTTTCAAGTGCTGGAAGAAGATGTCTTCAACTGTTTGGTGTCATTTACAATGTAATAACTACCAACATGATATATTTCAATGTTCAATCTGCATTATTAATATTTTCCTCAAGTCTAAACAACCAACAAAACAACAAATCCAGCCCTGATTCCTAGCATTTGCATATTTCTGTTGTGTAAGTGCTCCTAGCATGAGTTAGGAAGAGATGTGCAGCAGCACATGATATTATATAGTATTTCCATTATACAGATGCAATAGATCCAAACGACCTCAAGAGCATAGACAACCGTGATATGCAGTAAAATAGTAGGAAATGATCAGTCCTGAGTATTTACTTATATAATAGTATACAATATTAAGTGATTTATTATATGTATAAATTAATTTATAAATAAAATGTAAGTCACTTAATTGAAGTTTTCATAATTTAACTAGAGGCCCCGTGCACAAAATTTGTGCACTTGGGGGGAGGTCCCTCAGCCTGGCCTGCACCCTCTCGAAGTCCGGGAGCCCTCAGGGGATGTCCGACTGATGGCTTAGGCCCGCTCCCCATGGGCCATCAGTCAGGCATTTTTAGCACTGCTGCGGAGGCAGGAGAGGCTCCCACCACTGCCGCCGTGCTTGCCAGTCATGAGCCCAGCTTTTGGCTGAGCGGCACTCCCCCTGCAGGAGTGCACTGACCACCAGGGGGCAGCTTCTGCATTGAGTGTCTGCCCCCTGGTAGTTAGTGTGCATCGTAGTGACCGGTTCCGCCACTGGGCTGAAACCGGCTCTCTGACATCCCCCAAGGGGTCCCGAATTGTGAGAGGGCGCAGGAGCTGAGGAACCCCACCGGTGCACGAATGGGGCCGGGGAGGGATGCGGGAGGTGGGCCAGCTGGGGAGGGACCACGGGAGGGCTCCAGGGCGTGTCTGGCCCGTCTCACTCAGTCCCGATTGGCCAGACCCCAGCAGCAAGCTAATGTACCAGTTGGAGCATCTGCCCCCTGGTGGTCAGTGCACGTCACAGCGAGCAGTTGAGCGGCCTTAGCATATCATTAGCATGTTACACTTTGATTGGTTGAACGGCCAACCAGACACTTAGCATATTAGGGTTTTATTATATAGGATTTCTAGTAATGGTTGCATTTATTTTTTACTTTTTAAAGATGTTTTTGTTAATCCTCACCTGAAGATATTTTCCCATTGATTTTTAGGAAGAGTAGAAAAGAGAGGGAAAGACAGAGAGAAACACATCAATTGGTTGCCTCCTGCACAAACCCCTACCAGGTCCACAGGCTGATGCTATATCCACTGAACCAAATTGGCTAGAGCAGTGGTTGGCAAACCGCGGCTCGCGAGCCACATGTGGCTCTTTGGCCCTGTGGCATGGGCCACGAAGTTTCAATCGCACTGTACGTGTGCGCCCGCACGTGGTATTTTGTGGAAGAGCCACACTCAAGGGGCCAGTTTGCCGACCACTGGGCTAGAGCATTTAACACCTGGCTGGCAATATTTCTGAAAAATGTGACTACCAGCTCCCACACAGTGCGAGCTGGCTCCCGCACACCCCTCTGCTCTTCCCCTCTCCACTGACCCAAATTCAACCCAATGTTCAAGGTCCAGCCGAAATTCAACTTGCTGCAAAACCTTCCAAGTACACCCAAGCCTTCTTTTCCACAAACCCTTCAATCTTTTAAACTGATACAGTCCTTAACACCTGTTATAATATTGTTCAGTTCTGTCTTTTGTTTTTAGTTAATGCCTTTCACCAACAATATGGTCAATTCTGTGAGGGTAGGGAACTTGCTTAGCAGCCTTTGCATTTTCTGACAATACGTAGCATCATCCTTACTCCTGAGGTACTGGACCTTCTGCTGTTGATTTAGTTGCTTTTTGGATAAATTTCCCATATGCAGTTGTACAAGCTCCATTTGTTCCCATCTCATAAAGATGAGCACAAAACTACAAATCTGGTTCCAGGCTAATGGGAGTTCATTGTGTTTGCATAGCTCATACTCCACTGACTTTGGGGGTTGCAAACTCACTCAGCGTGACCTTGGCATGCACTGCTCACATCTCCAGACTCAATTTCTTTGAAAAGATCATCTTTTGGCCCTCAGAGACCTGCCGGCCCACATCCGTGCATCATTACTGCATGGCATTACTTGCCTCCCTTGAGTCACCTCGTCCTTTTCGTATGCGGGAGTTGTGTCTACCTGTTGAATTTTGCATGAAAACCCAATGGACAGAAGCTCTGTGCTGAATTCTATATCTTGTTCCTTGCTGAGCTTCCATGAATATAAAACACCAGCACAAAGGGGAGAGTCAGCAGGTAGAGATCAACACTATCCATATTTAATGGAAAGGGAGTCTGAGTTCATAGATGGGAAAACCATGTTAGAAGGTCAAGTTCAATAACTTGCCCATCTTGCTGAGTGAGCTTCTAGCAAAAAAGAAATAAATATGGCAAATTTTCATGGGTTGTGTTTTAAAGTAGTACCAACATTTTATTTTTTATTATTCTTTTGAAATATATTTTATTTTTTACAGAGAGGAAGGGAGAGAGAGAGTTAGAGACATTGATGAGAGAGAAACATCGATTAGCTGCCTCCTGCACACCCCCTACTGGGGACGTGCCAGCATGTACCTTGGTTGTACCTTGGAATCGAATCTGGGACCTTTCAATCCTTAGGTCGATGCTCCATCCACTGAGCCAAACCGGTTAGGGCTACCATCACTTTAATTCCTAAGGGTAAAAAAAGCAAGCAAGTAAGGGATTTAATAGCAATGGATAATAAGGAAATTTCCCTTACCTACAAAAGCAGGGAGAGGGACACACATCCTTCACAAGAATCTGAGCTCTCCTTCGAAGTAATGTTTTGGGTTTCTTTGGATATATTCCCAAAAGAGGAATTGCTGGGTCATAAGGCAGTTCCATTTTTTTTTGAGGTAAATCCATACTGCTTTCCACAGTGGCTGCACCAGTCTGCATTCCCACCAAGAGTGCATGAGGGTTCTCTTTTCTCCACATCCTCGCCAACACTGGTTGTTTGTTGATTTATTGATGGTAGCCATTCTGACAGGCGTGCGGTGATATCTCATTGTGGTTTTAATTTGCATTTCTCTGATGGTTAGTGATGTTGAGCATCTTTTCATATGTCTATTGGCTGTCTGTCTGTTCTCTTTGGAGAGAGTCTATTCATTGCAGTATTACTTACAATAGCCAAGATTTGGAAGCAGCCCAAGTGCCCATCAGTAGATGAGTGGATAAAAAAGCTGTGGTACCTTTACTACTCAGCCGTAAAAAAGAAGAAAATCTTACTTTTTGGGACAGCGTGGATGAACCTGGAGAGTACTATGCTAAGTGAAATAAGCCAGTGGGAGGAAGACAAGTACCAGATGATTTATTTCACTCATATGTGAGATCTAATGAACAAAATAAACAAAATAGAAACAGACTCATAGATACAGGGAACAGACTGAGAGCTGTCAGGGGAGTTAGGTAAAAAAGGTGAAGGGATTAAGAAAAAACAAAACAAAACTCATAGACACAGATAACAGTATGGTGATTACCGGATGAAAAGGGGGTTGGGGGAGGTAGGAGAGGATGAGGGGAATAAATGGTGATGGAAGGAGATTTGACTTAGGGGGAGTGAACACACAATACAATATGTAGATGATGTATTATAGAATTGTACACCTGAAACCTATATAATTTTATTAACCAATGTCACCCCAATAAATTTAATTTAAAATATCTGAGCTCTCAGACTGGGCTGATGCAGATCCCCACCATTCTTTCTTGGTAAGAGGAAGACACTGAAATACCCAGTGTCTACCTTCTGCCAGAAAGTCAAGGGTTACAAGGGAGAGAGGCCTGAAGCCAGAGGCCCAGCGGTCTCCTTACCTGTCACTGGGTGTGTGACTCCCTCTGTGAAACCCACAGTTGCACTTAGCAAGGTCTCCCAGTGACAGCGTGGCCCAGAACAGTTTCTTCCCTGGTCCCAGTGGTTTCTGACATCTTTCTGAGGAAACTACTCCAGTGGCAACATGATCAGTGGCAATAGCCTCAGTTACAACACCTGCAGCTCTCGGTAGCTATTGTTTGCAGAATCCTTTCTGGGGTTCCAGGGATCTCCCCTGTGTCTCCAGCCTTCTCCCATGTGTCTGCCAGATCTCTGGAGCTGGGCAGCCATCGTCACTCTCTCAGTATCAGATACACAAATAAAAACCCTGGTAGAATAACTCTATCAACAGATAAAACATGGAGTCCCACCATCACCCCGCTTCTAGTCACACACACTTCCTTTGTATTGGACTTAGAAGCACCAATGAGTATCTTGCCAGAAAGATCTAGGCCAGGGGTGGGCAAACTTTTTGACTCGAGGGCCACAATGGGTTCTTAAACTGGACCGGGGGGCCGGAACAAAAGCATGGATGGAGTGTTTGTGTGAACTAATATAAATTCAAAGAAAACATCATTACATAAAAGGGTACGGCCTTTTTTTTAGTTTTATTCACTTCAAACGGGCCGGATCCAGCCCGCGGGCCGTAGTTTGCCCACGGCTGATCTAGCAAGTTCCCAACTTGCACTCAGTGTGGCTATGGGTTGCATTCTTGCGCTCATAGCTGCTTGCTCTTTAAAATAGTGGTTCGCCCTAACCGGTTTGGCTCAGTGGATAGAGCGTCGGCCTGGATATTGAAGGGTCCCAGGTTCGATTCTGGTCAAGGCTGTGTACCTTGATTGCGGGCACATCCCCAGCAGGAGGAATGCAGGAGGCAGCTGATCGATGTTTCTAACTCTCTATCCCTCTCCCTTCCTCTCTGTAAAAAAATCAAAATATATATAAAAAAAATAAAATAGTGGTCCATTTACTCATTCATTCAACCACTGCCCAATACTTATTGAGCACCTACTCTATGCCAGGCATCATGGCATGGAGGATAGGTTCTTGCAGGCCAACAAAGACGATAACAACAACCACAACAAGAGAAAATACAGATGCCTAGTGTGTGCCATTCCTCAGTACCAAGAGGTAAATACTACTATTCCTCCCCACTTTACAGGTGAGAGAGCCACGGCACAGAGAGGTTTAGCCGCCCATGTTCACACAGCTCGGCCAGTAAACAGACAATTGTGGCTTCATTAGTGGCAGGTGATGCAGAGAAGCCCCAAGTGCAGGGCATGCACTCAGGGGTCAGGTGTGGCAAAAACCTAACCTGGTTATGCACTTGCACCCACCGAATTCTAGGATTTTCCAGAGGTCTTGAAATTTAAAAACAAAAAAATTATTGCTTTCAAGCAAAACTAACAAGAAGGCAGTAACAATAAAATGAAGACATGTTCATTTAAAATAGAAAAAAATGTTCAGTGTTAGGGTTAGCGTGACCTTTACATGAGACTTCAGTGCTTCTGGCAAAACTCACCCCTATTTCTGGAGAAACAGCCTTTGCAGTGATGGGTTAGGAAGGGTGGAAAGGGAACCTTCTCAAGGTAGACGTGACCAGACGCAGGGAGCCTGTTTCCTCACACGTGGAAGCAGGCCCTGCAGACACAGCAGGGAGAGACCCGAGGCGGCCGAGCTGCTCTGACCGGTGCTAACGTGGAATTGCACCTCCCACCGTTGCGCTAACTCTGGCAGTCGGATGTGAAGCTGTGCCAGGTTTTTTACACTGATTTTTAGAACTGAGAGGGGGCATTCGAATCTGAGTCATGGGACCAACAGTTTGAGACACTTGCAAATACATACTTTGGCTATAGCTCTATCAATTCAGAGAGAAAAAATGAACACAATGTAATACCCTCCCACCCCTCCAGGTTTCATGAGGTCAAAAGAAGTCCTTTCCCCATTTTGTTTGTTAATTTGTTTTTTAGATTCCACATATAAATGAAATCATATCTTATTTGTCTTTCCCTGTCTGACTGGGTGCCAGATGGGAGGCTGGGGCGGGGGAGGGGGGTGTGGGTGGGAGAGTGGGTGAAAAAGGTTAAGGGATTAAGAAGTACAAATTGGTAGTTACAGAATAGCCACTGTGATGTAAAGTACAGCATAGGGAATGTAGTCAGTAATATTGCAATAACGATGTATGGTGCCAGTGGGTACCAGATTTATTGGGGGATCACTTTGTAAGTTATATGAACGTCTGACCATGATGCCATACACCTGACACTAATGCACTAGTAATGTCCATGTCAACTGTAATGGACAGAAAAAGAAAGAAGTCCTTGACAGCTGTACTCAGCCGCTTATCTTGTTGTCATGTAGAGTCAGCTTGTGGTTGGGGTTCTGTCTTTTTGTTGATGTTCTGCTGTGGTGATCAGCTGAGAACACAGGCTCTGACGAGAGCTGAATCCTCTGGTGGTATTTTCCACACCAATTCAGGGCATGACAGAAGTTCCGCTGTCAGCAAGAGCAGAAGATGGTGCCAGAAGGAAGCAGCTTGCCGAGCTGTTGGCAATGGTTCTACACTTACCTCTAGAAGAAAAGGCTTAGGCTCCAGTGTGGTTTTGCAGGCCTGACTTCTTCCCAACCTTGAAGACACAGTCACAGTTAACTCTTTAAGTGACAAAGGGCATTTCATGAAAATATTTGATACTAAGAAATTGGGGGGCTGTGCTTTGCCAATTATTTTTTTGCCATTATTTTTTTTTAAATATATTTTATTGATTTTTTACAGAGAGGAAGGGAGAGGGATAGAGAGTTAGAAACATCGATGAGAGAGAAACATCGATCAGCCGCCTCCTGCACACCCTCTACTGGGGATGTGCCTGCAACCAAGGTACATGCCCTTGACCGGAATCGAACCTGGGACCTTTCAGTCCGCAGGCCGACGCTCTATCCACTGAGCCAAACCGGTTCTGGCCATTATTTTATTTAGTTATTTTTAATCCTCACCTGAGGATATGTCTTTTTGATTGAGAGAGAGAGAGAAAGAGAGAAAGAGAAACACCAACCGGCTGCCTCCCACATGCACCCCTACTGGGGATTAGTCCCACAACCTAGGCATGTGCCGTGGCAGGGAATCAAACCTGCAACCAACTGAGCCACACCGGCCAGAGCTGGGGGCTGTTACTTTTAAGGCCACCGTCAGGCTGAGGAACAGGTAATGGGTCTAAGGTAAATTAACATGCCACAGAGCTCGCTGTTCCTGCGAAGATTCACCACTTTCTCCTGATTGAGCTTCCTGTTTGTGGTAAGCTTCCCCCCCCCCCCCCCCGGAGTTCCCCAAAAGCCCCTTCTGACCGTTTTGCCAGTGTTTCAGTTACTTTTATGGAGGAGTGGACTCTTGCAGTTTCGTGCTCTGCTGTTGTCACTGACATCTCCTAGGCTATTTTCCTTACATGATTGTTGGCCTCTAGCCTTGTATTCTTAGAAGTTCTTTATATATGAGCGATAGTAACACTTTGTGTTCTTAGTTACAAATAGTTTTGCCCAGTTCATCATTTGGTATTTTACTTCATTCATGGTGTTTTGACCTATTCAAAAATTTTTGATTATTATGTTGTCAGATTTATTAATCTTTTATCTTACACTGGATTTTCAGCCATAGTAAGAAAAATTTCTCTTCTCTCTAATTCTGGAACAATTTACCTATGCTTTCTTATAGTATTTGTATAGCTTTATGTTTAAACTTCTAGTCCATTTGGAATGAATTCAAGTTTATCTTTTTTCCTATAGCTAGCCAGCTACTAGTATACTCTCAGCACTCATTATCATTTCTCACTGGGTTGGGATGCCTCCTCTGGTGTGTCCTAAATGTCCACATGCAGTTAGGTCTGTGTCTGAATTTTCTCTTCTGGTCCATTGGTTTCTCTAGTCACGTGCTAATAACACACTGTTCCTAACTTATCTTAGAAAAGCTAGTCTCATGGACTCCCCACATTGTGTGTTTTTAGGTTCCCTGTGCCCCTCTCCTCCATCATTCTTGCTTATTTGTTCTTCTAACTAAATTTTATAGTAAACTGGCTTTGTGCCAAGAAAGTTCAGATGGTATTTTATATTGAGGTTGTGTTAGATTTATATATTACCTTCATGAGAACCGATATGCCAAAACATAGTGTGTCTTTATATTTCTTGAAGTCTACATTTGGGATGTAAAGAAATGCTTCCCAGTTTTTCTCATATAGGTTTTGGAAGTTCTTATTAAGTTTGTACCTAGGTATTTTATTTTATATTTTGATGTCATAAATGGACATTCCCTCTCATTCTAACTGGGTTTTGTTTGTATATATAACACTTAATAATTTTTGTACATACATTTTGTAATCTGTTATTTTACGCCCCCCCCCCCGGGTTCCGTTGGGTGTTCCAGATATAAAATAACATTAGCTGCTGGGATATTATTCTTGGTGGCTTTGGCAAGGACTGTGAAAGCTCCATGATAATGAAGTCTGGACATTAGTATTCAGCAAGAAGATCCATAAACCATGTTATTCTCGCACACACTTCAGCATTTTTTATGATGTTACTTTGATTTTAGGCCAAAACCAGCCTCTAAAAGAAAATTCAGAAAGTGACAATATCAGGACCCTTTGTGTCTACAAATACACATATGAACCACTCACAAACTGAATCTGTATGGCTTTTTTTTCTGTTTTTCATTTGAGAAAGAAGAGTATGTACAAGGCTGAATATATTCGAAAATGATATCAGACATCTCACCTATTGTTCTTCAAAGCTGAGATAATAATTTCTTAAATTTTGCCAACACTCCTCACTCTTAAATGTCATTTTGTGCCTCTCCTTGCTTCTCACAGTAACTCTGCAGCATTCGGGGGTCGGGGGGCTGGGGGGCTGGGAGGCTCGGAGGCTGGGTGAGGTGGGAGGCGGCCATCCCATTCTAACTTCCCAGAACACAGCGGTACCCAGGCCAGTCAGCCGGCTGAAAGGGCAGGGATCGGAACTGAGATTTTCTAAGTCTTCGTGTCTTTTCTTGCCAGCACACTCAAGTATCTTTCAACCCTTTTGTTGCTATTAAAGCCCATTTCTTCCTTGTCCTCAGAGGAGTGAGAACAGCTGCTCAGCACCCCTATTATAATATCCCTTCATATGTATGAATCTTGCAATGTGTTCCCTTCCAGCTCCCCTCCGGCGGGTTCAATTGCCCTGATTCTGCGCCTCAGAGTTGATCCCCCACCTCTTTTGTCGGTTTTAACAAAGAGGCTGTGGCTCTTGGGTCCCTGCTCCACAGAGCTCATCCTCATTATTCCGCGACCTGCACGCCTCCTTCCGGGGAGTTCAGTGGAGCCTGTGGCTTTCTGATACGACTGTCTGGCAGGCGGGCGCACAGCTTTCCGCCGGCTCGCTGATGAAAGCCTCGGCCCCGCAGCCACTCATTCAGGGCAGATGCCAGGCGGCCGCACCTCTGCCCATTCCAAAACCCACACATGGGAGCGGGACCGTGCGAAGGGCCAACTTCCACAGCAAGCCCAGGCTGGCAGGAAGAGAGAGAGGCTGCCATGAGAATATTTGGAAACTGGGCACCTCTGGCCAAACACTCCAGGTGAACAGCTCATTTCGTGGCGAGGCGCCGTCCTTTCAGCGTGTTATTCATGTGCAAACATGAGCCTGACCGAGAATTCATTATTGCACCTGAGCCAGCTTGGAAATTAGAGGAGTTAGATACCATTAAATATAAGTGGTGAGGAGAATAAACCTGGAGAGTTAACAGCTATGCATGTTCCATGTTAAAGCGGGGGCACGTCAAGCATGCTTCGGTGGTTTTAAAGAAATGAGAGCAGGTGCCGCTTCTTGCTCAGCAGCCGTGCTTTCTTCCCGCTTCTTCTCTCCGCACTCACAGGTGCCGGAGTTGGGTGATGGGAAGGCGCTTCATCCATCCACCACGCGACTTGCTTTTCCTTTTTCTGGGATGATACTTGGCTGAGGTCACTGTCCGTAAAGAACATTGTTCCAAGAGTCAGAGAAATGGGTTCATGCCCTTGTTTATGAGCAAAGTCCCTCTGCAGCTGAGCACCCACCCCTCTTAGGGCACCTGGTGATTGTCACTAAGCCCTTTAGGGAAATGTAAGAACCCCGGCTTCTGAAAAGCAGACTCTGTTCAAGCTTAGTGTCATTTCAGGGCAAGAAGAGAAAGTGGGAGAGGTTTGAAGAAGCCCTTTTGTATGGTCTTCATCTTCGAATGAAGAACTGAGGCCATTATGTGTTTGCAAAGGATTTGGATAATGAGTGGGGAGAACTTTCTAGAAGGGAGAAATGTGGTAAATAAAGGCTAATTATGAGGCTAGGTGAGCAACAGGAGTCTACCTACCCTAGTCCGAGGCATTCTGGTCTGTGTTAAGTGGGGCCTGGTTAGAGAGGTTATTGTATAACGAAGCAGGTGAGACCCCTGTTCCTTCTTCAGCAGGGAAGGGACATTGTAAAGGGGAGTTTTAGAGCAAGAGCCTGATGATGGTTTGTGTGGAGCATGGCCTGAGGGGCAGCACTGAGGACAATGGGAAATAATGATACCGACATCTATTACAAAGGGAATTTGCTCTGACCTTTGTCAAAAAGAAGCTGTGGTATAGTGGATAAAACACTGACCTGAGAATTAAAAGGCCTAAGTGTGAATTCTTATTCCGCCTTTAACTTGCTTGATAACCTCAGGAAGAACTTCTCTGAGTCTCTAAGTCAGAGCTGCAAACCAGATCTGGCCCTCGCATCGTTTTCACCTGCACACATGGCTAGCAAAATGTTTTTGTTTTCCACAGTCCCTACCACCCCCTGTTGCCTCAGGCATAACATGCTTCACACTTGCATATCACCAGCCTAGCCTCTCTAGGTGTCGGATCTCTGATACACATCTTGTTAAAATAAGTATATTTATGTTTGCCTCGTTTGCTGTTGCCCACTTGAGGTTATAACTTCTTCGAGTGGGGAAACTAACTTGTTTTCTTCTAGTAGAATGTTAAAGGCAAGTTAGCGGTTAATAATTACTAGCTGACTGTATTCAGGTATGCAGACTAGACCCTTTCCCTCTCATTGCTTCTTCCCTAATTTCTGGGAAAACCTCCAGCAGTTAGAATGCATGTTTGGGGTATTACCATCAGGTTAGGGTTTTCTTAAACCTCTACTTTCTCTGATCCAATTTGGACCTTTCATATATTTAGAGCCACAGATGCACAAGTACCTGTGTTTGGAAAGAAATTGGATCTGGCCCTTGTACTTAGTTCATAACAGTGCCTTGGGGATTGGGAGGAAGAGACTTGATGGAAAAGTAGTGCAGGAAAGAATCCTAGAGCTTCTCAGCCCAACACCTGTATTTTGCAGAGGGAGCCACTGAGCCCCAGATCAGGCAGGAGACTTGCTGAGAGCGCCCTCATCTCCCGGCCTGGAGCCCAGCACTCCCCTGGGGAGCACCTGGCTTCTCTGGCGCAGTGGTCACGGGATGTTTGTAAGAGGCTGCATTCTGTCTGCTTGGGTCGTGTCTCAAGACATTCATTAAAGTTAATCAAATCTTTTAGATTGACTGCCCATACCGAGTTGCGAAATTTGCTTTTCAAAAACGAGGGTAGTCATGTGACATTATAGAGTTGAAGACCTGTAGACTAGGTTTATATTCCCAAAAGATTTGAGAGTCAAGTCACAGAAACCAGATGATTAAAAAAATGTAAAGTTTAATCCAATTATCATAGAATTCCAAGTGTTTAATCACATTTTGAGATAATTGTTTAGTTATGGTAAATGCTTTTTGCTTTCATTTTCCTTTATTTTATTTAATTATTTTATTGTCCTCAAGGGGGTATAACTTTAAAATGAGTTAAAATGTTATATTGCATTTTCCTTTATAACATAAAATTTAATTATATTGCATTTAATTCACTTAAGCGTTCATCTAAAGACTGAATTTTTAAGTGGTTTTTTTGAGTTACTAGAAATAGAACTATTCCCTTCCATATTTCTCTTTTCCTTTCTTTTTGTACCTCTTCTTCCTTTTTCCTCCTAAAGTGAATCCTTTATTTTTTTTTGTAATATTCTTATTTATTTCAGAGAGGAAGGAAGAGGGAGAGATAGAAACATCAGTGGTGAGAGGTCATCACTGATTGGCTGGCTCCTGCATGCCCTCTACTGGGAATTGAGCCCACAACCCAGATATGTGCCCTTGATCAGAATTGAACATGGGACCCTTCAGTTCTCAGGCCAATGCTCTATCCACTGAGCCAAACTGGCTAGGGCCTAAAGTGACTTCTTCAGCATTATTTCCTGTTCGTAGGTTTAGAAAGTTGTAACTTGTTGGAGCTGGCCAAGGCTGCAGAGATCCTCTTGTCTAGGAGTTTCTGGCCTGTGGTTCACTTGTACACGTTCACTTGTAAGGGGGGCTTGAAATTGTGTGCAAAATTCTGTTTCCATGTGTATTTCTCTGGCATGAGGGTTTCAGCAGATTCTCAGAGAGTCCTTGACTCCCAGAGGTTAGATAAGTGTCCCTGATGAGAAAAACAATACCCAAGATGTCAAAATAATTCATCCAGGATCATATGACTGTGTAGTGCAGACCCAGGAGTAGAAACTGGGTCTTTGGCTGCTAGTACAAGGCTTTTTTCCTGCTCCACTAAGGAAGGAGGCTTAGTTTCCATTTTAATGGAGTTGTTTATATATGGTTGTTAAGTCTTCTTAAATCTGTATTCCATGGATGGCTAAGGAATTAGAAATAAATTACTAATAAAATATGATGAATTAAAACATATGAACCAACCCAAACCAAAATGCCCTCTAAATTCCAAGTGCTCTAATTCCTTTCATGTAAATTTCACAAACTCTGAGTATGTCTGGTAGATGTATCTGAAGACCAAACAGAAGAGGGAGGGAGAGAGATAGGTCGCATGTGTTAGGGGTGCGCAGCGGGGGTAAGCGAGGGAAAGAAGAGTGATAACTTCCAGATTAGCCAGTCATTTTTTCTCTCTATATCGGATGTGTGATGGGGGCACCTCCCTTGGGACCACCCAGGATTTCTTAAAATCAGAGTATCAGCTCTGCCCTCACTTTCTCTCACATTCAAGGAAGCACATCAGAAGGGAGAATCGCAACAAGCCTGACATCCTCCTGTGAAGCCCTAAGGATGCTGGCCTCTCCTGTAAGAGGCACCAGGCCACCGCACTCTCACCTTGCTCCCCCCCCCTCCCCGACTCCTCACCGACTCCCCACCCTGTCAGGTGCTGCGAGTGGTCCTGTGGGCTGCATGGCCTAGGAAAGCTCTCTTATCCCCGTCCCCCATTTCAGGTTAGGGGTTTTGTCAGGGAGTGGAGATGTCTAGCTTTATTGTTCACATTAATGTAAATTATCTTTTCAGACACAAATATCAACTCCTTCCCAATATTCTGATTGCGGCCAGCTCATTGATTGTGAACAGCCATGAATGGATTTTAAATTCCTCTCCGAGCCGAGGTGCTGGCTTCAGTATGTACATAGGGAGAGGCTTATTATTTATTTTTTCAATGGTGACAAAGATGATGGCTTAATCTTTCTCATGGTCTACTATAATAGAGATGAATCATGCCCAGGCAGTTTAATCATACCTGTCAGAATGGAGGCTGTAATCCTTTGGATTCTGTTTTATTAGCAGCTTTTAAGGATCTGCAGCAACTCAGATTGCTCAGTTGGCCAAACAGCTTGACATCTCTTTCAAAAGAATTAAATAAAATAAAGGAAGGAAGACCAAGTGAGCCGAGTCTGTGACACAGGCCGCTTGCAGCCCTGGGCCGGGCTGTGCTGCTGCCTGGGGCTGGAGAGGGAGGCAGGAGAGCCAAGAACCCAGAGAAGAGCTGCGGAGGGGACAGGAAACGCTGTTTCCCAGCCTGGGCCACGCACTGGCCATACCCTCCTCCCCAGTGAAGGGATTGCCAGACCATAGATGGGTTCCCAGGAGGACATTAAGGTTGGGCTGGTTCTGGGTTTTTCCTGCTCCTACACCCCCCATTTCCTCTCCTGAGCCCAGGTGGGCCTCAGGGTGACTAGGACCCCCATGCATGGTGATGTCTCGGGTGGGGTTTGGCTTTGATGGGTTCTAAGATGCCTTTTCCTTAGCAATCAGAAGGGCAGGTGACTCTGCTCACCCCTCCACTGGATTTACCCTTGTTCCCTGGACTTTGGGGGGCAGACTAAGACCTCAGCAGCTAGCAGGGCATCACTTTCAATTGTCTGGGTTTTACCAACATTTCCTCAGCCTCTGGCTATAGTGGCAACCATATGGCATCATATTCTGGAGCACACAGTGTTAGTGGCAGCCTACTATCCTCAGAGGGGAGTTGAGGAAGAGTTTTTAACACACCAAGACCATTATCTGGCCCGTGGGAAAGACCATCTGCCAGCATCCATTACCTAGGCGGAGGGAGGGAACGAGCAGGATGGTACAGGCAGGCAGGCTTAAGCAATTGTGTTTTTTGGCCTCTGGACTTAGGGTCTGAGGTTAAAAGTTAGGTATTAAATAATAATCAAAATAAAAAAAGAGTTGGGTATCACCTTGTAAACTTCCTAACATATGGGTTGCCTCTGTGATATATGAATAAATCCAGGCATCTGATGGCAGAAACTTCTTTGATTGACTTCCAGGGATTTTTTGGCAGTAGTGTCTTTGATTGATTTCTAGAGATTTTTTGCACCATTGACATCAAAATTAGATGGAAGGGATTCTTAAAACAGCCTGGCAGCAATGGTGTGTGTGTGTGTGTGTGTGTGTGTGTGTGTGTGTGAAGAGCCTTACCAGTGCATCTTTTATCTCTTTCTGAACTATACACAGAGATCCAGTACAATATGACCCTTTATACCACTATCCAAAACTAGACAACCTATTGACAGAATCTGGGAGGGGCTGGTGATAACTGTAAAGCAAATGGGGCAAGACTGGAAAAAACTACTCAAGCTTTACATAGTTTCCAAAGCAGATGCCTAAAAAAATGTCGAGATATTGCCTATCTCATCACCATTTGTCCACTCCGTGTGAGAACTTAGATCAGTTACACTCTTTGGGTCCCCCTCTTTGAGGATAGAAGAGTACATTCTTTTTTTTTCCCCAAGAGCCTGCCTCCCTTACCTACTTTCTATATCTCGGCAGAGACTAAAAAATCTCAGAATCACCCAAGCATGAAGCTTGTGTGTGCACGCGCACAGGTACACCACAGCACCCTATGTGCTGGGAGATGCAATGTCTGTGAAGAAAGCAGAAACAGGCAGTCCTTGCAGCCCTGCACACTGGGAGTTTCACGCTCTCATTCTCCACAGGCTCAAGTCTGAGAGAACAAGAAAGAAGAGGTATGAAGTAGATATCTTTGCAGAGAATCAAAGATCAATTGATAAGAACCGCACAAAAGGAAGAATTGGCAGAGAGAGTGGCATATCACACTGTCTGTTGACAAACTGAGTTGAGACAATTGTTCCAGGAACAGGAAACAGTACCAGGGGGCACATGAAAATTTGTGCAGAGCCAAGGAAAGGATATAGTAACTGGGCAACTCAGATGAGAAGCATGCCTTTAAAAATCATCTCCCACAGAATACAGACTGGGGCAGCCACTGTGGAAAGCAGTATGGGGTTACCTCAACAAATTAAAACTAGAACTGCCTCCTGACTCAGCGATTCCACTTCTGGGAATTTATCTGAAGGAACCTGAAACAGTAATTCGAAAGAATATATGCACCCCTTTGTTCAGTGCAGTGTTGTTTACAATGGCCAAGATCTGGAAACAGTCAAGTGCCCATCAGTAGATGAGTGGGTAAAAAAGCTATATAGTACATTTATACAATAGAATACTACTTGGCAATAAAAAAGAAGGAAATATTACCCTTGGTGATAGCATGGATGGACCTGGAAACTATTATGCTAAGTGAAATAAGCCAGTCACAGAAAGACAAGTCCTATATGATTTCACTCATTTGTGAAATCAAATAAGCAAAATGAAATAATAAGCAAAATACAGACAGACTCTTAGATAGAGAGTAGGCTGTTGGGGGTGAGTGGGAGGATAGGTACATAGGGCATTGAGCAAAAAAAGAAAAAGAAAAAAGAAGAGAGAAAAACTCATGGTCATGGACAACAGTGATTGCCAGGGGGAGAGTGTGGGAGGAGGTGGATGAGGGTATAGATGGGATAAATGGTAGTGGAAGACTTGACTTGGGGTGGTGAACACACACAATACAGTGTATAGATGATGTGTTGTAGAATTGTGCACCTGAAGCATGTATAATTTTGTAACCAGTGTCACACCAATAAATTCAGTAAAAAAGGAAAATAAAAAAAATAAAAATCCACCCCACATAACAATAAAAATCATCTCCCACAGAACCCAGGAGAAAATTTCACAAGCCTTACAGCAGTTGAAGAAGACTTGACCTCTGTGAATCCGAAGAGAAAGCCAGAAGCAAAATGAGCTGTAATGAAAAGACAGTCAGATAAGATAAAAAAGGAAGTTAGAGGAATCAAGAGAGGATTGCTCACAGCTAGAATGCAATTGCAGAATTAACAATGATATTGAAGGCAGCAACAGCAGAATTGAGGTGAAAAGAAGCTGAAGGCAAATGTCACATAATCTTCTTTAGAGCAAGTATATAATAGGAAATTAATAATAATCTGAATTTTGAGGTTCAGATTGTATTAATAAAAAAAACTGGTAATGGGTAAAAGAGATGAGGGAATGTGCTTAATTTTCTACCTCAAATAGGGGCAAGTGGAAAAGCAAAACATTTACTTAGTTATGACAGAGAAATGTAGGCTAGAGAATTATTTACAGTGCTCTTGCTCTCACTCCCCCTAACCCCTCAGAGCATGCCTGCTTGTTTGAGTGTACCTTCTTTTTGAGTGTACTTTTCTAAACTTCAAGGGCCCTTCTTTGGCCCCCATAACTCATTTCCTGAGCCTATTTCTTCTACAGCTCACTTTTACTACCTCTGTAACTTTCTAAATACAATTTCTCTTAAACTTTGAAAAAAAAGAGAGAATTATTTACAAAGGCATTAAGTTAGTGATGTAAAAAACAAATTTATAGAACCCTGAAAAATATAAATTAAAACCAACTAAACAAACACAAAGCTAAAAAGGAGAAGAGTCTACCTAGATAGTAAAAGTCATAAAACTAAATTAGCACCAAGAAAGCATAGAATACTGTGATAAAAACAAGAACAACCCGATCAAATATAACTGGGATAAAATATCACTAATAAAAGAAGTAGAGTCTCATATTGAGTCAGAAAACAGAATCCAATCTTATGCCGTTGTAAAACAATATACCTGAAACAAAACTAAGCAAATATTTCACTGTAAAAGGATGGGTGTAGGTATATCAAGATAATGGAAAAAAAAAAGAAAGCAGGGGATAATGCAAATGTGATAAGGCAAAACTTAGGAATAAATTAAGATTATGGGATACTTTATATTGATAAAAGAAATGGTTGTCAAAGATATATAATTATCATGAAACCTTATGAAACAAATAATATTGCTTCAAAAATATACAAAGCAAATAATGTTAATAGAGAGTCTGAACAACATCAATAATAAGGGCTGCTCTGATATGTATACCTTCTTTTCCAGCATCCATGGAAATAGTATTAAAATGACCAAAAATCGATCTTTCAAAAGGTAAAATAGGTATTACAAAAACTAAAAGTTAATAAAACAGAAACTCCAGCCAACAATAGGATTTATAAAACACTTTGCTACACAACTTACAAGTCCAAGTGGAAATAAATACTGCAAGTAAAGGTGGAGTAAGCATTGTCCCAAACCCTCATTATATTCTTGGTTAGGATGTTCCACTTTAGAAAATTGAGGGGAGTTTTTTTCCCCTGAATATCAGTAAGAAAATACTAGAACAACCACATTCTCAGAATGGTTTGAATAAGATTTCTTATGTGCAAGGATGTTCTGAGGTTTCTAAATATATCTTCTGACTTTACTAGGATGCAGTTTTGTCATTTTCTCTAATTAAAAAAAATTACTTCTTTCAATGCAAACCCAAAATAGAACAGACAAGACTCAATTTCCAAGCAAAAAAGCAAACAAAACAAAAAAACCCAACCAAGCAAATGCCAGTCTTGGGAAAAGCACTGAGACACAACACAGCGGCCCCTGCCCCCCTCCCTATCCAGCCTCCAGAATACCCCTGAGACCTGGCATGGTGCACGAGCTCTTTGGCATGCACATCCTTCCTGAGTCTCCGGTTTGAGTGGTCTCACCCGTCCCCAGCAGTTTTACTTATTTGCACCACTTGCCTGGCCCTGTCCATTTGAATTTGTAATCTGTAATCAGCTCTAAAAGTTTAATATGAGATTCTTATCTGCTTTTGGGTTAAAAGCATTGCCCAGGAGTTTGCCCTCACAGAATCTGCCGGCGGCCCGCTGGGGCCGTCTCCGAGTGTACAGGAAGTTCAGCTGACACCTGCCCTGGAAAGGCTGCCGGCTCTGGGCTCTGCCAAAACTCTAAGGGCAGCACTTCAGTCTTGAGAAGTGAGTTAACTACATCTTCCTGAAGCAAAACAGAGCAATGGAAAGATTAAGCAATGCTTGATGACAGTTGTAGATTTATTAGAAGGTTTTAGTAAAATTTCCTATAGGCAGTGGTATTCTGAAGTTTCTAAATATCCCTCTTATAGGTATATTTAGTTTCTAGCTATATTTGTGTTCATTCATCTATACTCATCTTCTTCTAGAAAGGATTTGAGGCAATTACTAAGACTGTGGCATGCCAATGGGTCTACCTCAGAGAAAAGCAAAAGAGAAGTTTAAGATCGATATGAAAACTGACTAAAAGCCAGTATGCATTTTTAAAAAATTATCTTTATTGTTGAAAGTATCACAGATATCCCGTTTTTCCTCTCATTGACCCCTCCACACTACGTCTGCTCTTCTGCCAGCCTGCTTTTTATGAGCACCTGGACCAGTAATTCTAAACAATATCAGTGACAAGATTCTCCTCCTTGCCATGATGGGCCACTCCATCATTATTTTAAATACAAACTATATTTGAATCTATTTAAAGTAGATTTTATTTATTTTAACATTGCTTGAAAGTTGTATATAATTTTATATAAATTGGAAGATAGTATCAATGCTTCATTTGTCATAAAAATTTATTTTTAGTAAAAATGTGTGATATAAAAAATGGGATCGAATTGTCACAGGACTCGGCCCATGATTTGCTTAGATAAATTGCCCGGGCAAGCTGCAGATTATTGATCAGACATCGCCATTAGCCTAGTCCAGTGGTCGGCAAACTGTGGCTCGCGAGCCACATGTGGCTCTTTGGCCCCTTCAGTGTGGCTCTTCCACAAAATACCACATGCGGGCGCGCAAGTACAGTGCGATTAAAGCTGGATGACTCAAGGGGCCAAAGAGCCACATGTGGCTCGTGAGCCGCAGTTTGCTGACCACTGGCCTAAGTGATCCTCCAGTGGTCTCATGCTAAGAAGATGAGAAAATATGGACTTAATATGGCAACGGCATCCTCCGCCCAGTGAAGACCAAATAACCGCGAATTTCTCTCTCCAGTGAAAAAGACGGGGAGAATTGAGCCGACACCAGAACGTGGACCTAGTTTTATGCTTCTATGAGTGAAATAACCAAAACATTTAACTCGGCACAGAGAGGGCATTTGACAGAATTTTTCCCCATTTGAGCTGAATGTCAAGCTTGAGAAGTACTGTTCTAATTAGAAATTGGTAACCATAGCCCACTGTGTGGTGCCATCTGACCTTACTTCTCTCTTTGCCCTCACTGAAACCCTTTTATAGTCTTATATTTCACAGATTCTTTTCAGCAACTTCAGTCTTTGTAGAGTGAGGCTGGTCTTAAT
>NW_006289813.1:2818015-2819050 GCF_000327345.1 Myotis davidii | reverse complement strand
AGAACAGACAAGATTCAATTTCCAAGCAAAAAAGCAAACAAAACAAAAAAACCCAACCAAGCAAATGCCAGTCTTGGGAAAAGCACTGAGACACAACACAGCGGCCCCTGCCCCCCTCCCTATCCAGCCTCCAGAATACCCCTGAGACCTGGCATGGTGCACGAGCTCTTTGGCATGCACATCCTTCCTGAGTCTCCGGTTTGAGTGGTCTCACCCGTCCCCAGCAGTTTTACTTATTTGCACCACTTGCCTGGCCCTGTCCATTTGAATTTGTAATCTGTAATCAGCTCTAAAAGTTTAATATGAGATTCTTATCTGCTTTTGGGTTAAAAGCATTGCCCAGGAGTTTGCCCTCACAGAATCTGCCGGCGGCCCGCTGGGGCCGTCTCCGAGTGTACAGGAAGTTCAGCTGACACCTTGGATGGAAAGGCTGCCGGCTCTGGGCTCTGCCAAAACTCTAAGGGCAGCACTTCAGTCTTGAGAAGTGAGTTAACTACATCTTCCTGAAGCAAAACAGAGCAATGGAAAGATTAAGCAATGCTTGATGACAGTTGTAGATTTATTAGAAGGTTTTAGTAAAATTTCCTATAGGCAGTGGTATTCTGAAGTTTCTAAATATCCCTCTTATAGGTATATTTAGTTTCTAGCTATATTTGTGTTCATTCATCTATACTCATCTTCTTCTAGAAAGGATTTGAGGCAATTACTAAGACTGTGGCATGCCAATGGGTCTACCTCAGAGAAAAGCAAAAGAGAAGTTTAAGATCGATATGAAAACTGACTAAAAGCCAGTATGCATTTTTAAAAAATTATCTTTATTGTTGAAAGTATCACAGATATCCCGTTTTTCCTCTCATTGACCCCTCCACACTACGTCTGCTCTTCTGCCAGCCTGCTTTTTATGAGCACCTGGACCAGTAATTCTAAACAATATCAGTGACAAGATTCTCCTCCTTGCCATGATGGGCCACTCCATCATTATTTTAAATACAAACTATATTTGAATCTATTTAAAGTAGGTGTTTTTTATTTAAA
>NW_006289813.1:2813927-2817857 GCF_000327345.1 Myotis davidii | reverse complement strand
AGAAGTCGGTTTTTGTGGAAGAGCCAAACTCAAGGGGCCAAAGAGCCGCATGTGGCTCGCGAGCTGCAGTTTGCCGACCACTGGCCTAGTCCAACTTGCTCAGGTGAATACAGAGGAACTAGAAAAAGTACAATTCTTGGCATGTGCTCATGTTTCAAGCCCACATTTTAAAAAATGACAGGAAGCATCACCCTAATTTATGTTTTTAGAAAAACTGTCATGTGCTTCTAGTGACTAGCAGAGCGGACATCGTGCCACATTTAGACTCATAGGAAAAGATTTGTTGGATGAATTTTTCCTAAAATGGTGTATATCTGTAATTTACCATCTGTATGCTGGAAGTGCACTTGAAATTAGACCTCAAAGCAAGTCCACGCATCTTGTCATGTGTTCTAATCAGAACGGGACTTTTATCTTCCCCGGAGATAAACAGATGTCACCTTCTCTGTAATACTCTTTGGTGTCTTGTGATTTCCAAAAGGCAGAAAACAGGCTCTGGGAAGGCAGGCTAATGCAGCCACGTGACACAGAAGTCCGAGTCACCTGTCTGTGCGACTCTCTCAGGAAGGTGTTAAACTCTTCCCTAGTTTTTGGGAAAATTAGGATAAGGTAGACATTTTAACGAAATGCAGCACATTCTGCACACCATTCTCTTCACTTGGAGCCACCAACCCCAGTGATATCTTATTTCTGAAGAAAATTGAGTCTATTTACTTGAGTTCCCGTACAAAAGGACCCTCCCCTTCTAGGTGGAGTGTCTGCCTCCTCCTGTGGGCAGATCGATGGGACCATGAGGAGGGGAATTTGTGCCGCAAAGAGTGAACATTTTAGGACCAACTGAGACCACACGAGCTGAAGTGTGGAAGAGAGGCTTAGCCCTTTGCTGTCCATTCAGTGCCCTCTTGTGAGCTGGTCAGTCACCATCAGGTGATGAAGGGGACCGAGGGGAAGCAGACAGCAGATTGGAGCACTCGGGTCTTCTCTGTGGCATAACTCCAGCTAGGGAGAGGGAAGGTGTTGGCACAGACTCAGAGCCTGAGGACAAGGGTGGCCCAGGCTCAGCACCGCAGCCCTGGAGGAAACAGGGAGGGGGCGGGCATGTGGGTGCCCCTCCTGGTGCTGCGGTGGACTTATCTCACTTGCCACAGGTGAGGGGTTTGATATCTGAGCTCGGTTGTTAATGCATAACCTGTACAGAGTGTTCAAAAAGGCTTTGGAAATCTTCAAACAGAAGTGCTCTGAGGAGCATGGTGCATCTGGGAGAAGAGGGAGACGCCACAATCTCCTGTTCTGCAGGCTTTCCTGTTTCCTTCATTTTGAGGGTGGGTGGAGGGCGGGGGGAAGGCATAAAAAGCAGCCATTTTATAGCTTGTGGAGGTTTGACTTTGACAAGTTTTGGAAGGACCACAAAGGATTGGCATCGGGGTATAGAAATGGCTAATTCTCAAAAGGAGAAGCAGGTCTAAAGGTTTTTAAACACCTCTTTAGGGGGCAATTATGAATGTGACTTGGTATATCTAATACATTCTTGAGGGTATATTCCAATCCACATACAGTTTCTTTGGTCACCCCTCCTCTCTTAGTGCTCATGTCAGAGCCCTTGGAGAATTGGTTCCCCAGTGTTACCTCACAGCCAAGTGCTCAGGCAAATGGTGCAACAAGAGTTATGTTAAAGCCGCTTAACAATTGGCAGCACAAACACTCACCAGTCAAAGCGATGGATCAATACAGATGCCACTGGCACAGCTGTACCCGTGTGTGCTGGCTGAGGGTCAGCCCTGGGGAGAGAGAGGCATGAGCTAACCTTGGAACTTCAGAATGTCTTCATTAGCTACCCCACCCCCACAGAAAACACGTGTGTGGGTACAGACACATGCGCACATGCACACGCACATGCACATACACATTCTATCAGGAGAGAAGTGAGAGTTCTCAGAACCAGATCAAGGGCCAGGCAAGCCAAGGCAAGACTCTATAAAAGGCACTAAAATATCACTGGAATAAAAGGGAAATATTGTACCAGTTAATCAGGACTCCTTGCATAACTAAAGTATAAGTCAATTCCTTGTTGAAATAAACAGTACGTTAGTGGAGGCATAAGGCACTGACCTGCTGTATGTCTACCAAGTACTTCTGTCTGGGGCGAGATTCATGGTCCGGATGCAGATTGCACTCCCAACCCTGAGACCTGCCAGCTGACGGCTGCCTGAAGACTAGGTCAAGTTCAAGGGAGAAATTAGAAGTAAATCATGCTGTATTTCTCTGTACCAGACAGTAGCCACAGAAGTCAGAGATTTCCAACAGGTTGTCACCAGAGCACTGAGCGGTCACAAATGGGTACACGTGTGCTGCAAGGGTTCGCTCCTCTCAGGCCTGACGGGGGCAGGAGCTCCTCAACAGCCTCATCTGGGGCTCCTGGGAGGCAGCCTGAGTGGAGCAGGACCTCAAGGCTGCTCTGTGGTCCCCTCGGGAGCAAACATGATGAGTGTGCATGGCTCTTGGCTGATGTGCTGTGCGAGGTCAGGGTGCTCGACCACCCAGAGACCTGCTGCACTCCTGCTGCCTGTGCGGACAGGCCCGTGGAGCTGCTGGAGAGTTTGTGTCTTGGGGCCCAAGGGCTGTGTGGTTGAAGTGGGACAGGTGCAGAGGTTGGATAGTGGTCCTTGCAGGTCTAGCTCCAGTTCCTGGCTCAGCCTTGAGCTAAATGCCTGTATTCTTTTTCTTCTGATGTCGTAACTTGAGCCACAAGCTTAGTGGCTTGAAATAACACAGATTTATTACCTTAAAGTTCTAGAGGTCAGAAGTCTGCATTGGGTTTTACTGGGTCAAAATCAAGATGTTGGCAGGGTGTGTCCCTCCCGGAGGCTCTCGGGGAGGATTCGATCCCGAAGCGTCCCAGCATAGAGCCACGTGCATTCCTTGGCTCCTGACCCCTTCCTCCGCCTTCAAACCAAAACGATAGCATCTTCAAATCTCTGACTCTGCCCTGGCTTTTGTTGCCACGTCTTCTCCGACTCTGATGTTGTCACTTTGATGTATATGTGTATATATGTATTATATGTGTACGTGTGTGTGTGTATGTATATATATGTATACACACACATGAATAGACATTTAGAAGATTCTTACATTTCAGAGTCCCAAAATCTGGCCCCTCTCTGGCTCACCTGAGGCATGGGACAGACAGACTGGGACATATGTAGGCCTGTCTCCTTTGAGGCCCCAAATGAATGAGTTATCTCACTCAAGTGCCATTTTCTACCTCACACCTTTGTCTACCTCAAAGGTTATTGTGAAGGTTACAGGAGATAAGATGCACAAAAGCATTTGTCACAACTTCAGATGCTCTAGGATCACTCAATAAATGTTAATTCCTTTCTCCTTCGAACTCTTTGTTAAGAAAATGATTCATGCCTCTAAGTTAGGCCTCCTGGTGTGTGTGTGTGTGTGTGTGTTTTAAGTGAAAAGGTCCATTTTATAAATAGGTGAACTGAATTACTGATATTCTAATAGTTACAACAGAAAGCGGAGCACAAGGGCTCCCCACAGAACCTTCGGGGTTTGTATGAACGACTGTGATGCCCGGCCAGCCGGGGTGAGCTCAGCGCGGCAGCGAGGCAGTGTGCCCCACCTTGATCTCTTTCTTCTCTCTTTTATGTGCACGATCAGTCAGTTCCAAGCACATCATTTTCCAATAGGAAGGTCAGCAAACAGCAATTGCTGAAAAGCAAAAGCTGCTGAGTGAGCTCCGCCTTCAGCTTCTCTCAGGTGAAAGACAGGGGGCTGTGTGGGGCAGGAAGCCTGGCACAAACCCCAAGGGCACGGGCCTCCCAGCATCCCACGGGGATTTAAGCCTGGCACAAACCCCAAGGGCACGGGCCTCCTGGGAGACCCAGAAGTGCCAGCTCTCCCAGCATCCCACGGGGATTC
>NW_006289813.1:2796890-2813422 GCF_000327345.1 Myotis davidii | reverse complement strand
TAATGTGCACGATCAGTCAGTTCCAAGCACATCATTTTCCAATAGGAAGGTCAGCAAACAGCAATTGCTGAAAAGCAAAAGCTGCTGAGTGAGCTCCGCCTTCAGCTTCTCTCAGGTGAAAGACAGGGGGCTGTGTGGGGCAGGAAGCCTGGCACAAACCCCAAGGGCACGGGCCTCCCAGCATCCCACGGGGATTTAGACTGAAGTCACCATCACCGGGGAAAACATTTCGTGAGCCCCACTCTGCATTTGGTTTCCAGGTATAATAAATGAGGCGGCGGAAGGTTTCAGGTTAAAAGGCCTGAAATCCATTTAACGCCTGGATGGACATCAGGATCAGGCGACAGATGAATCATGCGAAAGCCAGGGCAAGCAATGGTCTCTTGCTGACGTACTATCAGCACTGAGGCGCCAGGCTCCTGATCATCTCTTACGCTTCAGAGTCCTCGCAGTTTGGGGGACACTGTGGGTACCCGTTGAGTAAGGGCTTGTTGACTTATTATGTTGTGGACTTTGGAATTACACAAACTGTTCTCTACTTTAGAAATGTGCAAAACAGGTTATAAATGTTGATAGTGTATAAGGATGTCTGAGTTTGCAGGTAGGGCAGGCATTTAGAGGATTAAAGACAGATGTGTGTGAGCAGCCCCGTTGGGTGCGGTAGCCACTCCTCACCTGTGGACAGGGGTGTCCGTCCTGGGGCCCTGGTGGCTTGGTATTCTCTGGGTGTGTCCATGCCCAGGAGCCCAGGAGATTGCAGAGGGTCAGTTTGGGTATAAATGAGCAGAAGCAAAGAGGCCTGGGCTTTGGCATAAGTTTGCCAAAGGACTGGTACGTGGTGTCAGGATTTCTAGACTCTCGCTTCCTGGGGGGCAGTGGGAAAGGGGAGAGGAGGCAAGGAGTCAAGAGTGATGCACCTGTCAATAAACTCTAGTAATTAAGCCAGGGAAGAGAGCCCAGGGCAGGGAACAGCGACAGGAACTTGAACCTGAACTCAGTCTGACATACTCTGTTCTTATAACCAGGAGGTTAGCCATTAGACAAGCTTCGTCGAAATGTGACCGGATCTGTCAGATGACTTTCTTGTGTAATGAACTTGAGCTGACACCGGTTGCTCTACCAATTTTCCTTAATCTATACTCTATTTCAAAGTCAGAAGGGACCAATGATTATGGATATGGTTTACTGTTGAAGAATCAAGCAGGGCATGAGTGATAATGTGGTATTTTTCAAATGCACATGTATATATATTATTCTGAGTTCATGTTTCAGGTGAGATGATTTTTATTATGGGCAAGAACAACAACATAAAGACCTCAAGAGGACTTAAGCAGGAAAGATGTTTTGGGAGTCACATGACTGGATGCCCAGCGCTGGCTTAATTGAGGGCTCTTGCCCCATTTTTCTGAGACCTTGGCTTTGTTGGCCTCTGTGAGTGGCTTTCTTCCCGGGCTTGTAGCTTCTGGCCATGTCTAGAGAAAGAGAGCAAGG
The DNA here is from genome assembly GCF_000327345.1 of Myotis davidii. Taxonomy (NCBI): domain Eukaryota; kingdom Metazoa; phylum Chordata; class Mammalia; order Chiroptera; family Vespertilionidae; genus Myotis; species Myotis davidii. Next base: position 2,811,931 of record NW_006289813.1, on the reverse strand, counting down.
GTTGCTTCTGAAAGTTCGAGATGCTCACGGAAAATCTTTTCTCATGTCTCCTAGGTCCCAATTGAGCTCTTCTGGAGCCACTCACTGGGAAGGGATGGGATGACATTACTTTGCACCTTTCTGGAGCTGGGAACGAGACCAGCTTTCCGACAGGGGCTGCGTGCAGGAAGGGTATTTCCCTGAAAGAAGTTGGGGTTCTGTGAGGGAGGAAGAAGAGCGGGGAAGAGATACTTGAATAATGAAGACTGTGGGATAGCAGAGTGTTCAGTCTTTTCCTGCTCCAACTCTGAAAAACCTCCCCATGCTGTTGATTTAACGAATGCCTTGTAATTTTTATTCAGTCAACAAACACTTATTGAACCATTAAATCTGAGCTTGGTACCATGCCAAATGCTGGAGATACCAAGAATAATAAAAACATTGTCCTGTCCCATGAGGATTTTGCAGTCTGCTGGAGGAGGCATATGGGTGAACAAAACTATTATGAGAAATACAGGAGAAAGTTGTTGACTAGAGATAAGGAGACTTGGTATGAAAACTCAGAGGAATGGGCAACTTAATCTATGTAGAAGGAATTTACGGAAGAGTGCAGAAGTCTGGGAAGATGGGGGTGGGCATCCCAATCTGAGGGGACAGCATGCACAATGGCACCGAGGCATGGAAGAGGGAGGGTGTTCCAAAAAGTATGACTTCTTGTGCAGGCATGAAATATGGTGAGCATGAGGGCGATGACAAGGAATGACGCCCTAGGATGCAGGTTGTGCCGAGACTTGGACCTGATCCTGTACACTATGGGGACTCAGGAAATCAAGGAGGTAGGAGAGCTGTGGAATAACACTAGAGAGACTGTTCCAGTAACGAGATCCTGAACTAAGGCAAGGGTCAAAGCACTGGGCAGAGGGGACAACTCAGAGGGAGATTCAGAAGGAAGAGTCAGCAGGTTCTGGTGATTGCCTGGCCATGGAGAGAGTGAGAGGAGAGAGGGGGAGGCTGGGAGGGAGGTGAGAGGGAAGACAGGGCTAAAGGGAGGATGAGCCCAGAACCTCTGTTTGTGTCCAGGTGATGGTGTCAGTGATTGAGGAGGGAGCCAGCCCGGGGGGAGGAGCAGCAGGTCTAGGGGAAAGAGGACTAGTTCTGTTAGGATACGTTGAGGAGGAAATGCCTGCAATACATCCAAGTGGCAATTCCAATGGCAGCCAGAAATATGAATCTGAAAATCAGGAGAGGGCTTTCTGAGGAAGAAACATTTAAACAGATGCTTGAATGAAATCATGGAGCAAACCATGCAAATATTTTACACAAGGAGCTGGCCCGTGCTGCTGCAGCTTTTCCTAAGAGCTGTAGAGCTATGGGGCCGAGGTCGGGAGGACGGTGCTCACTGTCAGGTAAAGGCATACGTCCTCTCTCCTCCCTCGGGCCTGTGGGTAGCATTCTGTCCATCTGTGAACTCCACTGTGGCTGCTGGCCCTGATTGTTGAGTGTTCTGGAGACTGCAGGACCCCCCAGCCTTCCCTCCTCCTCCTCCTCCTTCTCCTTCTCCTCCTACTCCACCACCCCCACCACCCCCACCAGCACCCCTGATTTCAGCACCAGGTCTTCCCTAGGGCTTGGCTGTCCACAGTGAGCTCCACTTGCAGATACTGCTCTTGAACACTAGGGGGCTCTCCCAAGAGCAAGAATCAGCCTGAATGACATCCTAGGAAAAGGTGTCCTCTGAGGATGGCTTCTTGTAGGAAGTGGTGCGAGGGACTGAAGCATTATACAGCCAATGCTAGCTAAAATTATACTTTTGATTTGGGCTCAAAAGTCACCTCGTCCAAACTGAATGACTTAGATGAGAAAATATCACAAAAGTCTCATGTCTCCACTCATCTTGGTCTTGAATTACATATTTGTTGAGTGAGGGAATAAATGAATGAGTAAATGAGTACTTATGCAAAATTCCAGGAGCATTTTCACAAAGGGTGAGAGTGGGAAATAAAGCAATTGCTGTTCTCATACACTCGAGGCAAGTCCCATCTGAGTGCTGTTCTCTGTCTACGTGAAACGACCCTTGATCCTGTCACTGCTGAGCTTGTGGTGTTTGAACACTTTGGGTGTTTATAGACACATTGGCAAGGTACCTCACTCTCAAGGAACGTGCTGAACCATAAGATGGAGTTTAAGCTTAGCCAGATGTGGAGGACGTAATATAAAAGAGCAGTAAACCCAATGGGTGCATTGGAGAATGGCTGATATTTTTGGATAAAAAGCATCGTTAAAAAGTCTTAATATTTTAAAGGGGACCATGCTGTTCATTCCTTGAACAAGGTTGTCATTTGGTGCCACTGTCACTTTAACATACTGTCTGCTAAGGCAGGCTTGTACCAGTGAATGTCTTGGATTAAATGCCATATTCATGCTACAATTACTCATTGCGTCTTAAGAAAGCAGGCTTATGTTAGGTACCAATTTAAATAAAATAAAAAATACAAGAAGCTTGATGATGGCCTATTCTTTTCTATTAGTGCTGTTAGCATATTCTGCCATTGGATGTGATTTCCATAGTTCTGGCCCATGGGGGATGGGCAAGTGAAGATGAGAAGTGCAAAAAACCCCCCAAAGCCCCACTATACTCTGACCAATAGGCCAGTTTGGTGAATTTATTTTTTTTTAACCATTCTACAAAGGACACCCACGAAGGCTTTCATATCTGATACCACTAGATGTCACTAAATATCAAGCTTCTTAGAGCAACTAAATTGGAGGCTTTCACCACCACGGTTCCCCCTCATTCTAGTAATATTTCAAACCTGTATTTGTACTGTATACATTTTCCACATCATTATTTTTCTCTGGATCTTTTACATGTAATGTGGCATTTATTCCTGGGGACACAGCTTCCTCCCACTTAAGCCAGCTTATTCTTCCGATGGCGATAACTCCTCTATGTGGCAAGCGAATCCGCATTTCATTTGCTATTACAGTTATTATGGTAAAAATTGTACATGATTCTGTGTTGGACATTGTGGAATACTTGTTCTCTGACATGTTTTGGCTGATCAAGAGCAATGTGGAAACTGGGAAACTGGATTGCCTGGCTTGTAATTTGGGTTCCTCAGGAAGGGTGGTGGTCTCACAGAGATTACTGCAGCCATCTGTGGCCTTCACAGGGCCACCAGGTCAACCATCTGGGGAGAGTGGAAGCCCACTCTGGTTTAAAAACCTGCATAAAGAAGGTCTTTGCTAAAACAAAACCCCTTGCTTTGATGCCCCTTAGTCGCTTTATCTTTCTCTAAGGCGTCCTTGTCACATTTTCTGTGACAGTCTCAAGGGACCAAGGCCAGAAGAATTTTCTGTGCCTTGGGACTATCTATCCACTTCAGTAATTCAGACGGTGGGAAGGAGAACTCGTGGTGTGTCCCAGAGGGACCCTTCAACCGTGCGTCTGATGCTGATGGCTTTCTTTGTATGGAGAATGGAATTCAGGGGTGCCTGGATCACACAATCTAATGATAAAACTTGGGAGTTAAAACAGACTTTACAAATTACAGAGCGTTTCACATCTGTCACTGCACTTCATTCTCACAACAACCTATTAAGGATAATAGGGTGGGTGTTTCTGTGTCTGTTTCACAGAAGAGGCAGTGGAGGCTCAGAGAGGTTTAGTGGCTTGCCCAAGGTCGGCCAGATGTAAGGGGGTGGGGGGTGGGGCGGGTGTAACACTCACTTGCCTCTCTAGGAGGCAGGGCTCTGACAACCCCTCCCCTGACACCAAGCTGCTCCCTGCAGTGAATTGTTGGGGGAAATAAATGGGCTTCTAGCAGGGCCACATCCACAAAGTCAGTGAAGAATCTGCTGCTGGAGAACTCAGGGCAGGCGCGAAGGAGTCCCTGGTCTGTCTGCTGTCAATGCCCACCTCCCCAAGGCTCATCATCCTCTGGATGCCGCTGATGGGCACTGCTTGCGGAAACTGCTATTTAAGAGATGTGGACAAGATGGAGAGCGCAGAGGCAGCCTGTAAAAACACCTCCACAAGGGCAGGTTCAAGATACGGAGCTAATCACTAGAATAATCTGTAAATCTGTTGAGTGGGATTCCTTTTCTGATGAATAGAGACCTTGAAAAATACTGCTTAATCAATGACGACAACTGAGCTAATTTTCAATGGCAACTGATACTGGACTGAGAATGGAGCTGAAATTTCTTACTTATTAGCCATCGGATGTTAGAACTGAAGACCTGCCTGGTGTTATTTAGTAGAGAGGTCCTACCTGCAGAATCCATGTTTGTGAATTTCACAACAGCTTGCCTTCAGGGTACATTCTGAAATACCCGTCTTTCCACCAAATGCCTGATTATTTCTTAGCTCGGGCGTGAGTGACATTTGAGAAATAGGCAATAATGTTTGCCTTCACTTTCCAGGGCTGGTTTGTAAGACTAGCCCTTTAGTTCTCATTAGAGCTGGTGGTTCTTGACCTTGGCTGCACAAAAATTGCTCAGTGAACTTTTAAAAATTGCTGATACCTGGGCTTCCCCTCCATGTACTTGGTTTTGGGTGGAGCCTGGGCCCTGGTGTTTTAAGTAAGCACCCCACATGATTCTAATGTGGCACCAGGTTTGAGAACAACCCCCATGTCAGAGCATCCAAACTGGAGGACTTTTATAGCACATCCTTCTCACATTATGGGTCACCCAAAATTCTAATTAGCATAGCTTTCCATTCTGTGTGGGTTTTTTTTGCATGTTTTAGAGACAAAAGTTTTTTTTTATCTTTAAATATATTTTTATTGATTTCAAAAAGGAAGGGAGAAGGAGAGAGAGATAGAAGCATTAGCGATACCAGAGAATCATTGATTGGCTGCCTCTTGTATGCCTCCTAGTGGGGATTGAGCCCCCAATCTGGGCATGTGCTCTGACCAGAATGGAACCTTGACCTCCTGGTTCATAGGTTGACACTCAACCGCTGAGCACACTGGCTGGGCCAGAGACAAAAGTTTTATTCAGATAGCTAAGTGCAAATGCCCCCCAATAATAATTATTTTATGTAAAAGCTCAGTCACATTTTAGAACTAAATTAAAATTCCTGCTCTGCTATTGTCACTCTCCTGGTTCTGGCCTTTCTGACAGTAAACATATTCTGGGTGCCTTCCTCCTACACCTAGTATAATTTGTCACCCAGTTTAATCCAATGGTTCTCAAAGGTTTTTTTTCTTTTCTTTTCTCTTTTGCCATTCATATGAGAATCATGTGGGGTGCTTGCTACCATGCAGGGCTCTGGGCCCCATTCCAGACCTACCTGCTGGAGCCTCTGGTGGAAGCGCAGGAATCTGCACTGTGGCCATTGCTCCAGGAGTTGTGGTGGGAGTCAGTGCCAGTGCTCACCTGGTTTTAATTAGCACTAACCCCGTTTGTCCGAGGGCATTAGTAAATCTGAGCACATACAGTAGTTTTGGTTTGTTTGTTTTGCAACTGCAAGCTACTCGCCTTTGCAGCCTCCATCACTTCTCCATCAGACCATCAACTGTTCTCTGTACAGGCTGTTGGCTCATGATTTAACCCTTCCAGCATTCCTGGTGAACTAACGGGTCCCTCAGTTCTGTCACAAAGCAGAAAGAGAAAGAAAAATGAAGTAGCAGCATGCTGTCACTACTCTGCTTGAAAAGCCCCATGATTGTCTATTTCCAATTAGCAGTTTCCCTGCCAGCTGGCCTCTGAGTCTCTCCAAGCTTGCCCTGGTATCAGGTATCCAGCGGCTTAGTGTTTGCTGATTTATTGGCATCAAATAGTCCCTTAATAACTATCTCTCACAGGATCAAACACCTCTGCTTTTTGGCATAATTTTCTCTCAAGAGTTAGGAGTTGCAAAGCCAAGCTCTACCCATGATGCTGAAAACTGATTATGAGGGAGCACAGTGTCATTGTAAAGTAGCTATGGGATGGTTTCTCCATGCAGACGAAGTCTTTCTGATCCCTGCTCTGCTGTTGTCACTCTCCTGGTTCTGGCTTTTCTGACAATAAACAGATTCTGGGTGCTTTCCTCCTGCTTCTACTGTCATACTTTCCTAAAAATCAAGATGCCTTGGATCCATTTCCCAATTACACTGAAGAATTAACGTGATGAGTTTTGAGTTAAAAGGGCCAACTGAACATTGAGCACACACACACCAAGAGACTCTATTTCCACTACAAACATGTGGAAATGCCATAAAAATAATAAATTATTCGAAGTCAAAAGAAACCAAGCAGAAATTTTAAAAATGAAGGAGTCATTGCAATAAAAAGCTATGAGATGGGTTATAGAATAGGTTAGAGTAGACACAGATAAAGAAAGAATTAGTCAATTGAAAGATAGAAATGACAACTTTCCATATGTAGTACAGAGAGATCAAGAGTCAGAAATATGATAGAAATTAGGAGACATGGAGGATATGATGAGAAACTCTAACTTAGATCTACTAGGAACTCCACAAGTAAAGAATCTATACTAATAGATTAGTATAGATTAATATGCTATACTATTAATATGCATAGGGTAATATGCTAATTAGATCGGGTTGACTGGCCATCTTCCGGATGTCTGACTTCCTTTCAGACAAAGCCATGGTGGTGGGGGCCAAGGCAGAGGCAATTGGGGGCAATCAGGCCAGCAGGGGAGAGCAGTTAGGGGCAAGATCAGGCTGGCCGGGAGTTAGAGGAAATCAGGCTGGCACAGGAGGGCACTGGACATCCCACAAGGGTTCCCCAATTGAGAGGGTGCAGGCTGGGCTGAGGGAACCCCCCTCTCGTGCATAAATTTTGTGCACCTGGACACTAGTAGAGATAATAAAAGAAACCAAAGATTCAAAGAAGCAATGACTAAATGATTTCTAAATATGAAGACATAATGTTCCAGAAACAAAAAGTCAGAATGCCAAGAAGGATTTAAAAGAAATATGTCTTTCAGTAGATTCCATTGTGATAGCAGAGCAGAATACAAAATCCTAAAATCCACCAGAATTACCTCCATGGCAGTGACCATCAGGCTGACAGGCGACTTCTCAGAAATAGATGCCAGGAGACAAGGGCTGTTACTCTGGAACACTCTGAACCTAGAGTTTCACATCCAGCTCTGAGAACGAACCTAAGCCTATTCAATCACTGCCCTATTCTTGTGGCACATTTTGGTGGCCTTCAGTGATTAGTGGTGAGTAAGGTCCCTTCTGTACAATATTACCACTGGGTCGGATGTTACAGTGAAAGCAAGTCTCAGACCAAATTCTGTTTCATGCACAAATGTTTTTGGTAAGAAGGCACAAATAGTCCGATACTTATCAAGTCAAGGAATTTCCAGTTCTGCATCCTTTATATATTTCTACCAGTGCCTGGCATAAACTATTCCTTTAGAGGCAGATATAACAATATTTTAGAAGCAGGATCAGCTGATCTTCTTATTGGGTCATATGACAGGGTCTCCATTTAAATGGTGGAATACAGGTCAAAAGGAAGCCCAGTGCTCCATAGGGAGGTAAGCTGATTCACCTTATTCATGGAGGAGCAAAGGAGGTGTCTGTACAATATTTCTAACAATCCTGTAGTTTGACCACCAATTATGTATAGAAAAATATTTCTATAGAATTATGCTAATTAACATGCTCTCTATGTGGTTTCAGATGGCAGTATTAATAGGGCTGGCGGAAGTTGCCTCTGTGGAGTGAGTCTTAACTGGGATTTTTCAAATTCTAATTAACTACTCTTGGAGTGTTTATTATTGATTAGGGTACTTCTAACTTAACCAACCACGACCATATTAAAACAAGTGTATAGTCATAGATATATGTCATGCTCTCTCTGCTGATATTTTAAAGTAAGTTATAGACTTTACAACACCAGTCAGATGAAATGTTAGGAGTGAGGGCAAAATAAGGACTTAAAAAACATTGCTCTTTTTCATTTCTTTTTAAAAAATATATATTTTTATTAATTTCAGAGAGGAAGGAAGAGGGAGAGAGAGATAGAAACATTAATGATGAGAGAGAATCATTGATTGGCTGCCTCCTGCATGCTCCCCACTGGGGATTGAGCCTGTAACCTGGGCACGTGCCCTTGGCCAGAATCAAACTTCGGATTCTTTAGTCTGCAGGTCGACACTATCCACTGAGCAAAACTGGCTAGGGCTCTTTTTTCATTTCTTTTTTTTTTTTTAAATATTTTTATTGATTTCAGAGAGGAATGGGGAGGGAGAGAGAGATAGAAACACCAAGGATGAGAGAGAATCATTGATTAGCTGCTTCCTGCACGCCCCACACTGGGGATCAAGCCTATAACCCGTGCCCCGGCCGGGAATCGAATTGTAACCTCCTGGTTCATAGGATGACACTCAACCACAAAGCCATACTAGCTGGGCACAAAATAAGGACATTTTTTAAATCATAAAAGCAAAAAGTTTATTCATGTTTGAAACTACATAAAACTATGAGGAGGAAGACTTTTTCAATCCAGGGTGTAATCCAGTTAGAAAGGAATAAGAAACATTTTTAATACATTAGAATCACCACCACAAATTATTTTCAGGACTCAATCAGTTTCAGAATTGCAAACAATACAAAAAGAGAGAAAGGAGAGGGGCCCCATCACACAGGGTGACATATACACTACTAAATACTAAAATCTGAATGCATCACAATTAGTTGCCGCCTTTTTGGGGGGTGTGGGGTGGGGCATGAATTAGTAACCAGATGAACATTCAAAATGTTTAGGACATTTTTAAGCATAGAAGAACTTGGAGCTTCCTACCACAGATAGGAAGAACTAATAAAGGATGTTTGAAAGTAGGAATGCAAATGAACCTGGAAGGAAGGTATGGGATGCAAGAGCAAAATAATAATTTATATATGTGTTTAAAAGCAAAATGTAGCTAAAATTCTGATCATAAAAACAACAAAAGCTTGAGACTGGGTTAATTTGGGAGGGAAGTTAAGGCAAGCTAAGATTGGGGAGGTGGAATACAATATCAAATACCTACATTTAGTTTAAAAAGTATGAAGTTAAGTCTGTATTTTAAAATCTAAAGGGTAACCACTAGGGGAGCATGCAGGAGGCAGCCAATCAATGATTCTCTCATCACTGATGTTTCTATCTCTCTCTTCCTTTCTGAAATCAATAAAAAGATTTTTTAAAAAGAAAGGTCCAAATTTGCTCTTGTCATTCTTTGCGGTTGCCTTTCTGGATGCTTTTCCTTGCATTGCAGAGATGACTGGGACTCCTCTGGTGGAAAGCTGTTTGTTTCCTCAGAGCTACTCCTCCCTGGTGCTGACCTATGCCAGGCTGAGGGCACACATTCTTCACCTTCATCCTCCTGGGGGTAAATGTTCTGTCTTCCTTAGTCTTAAGGTGGCCTTCATTTCTTGTAAAAGTGTTGTCATCCGACTGACCAGGGTTCCCAAAATGCCTTTCTCCATTCCTCCTTCGCTGCTGGAGTAAGACTTTTCTATCACTTAGGCCAGTGGTTGGCAAAGTCATTAGTCAACAGAGCCAAATATCAACAGTACAACGATTGAAATTTCTTTTGAGAGCCAAATTTTTTAAACTTAAACTATATAGGTAGGTACATTGTTATTAACTTAATTAGGGTACTCCTAAGGCTTAGGAAGAGCCACACTCAAGGGGCCAAAGAGCCGCAGTTTGCTGACCACGGACTTAGGCTATCCCACAAAGAAATGAGATACTGCAGAAAATAAGCTTCAGGTTGCTGGAGATGGCCATGCTGGATGACCACCTGTGGCAGATGTGGTTAGGCTGGAAGTTCTGGAAGCTTCCTTTCTAGCTCTGAGATGCAAGGATTCTGGGATTATTGGCGCTAGCCCCTAAAATCGGGTTAATTCCTAGAAGCACGTTTGTGTATTAATAGGACATCTCTAATGAACTCAGACATGCTTCATGCAAAAAAGTCTGGGGTTTAATACTGTGTAGATTGGTGAGGTATTTTTTGATTCCTCTGAGAGGCATGCATTATAGGCAATTCTCTCCGAATGCAGCCCCCGCGGCTGATGCTTCTCCTTGCATTGCAGAAGTGACGGGACTCCTCTGATGGAAAGCTGTTTGCTTTGCAGTTAGCAAAAGGAATGAAATCCTTACTGAACTCTTTCATGATTTATCCAGAAATTAAACGTATTCCATTGTTCCTTGAAATCTAAACTCATATGGCATCCTACTGGCATTTATTACATGCCACCTTGTTTTATGAGTTATTCTTGGGTGCACAGATTTTGGTTCTTCAATTCATGTATGAACTTCTATAGACAGGAAGTGTGTTTCATGCCCTGTATCATCCACAGGGTCTAGCAGAGCATTCTACACAGCTGCTCGGTGGTCATTCATTGACTCAATAGCAAGAACCAATATGGAACTTGGTTAGGAGTATTTTGTAAAGGTGATAGGGTTTTCTCTTAGTGTTTTTTTTTAAATCCTCACCTGAGGATATGTGTGTGTTTTTTTAAAATTGATTTTTAGAGAGAGAGGAAGGTCTGTAGTGATGTCAGCGCTGCCTGTTCCCATGGGCCTTTGGTCAGGAAAGGTGACTGTTCTGTGATACAAAATCTAGGAGCTGGACACATGCCCCTCCTCACACAGGATGCCTCCAACAGGCCTTTGTAGCCACTTTGAAACTCATCCATTACTTCTCTCATTTAATTGTCACAACCACCCCGAGAGTTGATGTTTCTGTTCATTTTAGAGATGAGAAAACTGAAGCCTAGAGAGAGGTCTTGGGGCTTGCTCTAGGTCTCATGTGGAGATGGTGCTGTCTGATCTAAAATCTCTCATTGCTGCCCTAGCCAGTTTAGCTCAGTGGATAGAGTGGAGGCCTGTGGACCGGAGAATTCTTGTCTAAGGCACATACCTCAGTTGCAGCTCCTGGCCCTGGTTGGGGGCATTTGGGAGGCAGCCAATTGATGTGGAATAAAAAAACACACCAAACAAACAAATAAAATCCCTTGTTGCCTTCCCTGAGATTCACAGTTCCTGTGTGACAGGCTCCTAGTGTTGGAATTGTCTACAATGGCAGTTCTATCACTCGATTTCATTTTTCTTTATCACTGGAAATGTAGAACTCAGTCCATAAATAATGCATAAATTAGTATGTTGAGCTGATCCCCACCCTTTCCCAACAAGCCTCCAGTTCTTCCCGAGATCAATAAAGCTTAAAGAAAAGAAGAAGCCCGCTCAGCTTGTGTGTGGATCGGGGGGCCCTGCACTGCCACAGACCCCCTCCCTGGAGTGGAAGCCGTGCTTGAGGGCTCAGCTTTCTTGTCACTAATGACCTGGGATGTGATCAGACATCCAAAACCTAGCAAGAACCGAGTTGGTGCACTGGGATCCACACCGCGGATTCAATGCAGATGGAAAGAAACAGCTTTTTGAGGGCTTGTGTAAGGGGAGAGGCAGAGGGAGGCAGGGGTGTGAGATAGTGCTTCCTCTGAACCGTGGCTATGCCAGGGGCTGCTGCAACTGCCACAGGACAGCAGAGATGAAATCACACAGATGAAAGTAAAGGAGAAACAACCAGAGAAGAAAACAGCAACAATTCAACACGATCAGAAACCACTACTCATTGGCCCAACTCAACATCCGGAAAAAACTACCCGCTAGGGAAGCCAGAGCTGCTGCCAACCCAGTTGGCGCAAAGCGGGGAATGGCACCCTCTCTGGGCATGCAGCTCTAGATCTCAGGCTCCCTCGCCCCTCACCCAGCAAGGCCCTCCTAGCTGGACACGGGGACCTATGGATCCACAGGCCATCCTGTCATGTTTCTGGCCTTTCCTTTTCTTAAGTTTTTCTTTTTTTAAAGGCTCAATAGCTACTTTTTTTTTTAAGAACTGTGAAGCTGTAGCCTCTGAGATGATACGCAGATAAAAGATACCACGGGAATAAGAGCAGAAAAAGCTTTAACGAGAAGAGCTTCGATCCTGTTCAAAGCTCCTCCGCAGCCCACCGAGGGACCGAGCTGGCGAACGCTGGGTGACATGCCGTGGGTGACACGCCGTGTCAGTGGGCGCGTGCTCGAGCTAAGGCCTTGTCTGATGAGCTGGGCAATTGGGGGACTGTTTGAACAGACCAAAGGAAAGTATCAAAAGGCAAATTGGAGTCAGGGAGAGAATGAAGAGCCCGTGATCTCCGAGGGAGATTGCAGAGGTAATGACAAAGCAGTCGGGTTTTTAAAGGGAGCTGTTATTCCAAGAAAGGTAATTTTGTTCAACTTTTTTTTTTTAATGGAAAAAAGGATGAAGAGATCAGCACCAGCTAAACCATCACTGTCAGATAAAAGCTAAATCTTTCATTAGGAACCATTTCTCTGCGCGCCCTTTTGACACTGAAGAATATATTTGATGTAAAGATTTGGGACTTTATAAAATAAACAAAACCACAATGTCATGTTTTATGGGAGAAGAGCAGCCATAAAACATGGGAGAATTTTCAAGATTAATAGTGCATTTTCCCTATAGGAGCTTTGCTCTTCTTAATCATTTTTTAAGATCGATACTTGTGAGTGAGTGCACATTCAGCAAGCATAGGTTCGGATAATGAGAGGGACTGCCTTGAACCCCTAGCGATTCAGGTACAAACTGTCACCCAGAGTCTTCTAGTACCTGCAAAACTTGGTTCCCTGAACAGGCTTCTTGTCCCAGACCACTACTGAGACCCACTGACCTCCCTCCCTTCTCTCCCTCCGCCCTTCCCATCTCCCTGTTCCACCCAGCCACCTGCAGGTGCAGCAGGCTCTTCATTCTGGGACCAGTGAGAAGGGATAAGAGAAACCCTGACCAAGAAGTCAACCCGCTGTTAGTCCTGCTGGAATGTGGTGCTTCTACCAGGTTCCTGGCGGCCTTCTGCCATCACACCTCTCCTTGATCCCTCTTCCACCGTCAGGACTGTGACCTGCCAAGTTTGCCTGTGACTGGCATTGGGTCCCACGTCATGACTCCTGTCTGCTGACTTCCCTAAGACTGTTCTGAATCCCCATGTTCCCACCCCCTTGGTGAGAGCTGTCCCACTTAGCTGGATCCTTGGGCCATGATTCTCTCTTCACCAGCCTTTATCAGCCCCCAGCCTCTCTGCTGGCTGCTGGGTGTTCTCCTCCTGCCTGAAGCTGTGTTCATTCCATTCTCATGGACACATATGTTCCCCAGGTTACCAAACTACTGGTCTTGCTTATAAAACTCTACCTCAGTAAGAAGAGTCCATGGATCTTTATTGTAGAGCGCTGTCATTAATACAACACAGACACACCCTCTGTTCTGTAGCTTAGACTCCTCATTCTCCACTCAATGTTTTTTTTTTTTTCTTAGAGTCCCCATCACTCATAGTGTATGTTCCTCATAATTCCAATGTCTCCATTGGAAGTGTGGCAAGCACTTTCTAAGTGTTCCCCAAGCGATTCTCATAGAAACCTTTGGAAATAATTATGATCTCTCATTGTTTACTAAGATCATTCAAGCGCATGAGTGTTGAACACATGAGTGTAGCCCTATGATGCTAACAAGACGAAGTCAGTAGGAGAGAGAGCCCGTGAGTTCAGATCTTGAGTTCTAGACCAAAAAACACATGGTTAGTAGTTTAGTTAAATAAGGTTCCCTAAATGAAATTAACTCATGGCTATTTGACAATAGTCATGTGATAAAGTTCTGGCAAATCTTGTTAACTTTTAAGAATGAAAAGGGAGATATTGGTTGGTTAGAGTAGTCACACGGGAGGAGCTGTGTTGTAAAAATTTTAATTTGGGGGGTGGGGAATTCTGTCACAGGGTTGTTTGTGCCATTCACTTTGATGATCTAATTCACCTTCACTTTTTCTATGACCCAAACCAAGACTGAAAGTGGTCAATAATGTGCCCTAGCTGCTTTGGCTTAATGGATAGAGCGTTGCCTGCACACTGAAGGGTCCCAGGTTCGATTCGAGCCAAGGGCACATGCCTGGGTTGTGGGCTTGATCCCCAGTAGCAGCGTGCAAGAGGCAGCCAATCAATGATTCTCTCTCATCATTGCTGTTTCTATCTCTCTCTCCCTCTCCCTTCCTCTCTAAAATCAATAAAATATATATTAAAAAATAAAAAACAAAGTGATCAATAATGCAACCAAGTGCAACTAACATTTTCTAGATACAAATAACTTGGAACACAGCCTGCCTATTGTTTTGAGTGACTTACAAATTGCTTTATGTGAAGAACGTTGTGTGAGACTTCCCAATGTCTGTGTAGGTGGCACGAGGTATCAAGTCAGGCTGATATGAGGGAGGAGCTGGCACCCTGAATTGTCTGCATGGCTCAGCAAGTCAAGGACTTTGTGTGCACATAATACACCCTGCCGATGAAATCACTCACCTGAACAGATGAGTCATGGAAAAGACCTTAAGCCACCTGGCCCCACCTCCCTTCTACCACAGAAACCTCCCACGACAGTCCAGACAGATGATATCACAGCCCCAGTTTCAATTCTTCCATTGAAAGGAAACTTACTCCCCATGCCTTTGAACAACCATAGACTTGAACATTCTTTTGTAGAACAGCCTTAATTGTCAGAAGCTGCTTCCTTGCAAGAAATTAAATATGCCTCCCCTTGGTCTTATTTTTTTGTTCTCTACATCTAAACTTTCAAGTGCATTCAGTTAATTTACACAACTCTAATAGGAGTGAGAGGTTTTCCCATCTATTGCCAGGGGACATGGATTTTTAAAAAATGCCCCAAACCCCTGGCTTAGAGCTGATTTGGAAGGGGTAGGCCCTTCCCTCACTATTCCTGTTCTCCCTTCCTGAGACGGATGTAGCTATTTTTACTCCCCCTGCTCATGGCTTGTCGTTCACTGATGCTGATGAATGGGAGTCTTTTCTCGGCACACCTCGTAGTCCGTGGTTGGCAAACTGCGGCTCGCGAGCCACATGCGGCTCTTTGGCCCCTTGAGTGTGGCTCTTTCTAAGCCTTAGGAGTACCCTAATTAAGTTAATAACAATGTACCTACCTATATAGTGTAAGTTTAAAAAATTTTGGCTCTCAAAAGAAATTTCAATCATTGTACTGTTGATATTTGGCT
>NW_006289813.1:2780059-2796754 GCF_000327345.1 Myotis davidii | reverse complement strand
TGTCTCATGTGCCCCTGGCAGAAGTGCTTCATATACATTATCTCTAATTCTTTCAGAAACACTGGGTGGGAAGTGTTTTTACCCTCACTTTATAGACACAAAGTGATTTGGCTAAGGCCACACAATTTATAGATGATAGAGTTGAGATTAGATTGTTTCAAAACCCTGTGCTCTTCCCATCCACCACCTGGTCTTTGAGGGCACAATTGTGTCTTGTTAATTGTTGTGTCATCTGCAGGGCCTTGTATCTGTGCTCTTCCCATCCACCACCTGGTCTTTGAGAGCACAATTGTGTCTTTTGCAGGGCCTTGTACACAGCAGGCCCGCAATGTAAGCATATATCTTAATGGCAGGGTTTATGCTGGAGAAGAGGCAGAGGTGACACTGGAGGGGATGAGGGGCTCCACTCTAGGCAGTGCTCTGCTTCCTGCAGGACCCCCGTGCTGTCCACTTCTGAGCAGCCTCCAGAAGGAAGGCTGCTGCTGCCAGGGCTTCCTGATTCCTGGGCTCCCTTGATGTTAGGGGTCCCCTGACTCAGGCCTGATTTGCATGTCTTCCTGCCTCATAGACACTGAGCTCCTGCATTCTCCTAGGTGGTCATCTGCCTAAACCTTATCTCTTCTTCTTTGGCCAGGGATCTGGCTGACCATGTAGAAACTAAGTAGTTTGCTCTCCTCTCTTTTTCCAAAGACCCAGCCAGAGCAGGTCTGGCTCAGCCATCTCTCTGCTCCTTTCCCTCGGGTTTCACCCTGACCCCTCTCAGCCTTCCAGAGGGTGTCTCCCCAGCAGAAGAGAAGCCCCATTTCTGTCTCCAGGAAGGAGAGGGAACGGCAAGTAAGCACACACGCAAGAAGATAGTGTTTCCAATGATGTCAGTGATTCCACTTCTCACTCTTGTAAGGCGGGAGGGGCCTGGGAGGTGAGCAGGGTTCCAGGCGAGGCCATCGTGTGTGGCCGAGGCCCCATTTCATGCGGAATCAGAGCCCCTTCCTCTGGGAGCCTGCAGGAAATGGGAAGGGCAGGTTTGGGCAACACTGTAGAATTCATGTCAAACAAAGCCTCACTGCTCTCCTGCTTCCCCAAGCAGGACAGACACACACCCTTCACTGTGTTTAACACACGTGCCCCGCGTGGACAGGCACGTGGCCCAAAACCTCTGCCTGGGAACACTGCTGTTGCCTCCCGCGCCCCACAGCCTGGACACTTCATGAGACGGGCTCTTTGTGACTTGGATCTCATGGCTGCCTGCCTAGCCATGCTCCCCCGAGTCTCTGAGCCTGCCCACTCCTTTAGGAGCCCCCGGTTTGCAGTCACACTCGTGTTCCTCTGGACGGGATTAGGTTAGTGCCATTGTGCAGCGTGGGCTCTCACTTAGCGGAGCTCCTCCCCCCGGCTCCTAATGAAGAATAAATTGAGAGGACTCACAGGAATATTCTGCTGATTCTTGCTGTTTGGGGGAAAGGAGGTTGTGTTGGCAAATCTCATTTTGAAACCATCACTTCTACGTCCAGAATATTCAGCAAGACAGGTTTTTACATAAGTAATGTGGACAACGGATTGGATGGGCCTGCTGGGCCATGGGGGATTACCTCTTTGGAATCACAATTTCAGCGATGAGATGCCAAGAACACAGCAGCTAACTGGAGTTCCCATTTGGAATATCCGATTCTCCCGAGTCTGTCTGCGTGAGCTGGTTCAGGTTTCATTGCTGTTTTGCTCATCTCTGTTCCCGTATTTAGTAGCAGCCGAGGAAGGAAAAAGACTGCTCTGCTGGTGTTTATTTGACTATTGAGGCTAATTGTTCATTTGCTGAAAAGAACAAAATCAAAGACCAAGGGTCTCTAAAACATTGCTCGGTGTGTGTATGTGTATGTGTATGTGTGCGCATGCACTTATTTCTGTATGTGTTAGAAAATGAGATGCTATCACCAAGCTAAAAATAAAGACAAGAACATTTTATAAAGAATATTTCCCCGATTTCTTTTCAGCTGTAATTACATCTTTTATTCACCGCTTGTTGGGAATCAGTTACATACCGTATGTCCACACACCATGTTGCATCGTCATGTTTATCTTTTAATATATAATTGTGTTTGAAAGACAAAAGGGATGATCAGATTCTGGGAGCAAGTCGACAGACAGAATGAAGCTGAAATTTGAGATCACAGCTCTGTAAATGTCTGACTGGGAAGAGAGAATTCTATCTACTGGACTTGGTGCTCAGACAATGCCTCCAAACACAGGCAGGCATCCACAGGCCATCAGAAAAGCCATTTCCCGGGCATATGTCCGTGCAGGGAGGACGAGGGAAAGGTGGGAAAAGACGGCCGGAGACTGTAGCTACGGAGACTGCTGATGAGAATTGTGCATAGCTGAGAGAGCAAATCGCTCTCGTTTTTCAGTGATTGCACTGGATTCTGAAATTAAACCCAGCAGGGAGAGCGTACCTGCCTGAGCTTCCACAGAGCCGTTGGGTTTGTGGGCTTACGAGCCGAGAGCTCTATTTTTCAAGCTCTGGAGCTCTGAGCCTGCCCTGCGGTCGCTTCCCTCTTGTTGTAGCCCTACCTGAGACAGGTTACCTGGTGGTGGTGGGCCTGGGGGGGTGGTGGTGGGTGGGAGAGGGGTTTGGGAGAAGGGGTGGCGCCTCAGGTGGGAAACCACAGCCCCTCTTGGGTTTTCTGAGTCTGGGAGGCATCATTCCTACTCCTCAGGCTATGCTCGGGGGTGATGGAAACTGTTCAAAGTGAAGAGCAGCTCTCAGAAAGTCTTAAAGATTTCTGATTTGATTAACAAGGGTTGGGTTCCAAAGTCAGCGTGGATGGTGAAAATTGCGTGTAGTCAAAATTATGCTGGAGAATCCCCGAATCTGCCTGCAAAGTGTGCTTCAAGGTGCACCAGGGGAGGCCGGGGAGCCGCCCATTGCAGGGGCCAGCAGACCCCCTCCCCCCTCGCTGCTGGGCTTGTTCTGGGGCCTGTGCTCCTAGGTAGACAGGTGGGAAGATGGTGGTTCTCCTCCCAGTCTCATCAGCTGGCTTGTTCTGGGGCCTGTGCTCCTAGGTAAACAGGTGGGAAGACGGTGGTTCTCCTCCCAGTCTCATCAGCCGGGTGAGCGTCATACATTTCCTTAAGGTAAATCCAAATAGCGTGCAGTTTCGTTGCACCAATGGGTGGTCCAGAAGATACGCATTTGCCTAGTGTGGAGGAGAGGGGAGGAGAGGGCAGGGGAGAGGAGGCGAGAGGCAGAAAACCTGGGTCCTATTATCCCCAGCCTGACCTCAGGGACCCTCTGTTTCACTGTGACACATTAACAGGGCCTCTAGCCCATAATAACAGCTAACATACTGCACTGAAAATGTGCTGGCCCCTTGTATGTATTAATCTATTGAATACTCAGAATAACTCCGTAAGGTGAAACTTTATCATCCCATTTTATAGATGAGGAAACAAAGTCTCAAGCCCACTCACACTCAGTGTGTCCCTGCAGCAGCTTAAGGTGATAATGGCTGTGGGGGCAGAGTTACCGAGAGGAAATGGAACTTTCAGCTCCTTTCACAGGGTGCGGAGGGGGCGTTGCAATGGGAGGACCTGCTCTGCTTGACCTGTGGGCTCAGTGATGCAGCCCAGTGAGCGGCCTTGCTCTCTGGGCTTTGGGCTCTGGCACAGGCTGTTCCTCTGCTTGGCACTCTTCCCTCCTTTCACCTCGGGAACTTTTACTCATCGCTCTCTGGCTCCTGAAGCTGGGTTAGGGTCCCTACCCCGCCCCCTTCCCCCCACAGTCCCCACTCACTCTGTCTCATCCTCTGACCCATACCCAGAGGCTCTTCGGGGCAAGGATACTGGCCTCTTCCTGTGTGCCCATTGCCCGCAGCACAGGGCCTGGCTCACTGTGCTTGGTCAGTGTGTGCTGGGTGGATGTTGAGTAAGTAAAGAGCGACGGAGCATCACTTCCTATCCAGGCTCCAAAGCACAGGCACCTCCCACGTCAGCTCAGTAACCTGTTCCTATAAATCAGATGTTCTGTATGAAAATGCTCACAGAGCCTATTTCCTACTATTTGAGAGGGTGAAAATTACATTGTGTTACACATCAATTCCAAATCTTGAATCAATTTCTTAAAACATAACAGAAACATAGCTAAACATCTCTATGTAATCAAAAGACTCATATTAGGCCGTAAAGTGTTTAAAACATTCCTTCCTGATCCCAGAGCGTTCATGTGGTCATTATAAACAGCTGCTCTGGGTGCAGCAACATCTCCTCTCCCAGTGTCATGCTTTCTCTCCCCGGCTTTACTTTCTTTTCCAAGTTTTTCTTCAAAACTTTCTCAAATGTTGGGGAACTTGACCAACACTAAGCAAAAATCAGGCAAATTGTCCAAGGCTTAGGGGAGGGAATATGTTCAAGGCAAGGGCACAACAGGCAGAGAATGGCTTACACATTGTTTGTTTAAAATGATGCATTGAGTTTGAGGATATAGATGTAATTTTTTTCTAAAACGTATACATTGCCTAAAAAATATTTGATCTTCTTTCCTTTCTCCTTTCCCTTTCCCCTTCCTTCTGGTTTCTTTCAAAGTAACTGATTCTATAAAATGTGAGTATGACTTATGATGGGGTCTAGAATATGCCACTGTAGCATAAGGATTATTTTGAGCTGAAAGCATTTGAAAATCAACAGATGCAGGAAGAGGCTTTCTCTGTGTTCCCCTTGTCTGCCTAAACGCAGAGCCTTATAGAAGATCCAACTGTCATAAAACCTCCTGTAAGGGAGACTTCCCAAACAAGGGGAAGGGGTGACCCCTGTCACTGGAGATGAGAAGTCCGCGCTGGATCCATAAACACTCATTGTGAAACAAACCTCGTCTTCCATTAGCATCCCCAAGTATTTCTCAGCCATTCCTCCATATTTATTGTCCCTTGAAAACCCAAGCCATTGCTCTTGTTAAGATGTATATAAGCTCCAAATTCTAACCCTTACTTTGAGCCACCTTCTTTGTGAGCTCTGCATACATTTATGGATAAAATTTGTCTTTTGTTAATTTGACTTGAGCCAATTTAATTTGCAGGTCCTCAAATACTGAACCTAAGAGGGCAGAGGAAAGTTTTGCTTTCCTGATATAAAGGAATATTCCAGTAGGAAGTGTAAATTAGGGATCATTCTGCAGTGTGTGCCTTTATTTTAATGCTTTAAAAAGGTCCACATTTGCCTGTGTGAACAGTGAGGCCACCATGGCTCACCTGTCAGTCCTCTAGGGGCCTGGGACCAGCACCAACTCTGAGGCCTTGAAGAGGAGTCGAATCCCAGTTGAAAAATGGCTCTTGGCTCCTGGCCATCCCTCCATCTCTCTGATCAATGGAGATGTCCACAATTCTTGCCTCATTAGTTTGATTAGGACAATAAAGCCTTTATTATAAAAGCAACTACCTTACTCTAGCCGAGCCACTAATACTGACTTTCCCTTTCTTTTAACTAGTAATGGAACCCCTGAATTTTAGCTGGGCAGAGAATGAAAACTACATTTCCCAGCCTCCCTTGCAGATAGGGATGATCATATGACTAATTCTCACCAATGGAATGTGAATGGAAATGAGGGTCATTTCCAGGGTGATGCTCACTTTTGGAAGCCAGAAGGTCAACAGAGATTCCCAACTTTGTCAAATAAGCAGTTTGTCCAGGATGGGCCCTGTGCAAAGTAGCAGGAGCTCAAAGTTGCACAGCTCACTTTCAGCGAAAACAGGAACATGTTTAGTACAGTGCCTGGCATGAAGGAGGTGTTCAACAAATTCATACATGCTGAGTGAAAGAAGGGGTACATAGATGGCTGGATTACATAGAGATCTAGATGCTCATGCTGAATTGATAGACAACTTACAGCCGGAGATGGTCTTAGTTCAGCTTTCAGTGGCCCGAAGGTTGGTTACTACTGTCACCCACATCTCTCCATTACCTTTGCGAGATCCCTCTAGCTCGTCATGGTAGCCCCTCCTTATTTTATGTGTCCATGAATGGTACCAATCTTACCTCCCTGTAATGTTTTGAGGGCCTTATAAAAAAACAAGGTTGAAACCAAGGCATGCTATTTTGTGGAATTTTCCAACCTGTTCTATATCATAGCCAGTTTCTTTCTGTTAAAAATTTATTTCCTGGACTCAAGTGTAAATTATCAAATAAAGGAACAGAAACTCATTCCTTGCATAGCAAGAGGAGAGTACACTGCCTTGAGGGTAACAATCTTTTCCTGCACAAGATGAAGAAGACAGGGCTCCGTTTGAATGAAGCCTTTTGGGGCCTGGCTTGAATTTTGCTCTCAATAGGATCAAGCCTTAGGGTGAAGCAACCATCCGCACAGGGGCTCCAGCCATCCATGGAGGGAGATAAGCCTGACGCTAGTTAAAGGAGGCATTCTGAGCAGCTTGCCTATATCCTTAGATCACTTGCCCTTGGATTTTTATCTTTTTTAGTTGGGAAAAAAACATCACAAGGACATGGGGCCTAACGGCATTGATTGTCTTGATAGTGTGTTGATTAAGTCCAGGAGATGCTGGCATCTGCAAAAACATCTTATTAGGTGTGATCAGGCAAGTAAATTGTCCCTGCCCTCCGGCAGGCTGCAATAATTAACCCTAATACTAACAAGGAAAAGCTAATCAGCAGGAGCAGAGCCGGGCTCCTTTGTCTGCATGCAAACCTCTTTCCCACCGTGGCTTCAAGGGGTTAGCTGTGAGCCGGGGAGCAGGCTCTTTGAAAAAGAGCCTTTCCTTCCAGTAAAACTGTTCCACATATTATTATTTTAATTTAATTAGGTTTTAAAAAGGTTAGCCATGACATTTTAATAGCTTAAGCTCACATTAATATTCTGAGAATCACTGTTTAGCCCAGCCATTTGCCATTCAAAATATGTTTTTCCAGAAAAGGAATTGGCTGTTAGGACCATTACTGAAAAAATAGCTTTCATTGGATTAAGACGGGTATTTTGCTACTAAAGGGCAGTTATTGAACTAAAACACATACAAGAGATTGAAAAATGTTAAAGCCTTAGCTCGACAGTGTTTATCTAGGAGGAAGGGAGAGTGGGCAGCGTGTTTATGAAGACGATCCCCGAGGTGGCTAATGTCCTTCAATGTGCTGTGTGTCCTCAACCCAATGTTTTATTTATTTATTTCCCCGAGTGCTGCTATCTTCATTAGGGAGTTTAGAGAGCAAAGCAAGATGATATTTACTAGCTTGGCAAACTAATAAACTCTGCTCATGTTTCTTCTTTTGCTAGCATGGCTACTTTAGACATAGCCATTCGATATGCTAATGGATGCTGTGGGAGGGAGTAAAACACACTTCCTGTAGGGGGAGGCTCCAGGAGTCACCCAGTCTTACAAATGTGTATGGCTCCTCGTGCCTAGCGTTGTGCTAGCTTTGCGGGTTCAGAGGTGCCGAAGCTGTGGCCCAGCCCTCTGGACACCCACAGTTAGCAGGGAGCTGGCACTGATGCTACAGCTAACTTCTCACTGTACCGTGTACTAGGAGTTACGCTCTCCCCAAAGCAGCACGGGAACAAGTCATCCGTTTAGCTTGGTGGGGCGGGAGATGGCTGCAAAAGGCAGGGAGGAGCTGGGGCCGGGAGAACTAGAAAGATTTTGCCAGAAGGAGAGAAATCCTGTGGGCAGACGACTGCTGAGACCACTGGCTCAGCAAGTGTGGTCTCCGACCAGCAGCATCACCACGACCGGAAACTTGTTGGAAATGCACATCCCCAGGCCTCACCCAGGACCAGCTGAATCGGAAAGTCTTCGGGGCAGGGTGTGTGTGTGTGTGTGTGTGTGTGTGTGTGTGTGTGTGTCACAGTCGTGTTTAACCAGCTTTCCAGGTGATTCTGAGGCTCCTGAAGTTAACATGTGTACTCATGGCCCCTCTGGTCAACTGGGAGAAGTTAGACTTGACCAGGGCTTTGAGTTTGGTGGTTGGGGTGGAAACATGGGGTAACAGGTGGTGAGGTTGGAAGGGTCAATTGGGATCCATTTTGAAGGAAGGGAGGGAGGATATTAATATTGATATTAGCTATCTTTGTGGGTGAGTGTTTATAATAATGACGGCCCTGGAGCCTGGCAACAGGAACCGATTTGAACCAGCTTAAACAAAAGACATTTATTGAAAAGTTACCATGATATCTCATTGCTCCCCAAGGGAGAATTCAATCACCAGGTCTCAGGAAGATATTTATTTTTCTTCCCCTATTTCATATTATTTCCCTAGGATAGATTCCCAGGTGTAAGATTATTGGTTCAAAGAGTGTGAACAATTTCATGGCTTCTGATATGTGTGGCCAAACAACTTCTAAATGGTGTATCCATATATGAGGCCACCAGCGTTGAACCTAAACACTGTATCCTTACCGACATTAATTCTATAATTTCTAACCTGATAGAGGGGAATGGCACACAATTGTTGGTGTTGGCAAATAATTGATTGTTAATGAAGTCAAATATTTAAAATAGTTTATTTACCGATTTTACAGTTTACTTGAAAAGGAGTTTTTGTCCTTATGTTAGCAGGCGAGGCCTCTCTCCTCTTCTCTCCAGGGATTTAAGACCAAAGCAATTCTAGAAAAATAGCAAGGAAATCATATTAGCTTTGGTAGCTCCGGAGGCTGCCACTGTTTCACGGGGCATACCCTCAGTACTGTCCTCACTGGTACTGTCCAAGTCCCAGTACTGCCACTTACTGGCCTGTGATTTGCTGTAAGTTTCTGCTCTCCTGTGAGGCCCAGTTTCCTCATCGGGAAATTAGGAACAATCAGTCCTACCTATCTAGATGATTGAAGATCAGAACGAGGTCGAGTACTTGAAGATGTTTGATAAACTATAAAGCACCATGAACATGTAAGATAGAGCTATCGTGACATTGGCTTACCTAAATGAACAATCTCCATGAGGCCACTCCAGGTCAGGACTTTTGCTGTTGACCTATAAGAACAAACATCCCTGGCCTTGTTCTACTTTTTTTTACTTTTCGTTCAATTCATAGATGCAAATTCAAGAAAGACCTGAAGGTGGTTCAGGCATTCTTACTCCCACCAGCAGGTAATGGACTTCCCAGGTATGTGGAAGGCCCTATATTTCATACTTCTTGGATGCCCTCCCTCTCCCCCACTCCCTGCCTCCCTTCCTTCCTTCCATGGGCCAAGGACTAGGAGTAGATAGTGAGCAACAGCCAACTGAGCCCTCGCTTTGGTGGAGCTCACATGTTAATTCAGAAAGTTACACTGTCCATGCGGCCCCAGGTTTGACAGGGGTCTTTAGTAGACGGGACAGAGCTTAACAGTTTATAAGGTATGTTTATAGCAATGCATGCATTTAATTCTGTCACCTGCATCATGAGGAAGGCCGAGGGGTGCAGTCTTTTGAAGTCAGAGGGGTTAGGCAAGCATGTAGCAGAACAGGTTGTGGGCCAGGCCTTGTGTGGGGTCCCAGGAGCCTGGTTTAGTGCCTTTTCCCAGGTACCACATTCATCTGCCCTTTTCATTGTCACATTTACAATGGGTTAAACTTAGCTCCGCTTTGATGAGGGACTGGAAATGATGAGATTCCCCTACAGAATCCCAAGTCACCTGAAAACTGGGTTGGCTTTTGTGTGAAATGCAATTCCACACATAATTAAGAAAAGAAAACCCGGCAGCCAGAAAGGAAAAAGGAAAAGGAAAAAAGAGGTGCCGTTGGGAAAGTCCCCACTGGCCCAGAAAGCCAGGCATGAGTCCCCTGAGGTCAGAGAGACGGCCAAGCAGAGGGGGCGGTGGCTCGGCTCTGCCTCTGACGGAACATGTCCCCGCCAGTCACTGGAATCACGGGAGCTGGTTCTGAGGGCTGAAGGGAGATAAGGGAGCCAGGTAGAAGAGCTTGTAGAAAATGGAACAAAACCAGAGGATGAGATGGGCTAAAAAAAGAAGCAGGGGCCACCTGGGGAAGAGAGGCAGCCTGGGTCCCTGCAGAGGGAGAGAAAGGTGAGTGTTGGCCGCAGTCCACACAGTGGGCCAGGGGGAAGGGTCAGTCTGAGACTCAGGCCGGGATGGCACTTTGAGTCCCTCTCCCGAGATCCTCTGGCCATTGTGGCTGTGCAGTGGATGAGTTATCCACCCGCCGATCCCCTCCACTGGACTGTGACCCTCCGAGGGGAGAGCTGCTGCTCAGCTTTTACCTCCAGCACACAGAGGGTGCCCTTGGCACACCCAGGGGAGCCAACACGCACCTGGGCTTGTGCTAAGCAGTGCCTGCTACATTTCTGTTTAATATGGTAACGTCTTCAAGCCATTGAGATTTTTCTCACACAGAATTAGAAATGCTATTCCGTACCAAATATTCTCTCCCTCCCATTAGGGAAGGGGCTTGGGATGGGATCTGGGGAATTGTTCTGTAGCATGAACCCACAGGTGAAACAGAGATGTGGGCTATTACCTTCTAATTCAGGCCGAGGTAATTTAAAAATAAATCCAAATCTCTGGGAAATTGCTTCACCCTCTGCCTTAATGGGAAGAAGGACTTGAATGTTGGTCCCTGAACCCAACATCCTGCCTTCCAGGAGGCTGGGAAAGTGGTAGAACTGGAACTCAAAACCAGCCCATTCAACTCCAAATGCCAAGCTTTTCCATTAGGCAGCATGTATGGTATTTCACAACCCTTCCAGAAACATCATTCTTTATTAAAATATCAGCACTTAAGATCCATTCATCATTCCTACTGGTAAACAGAATACCATACAAGGCTAGATCTTACTCCCTTCCTGGTCTCTGACATCCTCAATCCATTACTGATGCCCTCTCTCCCTTGCATATTCTACCTTGGTCTCTTCTAGGTTCTTTTTATTAACGACTGTCCTTGAGTCTTGAATTTGCTTGGATATGCTTGCATCTTTGCACCTTGATAGAAGAAGCACAAAACTTCCTTTGATCACTTCCATGTCCCCTCTTAGCGCTCGACATATCTTGTCATAGTTCTCACTTGTTTGTGCACAGTAAGCTCTGTAGAAGCTGGGTCAGCTGCCTGGCTCACTGTTGTACTTGGTATCTAGCACAGTGACTCACACATAGTAGGCCCTCTATAGGTAGAGGTCAAATGAATGAAGATAGGTGATATACTTACACACTTGCAATTTGGTACTTCTACTTGCTGCCTTCCCCGGGCTCTTGCATGAGTTCTGTTTTGAGGTGAGGGAATTTGCGTTTAATAAGCCAGCATTGTTGCCAGGAACATTGTGACCATGTGCTTCAGTTCCAGTAACGGGGTTCTTGCTTCAATCCTGGTTAACAAGCTTCTGCCTCTTTTCTCAGTCCTAGTAAACAGGTCCCTGCTCAGTCCTCCTCCAGGGAATGAGCCCTTTAGTGAGCCCGGGTCCTCCTGACTGAGTCAATGCCACCCTCACCACATGCCCCTGATGCAGTTTTGCCTCCAGCCTTCAACCCATGGACTTCTCCACACAGCCTGAACCCAGACTCCCTGAAACATGATACCATTCTTTTCCTTTTTGTGTAATGGCACTCTGTTCCATGCTTTCATGTCTCTGGATCAACTCCGTTTAGCAGTTTATCTTGTTACTTAGATTCCATATATGAGTGCAATTGTGTGATACCTGTCTTTCTCTGACTGACTTATTTCACTTAGCATGATACTCTCCAGATCCCTCCATGCTGTCTCAAAGGGTAAGAGATTCTCTTTTCCTGCTGCACAGTATTCCGTGGTGTAAATGTACCACAGCTTTTTTATCCACTCGTCTACTGATGGGCACTTGGGCTGTTTCCAGATCTTTGCTATTGTAAAATGTGCTGCTATGACACAACACCATTCTTATTCCTTCCTTCTATTGGGGGCCTCTAGAGAGCCACCCTATCCCACAAGTCTCTGGAGTCTGAGTCCCCCTCACACTTGTCCTTGCAAGTGCCTGTTCTAGCATGCTGCCACACCCAGAAGGACTCAGCCAAGTCCAGGATGTCTTTAGAATCACCTCAGGCAAAGTTACTGAGCCTAGGGGTCCTGTGTCCCATGAGGGGTGAGGGGTGAGACAGGAGGCAGGAGAGTAGTGGAGAGGAGAGCCCCAGGAAACTGACAGGAGCCACAGTGTTGCTCCAGGTCCCACACCCTGAAGGAAGAGAAGATTCTATCATATTGGGAGTGGGTGACCCAAGCTTAGGAGGGTGTGTGTATGTGCTAGGGGAGGTGTAATCTTATTTCTCTTCTCATCCCCAACACCTGCCATACAGCCTGACATAAACAGGGTGTCAGTCAGTAGGTGTTATGGAATGGCATGAACACATTTCAGCCCAAGCTTTGCCCCAATACCCTGTGAGACATTGAACTAGTCAATATACAGCTGGGTCTCCATTTTCCCATCTGTTAGGTGTGAATAATGACCCTCATATTGTTTCAAAGATGAAATAATTTAATGCATTTGGGGATGTGACATTAATAGCCTCCAATATTTTTTCAGCATGTGCTCCTATTAGTAGGAAGTTTCATACATGCATATGATTACATGTTCTATATATATTTACACAGTATATATATTTACACAGTATTAATATATATATTAATCCTCACCTGAGGATATTTTACCATTGATTTTTAGGGAGAGTGGAAGAGAGAGGGAAAGACAGAGAGAAACATTGATGTGAGAGAAACACATTGATTGGTTGCCTCCTACATGAGCCCCGGCCACGGCCCGAGCAGGGGAGGAGCCTGCAACCAAGGTACGTGCCCTTGACTAGAATCAAACCCAGACCCTTTGGTCCACAGGCC
Organism: Myotis davidii; assembly: GCF_000327345.1. Lineage (NCBI taxonomy): Eukaryota > Metazoa > Chordata > Mammalia > Chiroptera > Vespertilionidae > Myotis > Myotis davidii. Next base: position 2,783,978 of record NW_006289813.1, on the reverse strand, counting down.
GATGCTCTATCCACTGAGCCAAACCGGCTAGGGCTACACAGTATATATTTCTAATGGATGAGGCAAAGATAGATAGCCTGTAATCCAATAAATAATCTTGTGCACCTTTGGGGTGTGCTGATCCTACTTGGGAGATTATGACTTTAAAGTCTGATAAACACTTACGGGAAAAGATAAGACGTTGAGCTGCTTTTCCTGGCAATACTTCTGACACCCAGTGCTTTGTGTCTTTTCTAACACCACTGCAGCTCTCTGATACCAGCTGGGAATCCCACAATTCCATTCCACTATATGCTTGACATTAGTGTCAGATCCTACAAGTTAAGGGCGTAGGCCCATAAGAGCACCCCCACTTCAGAAGCTGGTCACAAGTCCCAGAGGGTTCCCACACCCTCTCCTTAGGTGGGATAGTCTTCTAGAACAGTCCACAGAGCTCAGGAAACTGCTTTACTGACTCTTTCTGGTTTATTATAAAGGATGTAACTCAGGAACAATGACGGAAAGGATACACAGGGCAGGGTGTGAGGGAGGAACGCGGAGCGTCCTGCCCTCTCCAGCTCAGCACCTTCCCAGCACCTTGATGTAGTCACCAACCTGGAAACTCTCCAAACCACATTGTTCGGGGTTGTTATGGAGGCTTCATTACACAGGCATGAATCATTAAACCATTGCCCATTGGTAGTTGAACTCAATCTGCAGCCCCGTTCCCCTTCCCAGAGATGGTGGGGGGCTGAGAGTTCCAGCTCTCTGATCACATGGTTGGTTCTTCCTGCAGCTAGGGGCTCATCAAGAGTCACCTCATTAGCATAAACTCAGCTAACGTTGACAGGGGCTTGCTATGAATAACAAAAGATGCTCCTATTACCTTGACCACTCAGGAAGTTCTAAAGGTTTTAGAAGCTCTGTGTCAGGAATCAGGATGAAGACCAAATATATATTTTTTAATATATCAGTTGTCTATGAATTGCTGTTCATACGAGCGTTTTAGTGGCTGAGAAGTAATGTGTGTCCCCACTGATATTTGTCTGATCAATAAAGTATATCATCTCCATTGTAAAAGTACACCCCCCATCCCATAGGATCCAATAAAGTTCCTTTCATATTCAATGTTAAAATGCTGATCATAAACATTTGTATTTTTTTCTGAGTTGGCTTTCAAGCAGAAAAGGTTGCTCACCACCAGTTTAATGTCACTAGTAACCACATGTGTTTCTTGGGGATGTAAATTCTTGGTCTTGTTAAAGCAAAATGCTCCCTTGTGTACTATAAACAGATGTTGTGGAGACATTACCCACATCAACAGAAAAACTTCACTCTTCTCGCTCGTCAGAGAAGTTACAGTGGCAATAAGCTGGAGTCCATGTATTCCTTCATTGAACAAACACCTACTGAGTGCTAGGCTCCTGGCTAGTCCCTGGAAACAAAAGATTAAACGTGAGTGATGTGGTCTTTGTCTCCACAGAGTTTACAGGCTAACTGTAAGGCAACAACAAAGGAAACAATGACAGGTAGGGTGAATCTATGCAGAAAGGCTCCCTGTGCTGAGAGGAGAACTGTGGGGGTGGGGAGGCAGGGAGCCTCCTGAGAGTCAAGGAAGTTTCTCCGAGTGCCATGTCAGCCCTCTCTGAGAAGCCTTGGGGAGAGAGTCTAAGCAGGTCTGGTGTTTGCCTCAATTCCAACAGCTCCACCAGAAAGACAGGACGCCAGCACAAGCGCACACACAACCAAACCACAGGGTGACCGCAGGCACAGAGGACCTGACCCGGGACTCCCGAGGGAGGTGCCCACCTTTGTCCTCTGACACGGCTGTGTCTCTTCTCCATGTTCAGATGGGAGAAAACTCCTTTCTGCATTCTAAGGCAGGCTGTTGGTATTCTTACTCTAAGTCTGGTTAATATGGAAGAACTAACATTTACACATCTGTTCATTTCCCCATTATAGACTTAGAGAGAATGATGGAACCTATTGCCAAAAACGGATTTCTATTTGTCCATCCTTTTCTCAACCCAGGTCCCTAAGTTTGTATGGGGCCCTGACTGTAGGTCTGAGGAAGCGGCGAACCATTAAAGCTGGTGTCACAGGTGAACTACAGGTGCCAAGCCAGCAGGCGGGCCCAGGCCGCTCAGAGCCACTTGAGCGTCTACAGTGCCTCGATGATCCTCCCTTTCATACTGGAAATGCAAAGTCTTGCTTAGAAAGATAGATACTGAATATGGCTTCAGGATCAGGGTCCCTGGCAGTGCCTCCAGCACCAAGTCCTCTTCTTATAAGGACACTACTTGTATGGGGTAAAGGGCCCACCCACTCCAGTATGACCTCATTTTAATGAATGAATCTGCCATGATTCTATTTCCAAGTAAGGTGCATTCTGAGGTGTTGAGGTTAGAATTTTAGCAGAACACAGTTCCCAAATCCTGTCTGTGAAGTAAGACTTAAAGCACCCACTCACCCCAGCTCCTCTTCTACTCCTTAGTCCGGGCTGCTGTCAGCACTCACTCAAACTGCTGCTCTAGCCCAGTGGTCGGCAAACTCATTAGCCAACAGAGCCAAATATGAACAGTACAACGATTGAAATTTCTTTTGAGAGCCAAATTTTTTAAACTTAAACTATATAGGTAGGTACATTGTTATTAACTTAATTAGGGTACTCCTATGGCTTAGGAAGAGCCACACTCAAGGGGCCAAAGAGCCGCATGTGGCTCGAGAGCCGCAGTTTGCCGACCACGGCTCTAGCTCATGAAGTTGGATTCACACGTCTCGTATGCAGAAATGTAGCTTTTCAAATGTTCCTTTAGCTCCACTGGATTTCTACCTCCAGTCACCATGGTGACTGACGCAGGAAGCTCAATCTTGTCACACGCAGGTCAGCTCAGTGAAATTCATTGGTTTCTCAGTTGACTTGGGTTTAAGTTCAGTCATGTCCGAGTATTTCTGCCTCACTTCCTGTCCCTGGCAAGGCAAGGCTATCACTGTCGGGGGCACGGCATGGTGCAGTGGCACTGAGGAGGCATCTGGATTCTTAGTCGCTCTGGGCTGGCATCCGTCTTCCCCAGCGAGGTCTGGTCTTGATCATGGGCTTGTAGTGATGACCCCCCGCTGGTATTTGCTGAAGCAAACTGGGTGCACATCTCAGAACCATGCTGCCATGTAGTCTGCATCTTAATACTCACCAAGCTCTTGCCCTGGAATCAGGGAGAATTTGGTTACTTTTCCCGTAGCTGCTGGTATCTCCAAGACCCTGGAAGGCTGTGCCCCTGGCCCTGGGTCCTGGACACCTTGAAGAGATATTGGTCCTCTGTGGTTGATCTGTAGGGATTGCGTGTCCCAGAGCTCCAGGTGAAAAGTCAGCACCTGCCTTTTTTATTCCTGGATTTCCCGAAACATATTTGAGAAATCAGTTGTTTTCACAGGACGCACTGTTGATTGACTATCATTTCTTTGTCTGTAAGATCTTGAATATCAAGCTTCCTGTTCACTTTTGTATCCCGTGTACTTAGCATAGCGGCTGACATGTCCTAGGTGCTCAATGAAGTACCGTATTTGCCGGCGTATAAGACGACTGGGCGTATAAGACGACCCCCTAACATTTCCACTCAAAATACAGAGTTTGTTATATACTCACCGTATAAGACTACCCCCTCTTCCGCACACCTTCCACACACCAAATAAAAGGTAAAACAATATCAGATTTGATTTTAACATTTTAATTTATATTCAAATGCTTATGACATGCAGGAAAACTGTCACAAGGCTGTATGTAATCAAACATATACATAAAACAGTGCAAGTTTATTACCGGTAAACATACCGGTAATTCACTAAAGAAAACACACTCTATAGACTGGTACCGTAGATGCTTCTCAGGAACACAGGCAAGCAGCCCACAACCTAGAGGGACTGTCAATGATAGAAGAAAGAT
>NW_006289813.1:2763523-2779869 GCF_000327345.1 Myotis davidii | reverse complement strand
GTCATATGTAAAGAAATATACGGTACCCCGAATTTACCACACTCGCAAAATCGCACACAGCCAACCATACACCCAGTATGGTATCGCGATTCGCGATTTTTCGCTATCATACTGGGTGTATGGTCGGCTGTGTGCGATTTTGCGAGTGTGGTAAAATCGCATAACAGCAAAATCGCATAACAGCCGAGCATACACCCAGCAGCGCTGCTGATGCCTGAACGGTATGTGGAATGAAGTGGGCGGGCATCGGGAGGCCACTATGGCATGGGGCAAGCACTATGGGCAGTCTATCTGAAGTGTACCTGGCGTATAAGACGACCCCCCACTTGGAGGCATATTTTTCAGGGCCAAAAAATCGTCTTATACGCCGGCAAATACGGTATCTGTTGAATGAAGGAGATTCTCCAGCTATCTTCTGGAGAGAGCATGTGGCATCTGTTGGAGGATATGCTTTAGGAGTTCCAACGTCATGGGTAAACCATGGGCTCTGGAGGCAGAGCAGACCTCCCTTCAGATCCCAGCCCTGCCATTTGCTGGCTGTGTTGTGTTGGGCAAGTGCCCTTTGCTCTATAAGCCTAGCTCTCTCAGGTGGAGACAGAAAACCACGTGATAGGTTGAGATTGGGTGTAAATTGGATAATGCACAGGAAGCCCTTAGCATGCCTCCTGCTGCTTAAGAAAGTGCACTGGCAATAGCTGCTTTGGTTAGCACTGTGCTTTCTGTAGCTTCTGTGAACCTCCAGAACTTGCAGATCGAATGATCGCTGTGAGCTCTGAAGGAGGGCCCAGTGCTGGAGGGCCTCAAGTCCCTGGTTGGCTGATCACGGAGTTGGGTTCATCAAACGGAGCTTTTGCAGACTCTGGAAAGGCAGATATGAGAGCAGCCAGAGCTGACACCTCCACCCCAGGATGAGAGAAGAGACGGTCATCCTGGGTTTGGTGCCCACATGTTGGCTGGAAGGATGCATGATTCCGGCAGTAGGGTGAAAAAGTTACTCTGGTTGAATGCAGAACCACTCCTTTTCCTTAGAAGGTACCAGACAATGTATCTGAACTTCGTTTTAATTCCCAGAAGCAGCAGAGATAGCTCCGGAGGTGTAGGCTGTGGGGGAGGGAAGAGGTGTATTTTCCTGGCAGGAGTTCCTTTTGGGATTTAGGGTGTAAGCTGCTCTGTGAACACGGATCATGTGCTCTAATTACTGTATTTAAATCGTGAGATCTTGCTACCTTCTCTCCTCTCTGTTTTGTTCCTCGCCAGTGTGGGGTGGGGAAGTGGTGACATCATTATGTTCTAGATCAAGTGGGTGCCAACTTGAAGACCTGCTCCTATTTTCCACAATTCGGTCTCACTTCGTTGGGGAAATTTTCCAATGTGCCACTCTATTCTGAGAACAGCGCTTTTATTTTTATGGAGGAAACCGAGAGGAGTCTAGCAAGTCTGAAATGGCAGGCAAGTTGGCAAGGCATACTGACCTCCTTGTTTCTAAAATGCACCAGGGGAAAATAAAATCACACACGGGTCGGACCCACACACTGAAAATCAATCTTACTTTCAGAGTGGAATTTAATGCAATGAGCAGTAAAACAGGAGGCTGAGCCCCAGGGCGGCTCCAGAGCACCGGTCACCGCGGTTCGCTGTTTGTAAAATGGGGCAACAAGGATCCCAATGAAATCAGTTAGTTAAGTAAGCTCCCAATAGCGGTAATTGACAGCATTATTTCGAGCATGTTGTGCCAGGCGCTGTTCTTCACGGCAACCTTCGGAGGTAGGTTTATTATTCCCATTTTACAGGTAGAGAAAACTGAGGCAAAGGGAAGTTCAAAACATTGCTCAACTTTGTGCAGCCTGGCACAGGTGGTCTGGGACCCGGACCGAGGTGGTGTGACCCACGTCAGCCTGGCCCTCGCCATACTCCCATCTGGCCGCACAGGCCGCTGGTGAGGAGGACGAGGCTGCCCTCTGCTGGCAGGGAAATGAAGTGGTTCTGGAAAAGTGCATCTTCCTGGGAAGATTTACTCTGTAAGTGTCCAAATCTAATGTCAGTCACTTGATGAATTCTTTCTGCACACATCTCTCCTTTCCTCTCATCTTAAGCAGAGAGTCCAGAAAATGACATAACTGTTATGCCCCAACAAATTTAAGCTAACACGCATACTCTCTGCCACAGTTGTCCAAGTGTCTTGCCTGCATGATTGTCCTCGGGCCTCCTATCAAGCAGAGAGACAGGCACTGATATTGACACTCCTTTTTTAAATAATAAAACTGGGGCACAGTGAGGCTCAGTGACTGGCCCTGGGCTCGACATTGCTTATTATTCCACAGACATTCTATCTGGCTTCCTTCGTGATGGCAATGCCCTCTCCCACAGTAAAGTCTGAAAATGCCAGAGGATCACTTTTTCAGACTCCTTTGCAGCTAGGCAACTCTAGAACACAGTTGCAGTTAGTGGGAGGTTTGGGGAAGTCTGTTTTCTTTCTTGATGAAAAGAGGAAGAATTGACTCCATGGTATCTGCATTCAGCAGTTATTCCTACTGGGTGTTCAAAGGACAGTGTGATATAAATTCAGTATCTGGCATCGTTGGTTTTCTTGGCATTGTGTATGTTAAAACTGGTATTTTTATTGGTACACTATTCCTGTAGTTTCTTACTGTTCAGTTAGACTAATCTTCAATAAGAACTAATGCTTCTCTTCTAAGTCTATTCTCTTAGCAACTTTCAAATATACAATACAATTTTGTTCACTGTAGTCCCAGAACTTATTCATCTTCTCACTGGAAGTCTGTCCCTTTGACTGCCTTTGCCCATTCCCATCTTTTCCCCTCCTGGAAGCCACTAATCTGCTCTCTGAAGAAACACAACTTTAAATTTTATAATATAACTTAATTTCTATTTCTGACCTTCCCTCCCACAACACATACCCACATACTCCTGGCTCAGCTGGAACACTGTCTTCCCAAGGTGAGAACTCAGTCGGTTCTTGGAGATGGGCCCACCAGGTATGGCTGGTGAACACCATTGTCCTGGTTCTCATGGCGCTGGGATGTGGTGATTCTTGATGCTTCCGTGCTGTGCTCAACACATGGACATCTTGGCGGAGGCCGTCCTTTTTTCTAGAGTCTTTCTGCTTCTCATTTTTGCTTCCAGGACGTGGCTTCAGTTTGCTCTTAGAACCCACAGGCCCTCCCTCCTTTCCTCTCTCTCTCTCTCTCTCTCTCTTTCTCCTTCCACATTTCAACCCAAACCTGAATAAAAATGTTTTCTAAAATGGAGGCAATTCTCCCTCCCCATTTTGTCCAGAAACCCTATCTATGCTTAACAAATACCCCGTCCTTAAGGGCTTAAGCTTTTAAAATTAAAGCAAGAAATATGTGCAGGCCACTTTTGTTCCCATCTTGCCAGGTTCCTACCAGTAATGTAAATGCAAGGACTGGGGCGTGGAGGATAGGAAAAAAGATACAAAGTGGAAAAAAAAACATAGAGTAATATCCTCAAATACTGTAGAGCAGCAATCCCTTTGCTTAGAGGTGGCACACTGGTGTACTGCAAGAACTTTTAAAACAAGCAATACCTGACTATTTAGTCAAGGGCACTGACCTCTTTTCCCTTAATTGAAAAAAAAAAAAAAGAAGAAAGGAAGAAAGAAAGAAAGAAAGAAAGAAAGAAATTACAGCAACCAACACAACAATAGCTGTCCAGTGTGAATGAATCAAAATTATACCTTTTTTTGTCAGGTTGACAAAAAATATATTTTTTGGTGTGCCGCAGAAATTTAGTAATTAGTTTAGGTGTGACATGAAAGGCAAAAGGTTGAACATTGCTGCTCTAGATTAGTCTATTGGCGGGAGTAATGTGTTAACATGAAGATCACCCCAAACGGCCTGTCCCTTCTCTTTTAAAGCCTCCCCTACAGGTGAGCAGGCATGCTCTCTCTGTGTGCTAAGAGAGCTGCTCTGTCCAGGGAGGCCTGCAGTTCTCCAGCTGCTCAGTGTGACCCATGGGGGCAAGTATGTATGGATGTGTGTGTGGCGAATCAGGAAGCTCACTCGGCTGCAGGCCCACTGCTTTCTCCCATCGAGCTTCAACTGATATATAATGAAGCAGACCCTGTGAGCGCCATCTCTTCAACTCATGTGTATAGTTCTCAATTGAGTCCAAAACCAGAGGGGAGGAGTGTCATGTATGTTTCCCTTAAGTCCTCACAGAGGATGAGCGCTGCAGTAGAAATGTAGACAAGGAACTGTAGAGTTAGAGATGAAGAGAGGAGTCAGGAACTCCTGCCCCGAGGAGGTGGCACGAGTGGGGACTTGAATGGAGGGGCATTTGCCCGGTGGAGACCCACAGGCTTGCCAGCCTGCTTCTGATTGGTCTTTGCCCCCACCTCACCTTGGCACAGCCAGGGCACCCGGCAGGGGCTCCATTCACTGTCTGTCCATGGAGAGATGTTGACCCGGAGGATGTTCCCTGGGGCAGATGGAGGACCCCTCAGACACACGGCAGGCCTGTTTTCCTCATCTCCCACCCCCCACAGCACAGGGCCACGCGCATGGTGCAGGGCGAGAAACACTGGCCTGGCCCTCGAGGGACTGCGGGGCGAACCCAGGTGCGCAGATGCTGGGTGGAAACTCAGGCAGCGATAAGAGAGCAGGGCATGAAGAAAATCCAGAAAGTCAAGAAAACTCAGGAGCTTAAAGCATGTGGTTTGCGAAGTGTGTACTTATATGGAGGAGAAGCCAAGGAGAGCAATTCAGTTCAATGACACGCAGTTCAGACTTTAATACTGAATGCCAACTTGGAGAGAGGATTTTTACTGCGAATTGACAGTGAGTGAAAGCACTGAAGGACTCTGGGAAATCACAGTGTACGGGCAGAAAATAGGGACGGGTTCATTATTATTGGAAAGCAGTTTTTCTGTGTTTAATCATTCTATACCTGAGAGCTGGATTTTCCCATTGATGCCATTAGAGATTACGTTTTCTAGAGGATGTTTTTCATGATGAGCAGACAATGGCTCGAAAGAAGCGGGAGGGTGGAGCCTCCTGGGAAGAGAAAGAAGTGTCACGCTGATGCAGCGAAGGGCGAAACTGGATTCAGCAAGGCCCTTCTTTGCACCACAAGTTCCTTCCAAAGCATCAGCCAGCATGAGTTAGTTTTTGAAATGTAGTTGAAACCCTGTGGTTGATACCCCTTGGGATCTCCAAGTGATTTGGCTATGGTGAAAGTTTGCCAATTTAGTTCAAGTCCTTTCCCTCCCTCCCTCCCTCCCTCCCTCTCTGTAGGAGAGTTACTCAGATGAAAGACACACAGTCTCTGTCCTTACAAGGAGGGAGGAGAGTAAGTCAACAATGACAATACAGTGTGCTAAATGTTGTGAAAGATAAGAACAGGAAGCTGCAGAGCACACAGGATGGACACCTAATCAAACCCGGATGAAGGTCCCCAAAGGCTGCCAGAGAGGCCATCATGTCTGAGATGAGCTTCGTGAGAGCAGTTATCACACTTAAGTACTTGGTTGTGGTTGTTGAAGCACCCCTTGGAGCTGATGCTTCAAACCTGTCCCTCTATTTTGCTCTCTCCTTAGGAATCTCCTAGCCCTTAATTTTTGATCACCTGCCTGACTCATCCATCACAACTATTGTCAATATCAGCAGAATCCTGGCTCCAACCCACTTCCTCATCCCTGATGGTTCCAGCTGTGACAATTGACCATAGTTACCTGCTTTGCTCCACAGCCTGGGGATGTTTCCATTCTATTCCACGCCCCAGTCCCCAACCATCCAGCTCTCTGATCTCAGCTCCTAGAGTTGACCTGGTACTAGGATGCTTACAGGACCCGCCCGCCCCGTGCTCCCAGTCATGGCTCCATCCTCAGTCTGACATCACAGCTCACTGCCATTAGCCTTTCACTTTCTCCAACTAATATTGCTTTAGAACAACATGGTTGTGCCTCAGGACGGACCACAAGTGCCATATGTTCTCATGTCGGGAGTCACCAGCCCTGCAGCCAAGGCTCACGTTTGCGGCTCACTGCCCTGCTTTGCCTCCCCAGGTGCTCAGGGTGCTGACTGGCTGCTTCGTGGGTTCTTTTGCCTTAGCCGACTTCGTCTTACTCCTATCATTCTACTCATTACAGTTCTAGATTATATTCCTTTAAAAAATATGTCTTTTGCGTCATATCACATCAGTTCCCAATTTTGGGGAAACAGAAAGCCCTAGGTTGGGGGTCCAGCCGAGAATCAAACAAGGCAGGTCAGCTCCACAGAGGCCCTGGCCCCCCAACACTCCCCACCAATTCCTGGGAAGCCTCCTGGGTCAAAAGTCCACAATTCCCTACCCAATGGCCCTCCTCTGGTCACTCAGAGCTGAAGAAGGAAGATTCCATTTAGAGAGCAGTGAGTTCAGCCTCAACAGTGACCCAGCAGAGCTACTGGACATTGGTGACTTTTAAAAGGCCGTTCAGGGTATATGCCACTGTATTATTGACCAGCATGGGTCTCCGGCCTCTGCTATTGGCCAGGTCTCCAAGCTGCACATATTGCGAACCGAGAGGGATGTGGCCAGAGTTTCTGTAATATCAGTCCTCCATACACTCATCTTCGTTATCGGCTTTATATACCTAGACCAGTGACGGCGAACCTATGACACGCGAACTCATTGTTTCGGTTGATTTTTCTTTGTTAAATGGCATTTAAATATATAAAATAAATATCAAAAATATAAACCTTTGTTTTACTATGGTTGCAAATATCAAAAAATTTCTACATGTGACACAGCACCAGAGTTAAGTTAGGGTTTTTCAAAACACTGACACTCCGAGCTCAAAAGGTTTGCCATCACTGACCTAGACTATTATTGATTTCACTTTTTCTTTAAATCCATGCAAAAAATGATAAAGACAAGGACCTTCACCTTGTCCTAATCAACAGTACTTATGAAATGATACTTTGGGTATGTTACTTACATTTTTTCTAAGGAACATTAAATATATTCAAAATAAGTATAATAAAATATTTGCTTGTACAAATGAAATCATCTTGCATAGCTCTAAGGGGACACACACCCCACACTTTGTAAAACACAGACATGGAGGAGCTTTAAGTAGCTAGAATCCTGTTCACATCACCAGAAGCCTCTTCTGTAACAGGCTCACCTCCACTCAAGATGGGGCTCTCAGAGAGTTCTCCGTGATGCAGCTGTTCCTGACGCTGTGTCACTGTGGAAGCATCAGGCCTCACACTTTAATTCTTCACAAATGACTGAGACTTCGAGCCCTCTCAATGGACTCGATATTTGAGTGCTTCCTAGGTGCTTGGTGCCTGGTGCCCGGTGAGGCACAGTGGCCGGGGCACTTGTGGCCCGCCCTTTAAGCAGCTCTCTTACCCTGAAAAGTTACAGAGGACAACAGCTGAAGAACATAGGACACAAGTTCCATCTGCTGCCTGTGCTGTTAATGTCAGACACCCCAGTGAGGAGGTCCGGGGCTCAGGGTGGGGTCTAAAAGGGACTTCTCTTTTCCCTGAAACCCAAACTGTTTGACCACTCATCAGCCACATCAGAGGATAGAAAATGAAGCAGACGAGAGAGCTTGGGAGAAGAGAAGAGAGAGAGCTGGGTGGCCAGACTTCCTCACGTCCGTTCATGCCTTCCACGCACAGACTGAAACGCTCCCATGCAGGAACTTGAACACGCTGTGACCTCCTCCCTTAGCGAGCAAGGACCAGTCATGCCTGGAATCTTCAGTGCAGAGCAACCCCGCAACCCTGCCTGGGGAACACGAGGAAGGGACACCAGAGAGGCCGATCTGGAGAAAGTGGCGTCGAGGAAAACCCCTGAAGGGCGAGAATGCTTCTAAATGCATGAGAAGATTTACAGTTTCATTTTGGGACAGAAATAGTGGTTCTCTCTGCCATCCCCCTATGGCCAGCCTCCATCTGTATCCCAGTAGAAATTAAGTCCATAAATAGCCTCCGTAGAACAGTAGTATGGTATGATCCCTGCAATATCTCCCCTCGGGCCCAGGTTCCTCCGAGAAAATGCCACTGTGAGATGGGACTCTTTGATCAACAATCTGCTATAGAGCAAGGAAAGTCTGAGGCCTTAGATAAGCTGGTCAATGTGCACGGACTGCAGTTTGAGTTGAAATGCCATCTCTCCGTTGGACGTAGAGATTGTCTGTGATTGTCTCCCGGCTGCGTGCATGCTCTGTAAGCCTGTATTTGGCAGTGTCCCTCGGCAAGTGTCCCTCAGGACCAAGTTCATCTGGTCCCATTTGAGGAGGAGCCCAACTCCCATCCCACAGGTCAGCCTGAGGAACGGAAGCGCAGTGGGTGTCTGCCAGGGCTGCTCTAAAATGTGGACATGGCACCACTGCCTCTTTTCCCACCAGTAAGAGCATAATTCTGCCTAAACTGGTCAGAGATTGTAACCCCAAACTCCCCACTTCATCTTGGACCCTTCCCTCTCCTCTCACCGGGTCTGGGGAGCACGGGAGGCACAGAGGAAAGCGGCCTTGGGTTCTATCCCCATGGTGAGTCTGGCTCACTGTGCAAACCCCCATTAGAGTAGAAGAAAAGGACCCACTGTATTTCTACCACAGCGTTGACTATTAGTAAATCCCTCCTTAAACAGATGAGGGCAACATGGGCTCTGCCGCTAATAGATAACGTTTCAGACCACAGCAATAACGAGAGGTGCTTCTTATACTCGTGAGAGACACACATGGAAGTAGACTGCAGGCTAGTGATTGCTGAAGGCCGCTTGAGACGTCTGTCACTTGGCAGACACAGTCTGAGGGACATGCTCCACCTCACATCATGACATCCTCGAAGCAGCAGCTGCACGTAAATTCAGGCGTCTGGGAACCAGCCTGCTGGTGCTTCCAGCTCCCAAAGAAAGGTCTAGCTCCAGGGAAGACCGGGTGTTAGGCTTTGGAAAGTCCTGAGAGTTGATGCAGCAAAAGGTCATTTTTGCAACTGTTTCTGTATCTTTTGCATTTCTGTTTTTGAAATTGCCGCTCATTATGCAAGTCAAGGAACATTTCCTGAATTCATTGCTGGGGAAAGTTTCTTTGACTAAATTAATTTATTAATTTTCCCAACAAATTTTTATTGATTGTTTATTGTGTGCCAGGCACTGGGCTAGGTGTGGGAACATGGGTGATCTGGTGTGTTTTCTTTTATTTGACATAAGCACTATGTAAGCCAATGTGTATTCCGTTTTTGCTATATCTGGCAGGAGCACCAAACTAAATTGAGCGTTCAATTTAAATCAATGGCCTCTTTCCAGGTACAATTCTTTTATACCCTCCTTATTTTTACTATTGGTTAAAACTATATTATGGCCAAGCCGGTGTGTCTCAGGGGTTGAGCATCAATCTATGAACCAAGAGGTCATGGGTTCAATTCCTGGTCAGGGCACATGCCCAGGTTGCAGGCTTGATCCCCAGTAGGGGGTGTGCAGAAGGCAGCCAATCAATGACTCTTTCATCATTATGTTTCTATCACTCTCTCCCTCTCACTTCCTTTCTAAAATCAATAAAAATATATTTAAAAAACAAACAAACAAACAAACAAAACTATATTATGAAGAGAGACATTTCAATTTTAAAATTTTCATATGGTAGAGAAAAATGTATAAGGGGTGGGCAAAAGTAGGTTTGCGGTTGTGAGTACATGAGACAGTTTATTCTTTTTTTAAAAAAAATTCCTTATTGTTTAAAGTATTACATATAGTATTACATATGTCTCCTTTTTTCCCCATTGGCCACCCCCACCCCCCAGCACATGCCCTCACTCCCCTACTGTCTGTGTCCATTGGTTATGCTTATATGCATGCATACAAGTCCTTTGGTTGATAAATTTACAATAGCCAAGATTTGGAGACAGTTTTTTCTTGTATTATTTATTAATTATTGTATTATTTTCCATATGAACAATGGTAAACCTACTTTTGCCTACCCCTGTATAGTCTCTGTTCTCAAATAGCCTCCAATTTTAGTTGTAGGTGTGACCACTATTAACTATGTGTTGTGTATCATCCCAGCTAATACACATACACACACACACACACACACACACACACACACACACTTGTCTTCCATTCCAGACACCTTCCGAGTGTGTATAATATATACCCTTTGCAAAATACAAATGGAATAACATTATGCATTATTCTTACACTATTTTTCTATTAATTTATATTGAACTTCATTCACATCGGATCTTAAATATTTGGTTCTTTCTTAATGACTGTCAGATATTCTGTTATATGAATGTACAGTAAATTTATTACCCAGGCCTCCTATGTTTTCACTATTAGCATTATAAATAGATGGGTTTTGCAATCCAGACTGGGAGTCTATTTCTTTTATTATGCAGATTGGTCTCATTAACATTTATTTTTTTATAACATATACTTGTTGCACATAATTTTATCACTATTTGATCATAGTATATCTATATTCTCTGTTTATATTGTTGCCTTAAATAGAATTTTTATTTATAATATTTAAAACTTTGACAAGTTTAACCTCTGGTTCTTGTGTTATCAATGTTGTACAGTTTTATTCCTCATCATGAAAGAGGAGGAAAATTTACATTTCACGTTTCCTTCCAGCTTCTTCTCCTCTTCACTTATTATTATTATTTTTTGTATTACCAAGATTTATAACATACAGATCTGAGCTCTGGAAATGTAATTACTTACCCAGTGGTCACCAACAATCCATCCATGGCTTTCCTGTTCATGTGACTGCAAACATTTTTACTTATCTTTGGGTTGGCTTGATTTTATCTTTTTTTTTTTTTAAAAGAAGTGTTCATAAGTGCTATGTTATAACTTTGCATCATTAAAACTACCTGTTACCTTTAGACATAAAGCAAGTATTTTTTTCTTCTTTATTGATTTCAGAGAGGAAGGGAGTGGGAGAGAGATAGAAACATCAGTGATGAGAGAGAATCAATAATTGGCTGCCTCCAGCATGCCCTGCACTAGGGGATCGAGCCCACAACCCAGGCACGTGCTCTGACCGGGAATTGAACCGTGACCTCCTGGTTTATAGGTCAATGCTCAACCACTGAGCCACACTGGCCGGGCAAGCAAATATTTCTTGGGCCACACATTTTCTCCATCAGAATTCTGAAGATATTGTTTCACCAACTTCTTGCATTGAATTACTGCCGCGGGGAAGGCTGAGGTCAGCCATTTTCTCCTTTTGGGGAACATGCTGTTAATTCCTGAATGACCTTAAGATTCTGTTTTGATTTTTTAAAAAATTATCTTTATTGTTGAAAGTATTACAGCTGACCCCCTTTCCCCCTCCCATTGACCCCTTCCACCCTGAACCCGCCCCCCTCTCCACCCCAGAACTTCACCACAGTATTGTCTGTGTCCATGGACTATGCATATATGGATATATGTTCTTTGGTTAATCTCTTTCCATTCCCTCTTCTCCCCTCCCCCTCCCCTCTGAAATCTGTCAGTCTGTTCCATGCATCCATGCCTCTGGACCTATTTTGTTTGTCAGTGTATTTTGTTCATTAGATTCCACATATAAGTGAGGTCGTGTGATATTTGTCTCTCTCTGTCTACAACCAGTAATTCTTGCTTACAACCTATGTCTGTTCAATCTTAAAGTGCAGGACTAGGAGAACTTGACTGTGGTAATTTGATAAAACAGGATTAAAATGGGAAAGAAAATTATGTGAGTGAAATGGTATCTAGATAGCTTTGCTCTCTCTCTAGTTCCCTTCCTACAACATGGAATTAAAATCCAGAAGATACCAAAGTGTGTTTTGCTTCAGTTTGTCAGAAGGTTGGCTTATCCAGCAGTTTTCACTCTGTATTTAATATGTTTTCATAACATGATTGTTGCATCTAAGACAAAAAATAAAGTTAGAATATCATATAGATTAAACAGTTTCAAGAAGGGTTTAGGTAAACCTTTGAGAGTGTTAACCTCAAAGGGAGAGGTTTTAAAAACACCAACCTTGGATCTGATCTCCCAAACTTATATTTATTAGCTTCCATTCAGGAAGATAAGTAGAAATTTCTCCAGGGGGTTATTTGGAATGCTTTTCCTGGTGAGGGGAGATTCCTTCCCGTGGTGCTTTCAACTGGAGTAGAATTCAGTGTAAACAGAGTCCCCACACAAAGCATCTACATGGCCTCTCCGTGTTGCAGATCTGTTGGTAGTGGGAGTGAGGGATGGGGGACACTCTTATTTAAAAAGATCCATGCCTGGCACTGTGCCGGACATTTTCCATGCATTTTCTCGCTTAACTTTGACAAACAAAAGGATGAGGAAGTTAGAGCCAGATGCCTAGGATCGAATTCTGACTCTGCCAACTCGAATTCTAGGCAAGATTGTTTAACTTCTCTCTGCCTCTACTTTCTGGTGCAGAACATGGGGACAACGACAACACCCACTTGAAGGACAGTTGTGAGGTGTAAACGAGGTGATGCGTGGAGAACTCCCAGCAGAGGGCCAGGGACCTCGCCAGCATCCATAACATGTCTGGTTATGTCCGTGTTATTGCTCTTATTACTTCTGCTTTATAAATAAGGAAACTGGGACCTATGGAGGGAGTGCCTTTTGCCATGTCACCCAGCCAATAAAGGGAGCCGGACCTAGACCCTGGTCTGACCGATTGCAGAGGCTAAGCTTTAACAGGATATTCTCTAACCATTTTCCACACCCAACATCGAAGCTCAAATTTGGGGCTCCAAGTTCTTTGGGGATACCGTGTGCTATAACAAGACAAAATGCTTTTGAACTTCCACATACAATAGATGCATTCCTGGGAATGGTATTGCTGGCTTTCCTTCTGTGAATAATTTTGTGACTGAGCCTTTCTTTCTTGTTCAGTATCTTCATTTAAAGACTCATAAACACATTTGAATCCCATTTTACTCTCTGGAATCTCTATTATTCTTTCAGAGTTTTCACCAATTAACTACAGAATTAAGCCTCAGGTAGAGTTACTCATAGGAGAAGCTCAGTAACATTTGCCAAATGTCACCAGGAATTGCGCTAATATGGTCCTTTTACCACCTAGTTGGTGCACTCTGAAAATGTTTTGCTTAGAAGAAAAGATTATTTTATGTAAGCCCGCATAGGTATTTATGTGAAAGAGTTGTTTTTGTTTTGCTTTTTAGAAGTGTGCAATAATAATATAGTGATGAGCATATAACTTTTGCTCTTTAAACATTTTTAAGAATTATAATGCTCAAAATAAATGGAGGCACAGTTGATTCTCATTATTTGAGGCAATTATGTTCTATATTGTTGCTGCAGACACTGAATTAGTGAATATTGAACCATATTGAAATACGGGGTTAGGTTCCTGTGAGCGTTCGATCACATTTTCATCCATCGATGAATGCATAACTTTGCTTTAGGTGTCTGTATAAAGACACCTAATTTAATAGTGTTGACTCATTAACATTGAACTCATGGCCAACAGCTCTGTAACTCATGTCTGAACCAAGCATAGCTCACGTGTAGTATATCTTTTTAAGGCACATCACAGCCTACTTGTGCTTAGGAATGCCAGTTAGCACTTCAGCACTACAGGTGGGGACCATTTTACACAGCGCAGTCACCAATAAACAGCACAAAAATGCAAAGACGTGGCACTAAGCATCCCGCGAAAAGGACACTTGCCTGCAGTAGGATGCTGTGTGAGCTGACACAGAGCATCATCTTGTTCGCCCTCAGCACAGGTAACATGTGCGTTGGGCAATTCAACATTGTCACTGCTTTGAGCACCGCAGGAACGACTGTGGAAGGACCCCCACATTGATTTTGTGGTTACAAATTTTAACAAGTAGGCAAATTTGCAAATGGGGAATCTGCAAATAATGAGGGTTGACTATATTTTGCTTGCAAAATGTCCCCTTTTGCCCAGTTTCAAGTTTTAATTGGGAACTCCGACAGCTTAGTTGCATGAATGGCCTACATACTGGTCTTTCTGTATTAGGCTCTCTGCCCTGTAACTCTTGGTCCCCTCTTACTTTCAGCCCAGGCTTGGCCATGTGACTTGGCTTGGCCAATGGGATGTTAACAAACCCATTGAAGTGGGAGCTTGAAAAGTACATGCTCACTTCCTCTTTCTCTCTTGGAGCCCCGGGCCAGCCTGCCAGGGGTGTGAGACACACATGGAGGAGAGCTGAGTGGTCTCAGAAAATGGCATTTAGCCCAGCTGGCCCTCTAGCTGACAACATATGGGTGACAGAGCCCCACTAAAATCAGGCAAACCTGCCTCCAATCAGCTAGCCCCTCCACCCAATCCATAGACCATGAGAAATAACCAGCAGTTTTTCTTATAAGCCATTAAATTTGGGGTGGTCTGTTCTGTATCATTAACTAACTGATATGGGAACTGCAGCATCTCTGGTTTCAGTTTGGGGACTTTGGCATTCTAGGTCCTCTGGAAGGGCATCAGGCAGCTACTTCAGCTGAAGGTCAATGCCGGCCTCTCCATCATGTGGGAGGCTGAAAAGGAGATCAATTATTTCAATATAGTCCAGGGAAGAAGGAAGAAAAGAATGGTTAGGAGGCAAGGGCATGAGATTGGGGTAGGACCGGGAGTACAGTTTTCCACACCTTCCTACCCAGGTCTTAATGATTAGCTTCCCATTCTTTTAACTTAACGTTGGCTTGGTTAAAACAGAACCTAGTTTTTAAAACATTTCTTTCACTGGCAATGGTGGTTATTTTATGTATTTTACATGGAAAGAAAAAAAGGCAGCCAGGGAAAAGGAGGGGTAGAGGTGGAAAGAAGGGAGTGAATTATGTACAGAAAATAATTTCTCTCGTTTCAGCCTCAGAACACGAAGGGAAATTCACAAGGGGTACAAGACATCCATAACTACAGTATATTCTTCGAGAAAAGCTGCTGGCCCCAAGGCATAATAAAAGTTACACTTAAAGAATACCATAAACCTTTTAAAAGTCACATTTTGAATCAAAATAATTTTCTTATGAAATATTAATTCTCACAATGAGTCGTAAAATATGAACACAAAATAGCTTAGGCTATTTTTATTTCAGGCAATAAAGCTAAAATTTCTTAGAGAAAACGACAGCTACTCCGAGGTAGCTCTCAGAGTCCGTGAGTGAAAATACGAGTCTAAACTGCCCTCGGATTCTGTCCCAGATTTTTACCCACAGCTCCTGAGCAGCACCAGGCTCTGTAGAGGGCACCGCAGGGGGCCCAGCCCAGGCTGTCATAGGGAATTGGGATTGTCAACCACATGTCAATTAGCAGATAGATGATGTATACCAAAATAATTAATTTATTTTTAAAATAATTAATTTGTAGGCTTCCTAGGGATAAATAGAAAGACCATTTATTATTAAATGGCAGAATGCAACTACAAAGTAACTTGCGTTCTTTGGTGCCTCTGAACTTTTCTCCCGGACACTGGCTTTTAAAAAAAAGGTGGATCTGAGCTAAAGACACAAATCAAAGGCAATTATTTTAAAATGTTGGAAAAATGTTAACTCACTTATAAAAGGATGGCCCTGAGTAGAATTGAATACTGTATAATTAACTCTGAAAATTACCTTGTGGGAATGTATGCTAATGTAGCACTTTATAGTTAATGTTAAAATGATTATCCATTTTACTGTTGGGAGTTTTGGTATGACAAATATTGGTTGTAGGATGTATTTCTGCGATAACATGGGTCTCTGGAGTCAGACTCCTCAGGTTCAAATCTTAACTTTACCGCTTACAAAATCTATAACTTTAGGTAAATTTCCTAATCTCTTTGTGCCTCAATTTCCTCATCTGTCAAGTGGTGGTAATAATATTACCTGCTTCACATGTTTGCTGTGTGAATGAATGAGATGATGTATGTAAGTAGTTATTATTGTCAGTTGTTATTAAGTACTAGAGGTCCAATGCATGAAATTCATGCAAGAGTAGGCCTTTGAAGTTGCAGCAGCTGCCTCGATCCCTCCCTTGCAGCTGTGGGCAGCTGCCTCGATCCCAAAGCTATGGCCCTGGCTTCGTCCTGGAAGGACGTCTGGCCTAATTAGCAAATTATGCTTTTACTAGGGGCCCGGTGCACGAAATTCATGCACTGGGTGTGTTTGTGTGTGGGGGGAGTGTCCCTCAGCCCAGCCTGCCCCCTCTCACATACTGGGAGCCCTCAGGCGTTGACCCCATCACCCTCCAATTGCAGGATCGGCCCCTTGCCCAGGCCTGACGCGTCTGACAGAGGCGTCAGGCCTGGGCAGGGGACCCTCACTTCCCCCCATCACTGGTTCTGCCCCCCGCCCAGGCCTGATGCCTCTGGCCCAGGCATTAGGCCTGAGCAGGGGACCCCCAGCCCCATCCGAT
>NW_006289813.1:2761916-2762651 GCF_000327345.1 Myotis davidii | reverse complement strand
GCTTTCCCCTGGGTTTCTGATCACTGTCAGTGGCAGGGGGCTTCTTCCTGCTTTCCCTTTTGCCTCCCTGCATTGTGCCTACATATGCAAATTAACTGCCATCTTGTTGGCAGTTAATTTGCATATAGCCCTGATTAGCCAATGAAAAGGGTAGTGTAGTACGCCAATTACCATTTTTCTCTTTTATTAGTGTAGATTATTATAGACTAGAGGCCCAGTGCAGGAATTCATGCATGGGTGGGATCTGGCTGGCCTGGCCCCAATTGGGGTGGGTCAGGGCTGGGCCTATTGGGAGGAGGAGACAGTGGGAGGTTAGCTGGCTGGCCTGCCCAGATTGGAGGCCTGATCAGGGCTGGGCGGCTGGGGGGAGGGGCCTAGGGCGATTAGCCGGTGGGTCCCATGCCTGATTGGGGTGGGAGGGATGATTGGGGGTGGAGCTGGCTGGGTGGGAGGGGCTGCAGGCAGTTGGCCAGCTGGCCCTGCCCCTGTTTGGGGTGGGGGGGCCGATCATGGTGTGTGTGGGGTGATCAGGGGCGGGCTGGCCAGAAGGAGGGGCTACAGGAGGTTGGCCAGCTGCCCCACCCCCTGCTGGGGTAGGGGGACAATCAGGTGTGGGGCCGGCCAGGGGAGGGGGTTGCTGGCTGATTGTGGCGGGAGAGGCCGATCAGGTTGGCTGACTGTCCCCACCCCCAATTCACTGGCCACAGTGGGCGTCATAGCGACCAGTCTTTCTGT
>NW_006289813.1:2753534-2760641 GCF_000327345.1 Myotis davidii | reverse complement strand
GGGCGTCATAGCCACCAGTCCTTCCTGTCTTTACGGCATTCTGGTTGCTGGCTTTTTATATATATAGATTCAACTAGGAATGTATATATATATATTCAACTAGGAAGCCAAGGCCTCCATCTGGTATTTCCCAAATCCATTCCCTGACTTGTCCCTAATGTTGGTTCCAGTTCCACCAACATTCACGCCCTCCTCCTGTTTTCTCCCCGAGTAGAGGAATTTCAGGCATCACCACGAGAGTCTTTTCCTACCAGACACACTGCCCTCTGTGAAATGTGAAACTGACAGGAACCCTTCCAGGTCTGGCTGACCATGCCTCATGCAGCATCTTTGTCTGGGAGACTAGAGGCAACGGATCTGCCTGAAGACTTGAGAGCCCCACTCCGGGCTGCTGGGGACACCTCGGCAACTCTCCTCAGTTCCCTCAACCTTTTTGCTCCTCTCTGTTTCTGAGGAATCCCCCTGGTCGCTGGTGCGAGACACCCCTGGCCGGGCAGGGCTGGGCCCTGCGGGGACATTTCCTGAGGCTGTTTAAATATTTGTTTACATTTTTGTTGGATGTCAGTGTGTTGTACTTGAAAGTAGCTGAACTATGTTTCTGTACAAATTGGCTCATTCATATTTTCCTACTTTACAGCGACTTACTTGTTTGTAGCCCCACATCTCTGGGGGTTTCCTTCTCAACCCGAGGAAACCCCATGCAGCTGGTGGGCGCTGAGGCCCAAAGGCACCAGAGCAAAAATGTTCACCTCATTTTCCTCCGGACGCTTTTTCAAATCTATTTCAGTGCAATTACAGTGCAGGGCCTCTGGCAACTCCCTCTCAGACCCACCAGGCCAACCCCCTGATTGACTGTCAATAGATCAATTCTCATCTTGCCTTACTTAACTCACATGCTCTCTTGAGCTGCCATTACAGAAGGAACACGAAGTGTGGGGGGCACCGGGCTAGGAAATCATTTGGAGCCGCACAATGAGGTGCAGTATGGAAAGGCCTGACTTCAGCTGACCCTGCCTCCAGCCGTAATTCCACATCACCATCCACACTGACCTTCATCAATCTTTCCTCTTCCAATTAGCCCCCTCCCCCGGAGAACGGTGGCGGGCTCAGTGCCACGGCTTCCAGGAACAAAGTAAATTAGGAGTCAGGTCTCTGAGTCGTTCCCCCTTTCCTCAGGAAAGAAAAGGCCCCCACTTCCAGAAAATGGGGTTCAAAACATAGCAAAACAGAAAATGCTGTGGAGAAACATAATGCCATTTCTGTGAGACGGAGCCGTGCACACAGCATGTTCATCTGGGGGAGACCAAAAAAATGAGTGAAGACTGAGGCAGACTGTGCGATGCTATTTAAATGAAACCGTAACAGTAATGGCCAATGTTGGCTAAGCATGTACAGCATGCCACACATTGGGCCAAGAGATTGCCATGTTTTAGCTTATTTGATTCCCGTGACAACCTATTCTTCATTAGAAGGCCTATTTGCTTACTATGTGCTCAATAAATAAGAAGGAATGTAGGTGTGCCAGGGGTAATATGTTCAAAATGTTAAGCCAGTGCATTTTATTTTTCTCCCCCATAATGCCCGGCAGCCATTCCCTCCCACATTGCATCTGGGGAAGGGAGGCAGGGTTGTGGGATGTGAAACAGGAAGGTCAAAGATAGAAAGGAAAAGGAGGAGGGAATCCTATCCTTCCCATCCCTGAGGGTTGTGGAAGAGAAGGGGATAGGACAGGGGAAAGACGTGGTGGCAATATGCAGATCCTGGCTCGCTTCCTTTGGCCGGAGTCCAGGGAATATATGAACGTGTGTTAATGGTGGGGTGAGGGAGCACTATTAGGTCCAGGTGACAGAGAGATCTTGCTGAAACACCTTGTGTGGGTCTCATGAATAGTGCCTTGAAGAATAAACCACACCCTGCGCTGCCGGGCCGCAAGGCAGAGAGAAACCCTGAGTGAGAACTCTGGAGCCTGGAATAGGTTGAAATGGATGTAGAGGTTTCTGCTGGTCAGCGGGGATGACTGGCTTTCTCCCTGCTATCCATTTCTTTGTCTTTCTAAGTAACAGAATCCAAATTTTTTAGGAGCAGAAAGGCTATGTTGCAACTAGATATGCCCAAAGAACTGAATTATAGATGATGAAATGTAAGCAAAAGTGTGAGTGGAGCTTCTGATATGGATCCTTAAAGGAAGCTGACCCATCAGAAATATACTCCCCGTACTTTTTTGTATTGCTTGGAGTTGGACACAATGGCAGGAGCTTCAGCTTCCATCCTGTACCATGAGGTGATCCTGGGTGTAGAAGCACACCCACCAAAGCACAAACATAGGCAGTCTGGATCCTTGATGACTCCATGGATCCACCTCTAGGTTATATGTGTGTGTGTGTGTGTGTGTGTGTGTGTGTGTGTGTGTGTGTGTTTAATATATTTTTATTGATTTTTTCAAGAGAGGAGAGAGAGGGAGAGAGAGAAACATCGATGAGAGAAACATCGATCAGCTGCCTCTTGCACACCCCTAACTGGGGATGTGTCCACAACCAAGGTTACATGCCCTTAACGGGAATTGAACCTGGGACCCTTCAGTGTGCAGGCTGATGCTCTATCCACTGAGCCAAACCCATTAGGGCAAGATTATATATACTTTTTAAGTGAGAGAAATGTAATCCTAAAATATATCCAGTCTGCTTAGAGTCAGGCTGGAGAGACTGAGGGAGCAGGTGGGAGTGAGGAGATGGACTCACTATGAGGCTGGCTTCTTAGTCCAGGAATTGAATGGGAGTTACAGATTTTAGGGGTTCACAGTTCCAGTAAGGGTCCAACTAAGTCCATGTCAGCAGAGGTGGTCCACCATGCTCTGATTTAGCCAAGAGAACAGACAGAAATATGAGAGGTTGATATCACAGTTAGATGGCAGGAGGCCACCCTGCCACCGGGCAGAAAGAGGAGACCAGAGGAGTCAGTACATAGTACAGGGAATGCCCAGATGTATCTTAATGCCACAGGAAGCTCCCCAAAGGCCTGCCATATGGAGAGGAGAAATGGGAGGGAGTGGAACTGCAAGATTGGGTGTTGATGCAAGAGCCGGCATGAACTAAAGAAACTGCTCTAAGTGTTGGGTTGGGCTGATTGCCAGGGGATTGAATTACACTTTATTCCCCCCTTATCCAGTTGGCAGTGGAGGATATGAAGAGGATCAGACCAGACACTGGAAGAAAAGATGCTGGCTACATGTGTTTTACGTGAGTGTAGTATCTGCATTGGCTTTACCATGACAAGGACATTTTATCCCCATTTCACAGATGAGGAAACTGAAGCTGGGAGAAACCTACTCACTTCAAGTCACATATCTATCAACTATATTCATTTTTAATATTTCTAACAAACTTGAGGTCTGCAGCTCAATCTCCTTTGTTCCAAGAGAAGGAGGACTGGTAGTCGCCACAGCCACAGTTCACTTGGTCTCTGTGTTCAGTGTTGGGTGGTAGGTCAAACCAGAACCCATTTTCAGAGCCTCTCCAATGTCCAAACTCCTTTCTGCTACGTCATGCAGCATTTAGGAACTGAATGATCTTGATTTGGCTCCAGAATACATCAGCATATGGATATTAACCTATTTTTCTTGGCTACTGAGACTATCAACATATACTTGATTTTTGAAATGATAACCAAAAGCCTGTAGATCCACACATAAAGCTAAACTGAGTCTCATAGACTTACAGGCTACTGATTCACCAGGGTGCCACTGAAACGAGATGATAGTGGCCAAATCTAAACACTGACCTTGGATCCTTGAGCAGTCTTCATAGTTATATTATTCATTCATTCATTCACACACTCTTTTATTCATCAAATATTTTTTGAGTGCTTATATCAAGCCAGGCACAGACTGAGTGGGGAGAAAATAACTAGGAATAGCTAGTTAGAGGCTGATCTCTCAAGGCCCTATTGTCCATGTATTAGTCTGCAAACTTTCCTACATCAAATATTCCAATTATTCCAGAAAATTCTATTTAATCTCCCAAATAGAGGCCATCTAAATATAAATAAATGGCTTGTAAACTAAAATGTCTAGGGAAAGTAAAAAGATGTGAGGAGGGTATATATATATCTTCTCCTTTATTAATTTCTAGAGTTTACTTTTACAAGCTATTGATAAGATTTATATTTATGATTTATACTCTATCCAGCTATATTTATCTATAAAAATGTTAAATGAGCATATCCTTTGACCCAATAATTCTACTGTTTCACTTCTAGGAATTTGTGCTGTGGATATGCTTGCACATGTGCTGAAACATACATACATGTTATGTATATATGTATATGTTCACTGTACATTGTCTAAAATACCAAAAGTCTGAAAATGACCTCAATGCCCATGAATATGGAAGTGATAGAATAAATTAGAGCAGATAGTGGAATACTCTGCAGCCATTAATGGGAGTGAAGTAGAACCATAGCTCTCCTTCTGCAGATCTAACATGGAGCAATTCCAGCACACAGTGCTACGTGGGAAATTCAAGGGACAGAAGTATGAATACATTGCTGCTATTTCAGCAATAGACTATTGGGTGGAAAATTTTAGAGAGAAACCAAAAATGAAAGAGAATATTTCTTTCTCATGATTATTATAAAAGCATGTGTGAGGAGAGAAACCCAAAATTTGTGCAGTGTGTCCTGAGCATGAGCCTAAAAGACAAATTAGCTCTTTGTAATAATATCGATATTTACATTCCACTCAAAGTCTCCATGCTCATGACGTGGCTCAGGTGAGTGAGGCTTTAAATCAGGAGGCCGAGAGAATGAGGAGTGGCTGCCACACACTGTCCTCACTCTTCCTCAGATGAGGTAGGAAGGGGTCTGGGGAAAGCAAAGGGACTTCGCAATTTGGAACTGAAGTGGGGAAGGGGACAGAGAGGTGGCCGTGGAAAGCTGTGGGCCAGAGACCCTGGACTCTGTGGGGAGATGGAGAGCAGCCTTTCTTGCTCCTCTCCTGTTTCTTTCCCTGGTGCTGTCAGTAGGGAAACCTCCCAGTTGGGAAGTGCTGCCCACCACCCACGTTTGGAGAGGATGAGCTGAAGGAGGGAGAGGAGGAGGAAGCCAAGTCCTCCAGGAGCAGGTCCCCCAGGTGTCCCATCGTCCCCGGCATCTTTATGCTCCTGAAGCTGAGGATTCATTAATCATTCCGTTGGACAGATTGTGGTGGGCAAACAGCTCTGTATCACCGTTTCCCTTGTGAATAGAATGTGGACACAATCAAAATATTTGCACAAGTGGTGGCAGATGGGCTGATTACAGAACACTCTCATTTGTGGTCATGAAATGGCCCTTTGAAGCTGGGCACCTGGAATGTTGGCAGTTCCTTTCCATGACGGAGTCGTCGACTCCACACGGTCCAGCGCCTGGTTCCACAGGCTCTTCCAGAACCCCATGCGACTTTCCCGCAGCTTCCCCACGATCCCGGGTCTCTCCTCCCCTCCATGGATGAATCCACCATGGATCCTGCTTTCTTCGTCTCCCTGTCTCAGTATCATCTAAAACTCATCCCATCTGGCTACAGCCCTACACTGCAGAGGAGCAGTTCAGTTCTGGGGAAGAGATACGGGGGGAGATGGCCCTCACGTAGCATGGAATGAGGCATGGCACCTGCCCCTTCACCTGACCCATTCCTGAATCTTCTCCTTTTCCTAATTCCGTTTAGAAAGTGAAGTACTAAAGTGGAAATATCGACATATATTTCACTTGCAGGAACAATAAGCAATTCTGATGGAGGCTGACATGTGTTAGCTTCTGTGGGTGCATGGATGGCCCAGAATCCTGGAATTTGCAGGTCACCACTGCAATGGGCGATGGAGGCCTGCCCTTCCCCCTGCACATCTGGGCTTTGAATAGCAGTGTTGTAGAGTGCCTTCCAAGGTTGCACAGCCGCCCCCCCCCCCCCAGCTGATCTTGAAGCCAATGCAAGATTCTGCAGGGGAGGTTGTGCCCACATGGCTTAGACACAGTGATTTGGTGCATTTGGAGGTTGGTCTTCAAAGAAGAAGGGGAAGCTCTATGGTGTCATTTCTCCCATGTGATGGTGACATCAGAGCTCTGCAGGGGTCAGGACCAAGGATGTGAAGTTCGTACACACTTTCAGGGCTTGTGCATTCCTTCGCCCTCTCACCCTAGGGTGCCCACTCCCCAGAGCCTCTGGCCACAAATGTCATACTAGCACTCTCCTCACTCCTCCCCTCTCACATCACTCATTCCTCCTGTGGGCCCACACCTCCCTCTCCCAGCAGTTCCTCCAACGACCCCCTCCAGCACCCACCGCACCACTTCTAAGGCACCTTTCACACTCTAACTGGGCAGATCTGGGTAGATCTGTCCTCTTTCCCCAACCTCGTGAGCTCTCAGGATAGTGGGGAGCTGGGCTGATGCACTAGCCATGGGCCCCAGTGAGTGAAGATGAGCAGACCAGGGATGGGGCATCTCCAAGGGACACATGTTGGTGATGAGCTTTGGCTGTTCTTGGTGAGCAGAACCATGGAACATGGAACCAGAAACCAGACAAAGTTCAGAGGTTCTGCCAAATTCTTGCCTTAGCATTATAGAATTTTAGCAGAGGGAAAGACTGCAGAGAGCGAGACCCCGTCTTCTACTCAGTGTTCCGTATTCCTGACCTGCTCGCTCAGCATCTGCTTGCACACTTCTAGTGGTGGCTATCTCACTGCCTAGGAAGGAGGTCCATTTCATTTTGGGTCCCTCTACTACTGTCACCTAAATTTATCTCCTTGTGACTTCTAGTTAATCCAGGGTCTACTCATGGATAACACAGAATACTTTATTTTTCCAGATGATAAGCCTTTACATCTTACAAAGGAGAAACCAGGTTCCTCCCTGTCTCCCACAGTCTCCTATAGGCTCTGCCTCTTTAGTTTCCTAGACACACTCATTTGGACACACTCCGTTTTATCAAGAGAGTATTACAAAGTGGACAAAGCATAGGTTTTGGAGCCAAACAATGGTTCATACCTAGGCTCTGCTTGTGCATTCACTTTGGAACCTCAGCACCGTCATCTGAAAATGGGGATGAAACACTATAATGTGACAGTCATCTGTGTAAGC
>NW_006289813.1:2748381-2753508 GCF_000327345.1 Myotis davidii | reverse complement strand
GCATTCCTGACTGGTTCAGATTAATCCCCATCTGTACAGGCATATGTGGGCTCAGTGGTTCCAGTGTGCATCAGAAGAAAACCAAGAATGACCTTGATCACATGTTGGGTGGCTCCCAGTGAAGTGAGGTTCCCCTTGGTCAGCATAGGCTCTCAGGATAGTGATGGGTATGCTTTCTTGGGTGGGGGTTCCCACTCTGAATGCTCAAAGGGTCCTTATCACAATGCTCTGTCCCCCCACTCTTCCTGGGTAGAGATCCCTTTTTCCTTGGACAACTCCTCTTTGCTCAGCTCCCAGGCCCCTGGGCACAAGAGTTCAAGTCAATGGAAAGATAGGTTACCTCCTCTCAGTGAGTGGAATGGGATGGGCTTAAACTTCAAATCAGCTGGTGTAGTAAAGAAAGGAAAGAAAAGCTAAAGTTATGTTTCTATATTAAAATAGTCTGAAGTTTCATCACCACCACAGCAGCAACCTTAGCAGGTTATTAGGAGGGTCAGCGATGTGGTGCCAGAAATGCCCAGCACATGCCCTGGCCTGGCCATGGAGGATGCTCAGTGAGTGACAGCCATTATCCTCCCTAGAAGTAGTTCTTTGCCTGGGCAAAGTGAGGTGGGAATATAATTTCCCTTAATTAGAGCACCCTTCTTTCACTGAATCATGTGGAGGCTGCAAAACCATTGTTGGGACCTGCATCAAGCTATTAACTGACAGTGAGCTGTCATAAACTAAACTCCCTAGCGTTATATTTGTAAATGAACCACATGCAATTTAGTCAGGTCTCTCCTGTTCATACTTCTATGATTACATTTAAAACTTGTGGTGCATAATTTTATTTTTAACTCTTATGTAATTTTGTTTCAGAACTCTCTAAACCTTAGCTTTCTTATCTGAAAAATGAAAAATCTGGGCTTAATGATTCTAAAGGCCTTGTCCAGCTCATATTTCAAAAGTTTGTGTTCATCCTTCGACTCTTTCAGAAATTTAACAAATCTCTCACATTCAACTTGTTTTTCAGGTCTGCCTCCTCAGTGAAGCTGGGACTTTATGCTTATCTGGCAACTTCCAGCCCTAGGATCAAGGACAGAACTTGGCCAGAGGTGACAATTAATTTTATGTGTCAACTTGATTGGGCAACAAGGTACCCAGATATTTGGTCAAATACTATTCTGGGTATTTCTGTGAGGGTGTTTGGGGAAGAGATTAACATTTAAATCTATAGATTGAGAAAAATAGATTGCCCTCTCAGTGTGGGTTGGCCTCATCCAATCAGTTGAAGGCCTGAACAGAAAAAAAAAAAGGCTGGCCCTCCCTGAGTAAGAAACTTTTTTTGCCTAATTGCCTTTAGATTGGGATGTTGGCTTTTTCCTGCCTTTGGACTTCAATTGGAATATTGGCGTTTTGGGGCTGCAAGCCTGCGAACTTATAGACTGAAACCACACCAATTGTTCTCTTGGTTTTCAGACTTTGATGAAGCTAACTCATCAGTTCTCCTGGGTCTCCAGCTTGCTGACTAACCCTGAAGATCTTGGGACTTGTTACTTCCACAATGACATGTGCCAATTCCTCATAATAAATCTATGTGTGTGTGTGTGTGTGTGTGTGTGTGTGTGTGTGTGTGTGCATGCAGAGTGATAAAAAGTAGGTTTACAGCTGTATGTGAAACATATAATTTATTCTTGTATTAGAATTTATTAATTACTGTATTTTCCATACCAACAACTGTAACCTACTTTTTCCCACCCCTGTATACATTATTTCCTATTGGCTCTGCTACTCTGGAGAATCCTGACTAACACACCAGGTGAGGTTGTCCCTATATTGACTGAATCTCATCAATCAACACACTACAACAGGGTCAGCAAACTATGCCCCTCTGGCTTGCTTTTGTAAATAAGTTTTACTGGAACATAGGTAGCTATGCCCATATGCTTATGTACAGCTTTACACTCTAATGAAGGCATGAGTAGGTATGGCAGAGACCATCCATCCTGCAAAGCCTGAAATATTTACTATCTGTTTTTTGTTGTTGTTGTTCTTCAGAAAAATGCTGGCTGACTTCTGCTCTATAATATAGTTGTTCACTCTATCTCACCCACTCATGCTTCTTTTCTTCTTGATTTCCTTTTTTCTTTATTGTCTGTGTAGAAAATGTGGGCCGTGTCCATCTCTGAACTGGGAGCCTTTAGCTCCAAGCTGGTTCCTGAGATGCTACCTAGAAATTGCTCTAGTAGAAGAGAAGGACTATTTCTAGAACCATTCACTGAGCCAGCTAGATTTCCTAGCTCTGCCACTATCAACTACAGGTCGAAATATAAGGAAACAGACCTAGTGTAAGTGAGAGATTGAAGTGAGATGTCAGAAAGAACTTCTCAATGAGACTGGGACCCACAGACATTGTTCCCCTTAGAATTTCTGGAACTTTACCCAGAGCACATTGGGAAAGGCACAGGAGCAACCTATGGCATGCAGTTTAGGTGGGACTCTGTTCTGAGCTGGGAGGACACATGAGGTCTGTGTTTTGTAAAACATAGTATGGTTTGCATTCAACAAAGAGCGTATGACATTTTTAGGTGCTATGTGAATCAACATTTCTTATTTTAGTATTAATTTCTTTTTTTAATAAAAATATATTTTATTGATTTTTTACAGAGAGGAAGGGAGAGAGATAGAGAGTTAGAAACATCGATGAGAGAGAAACATCGATCAGCTGCCTCCTGCACATCTCCTACTGGGGATGTGCCCGCAACCCAGGTATGTGCCCCTGACCGGAATCGAACCTGGGACCTTTCAGTCCGCAAGCTGACGCTCCATCCACTGAGCCAAACCGGTTTTGGCAATATTAATTTCTTAATTTTAACTAATGAAATAAATATTCCAATTTCAATATTTATTAGAAAAAAATAATAACTAGCACACCTAAGCTCTAATTTTCTGGTCATTATTGCCTACAATAGGGTTACACAAAAGTGAATCAATAGATGGTTGATTTAAACTATTAAATGAATAAAAATTACAGGTATTGCACAGAAATGACAAAAATCTCAAAGGTAGAGCAAGACCACGGAGGCTGGGGAAACGCGGGACCCAATTACAGGGCTCCTGCCCTTGCCTCTTGCTCCCATGACCTTTGTAAGGGATCTAACACGATTTAGATCTCTGAGGTCTCTTTCTCTCACCCACTGTCAGTGTGACAGGAGCCTTCGGCCTGGCTAATGTGATTTCAGGTATGCGGCGAGGAGGCCCCGTGGCCCGCCTGCGTAATGAAGAGTTCATTTCCCCGCAGCGAGGCAGCTCCTCCTGCGCGGTGCAGCGAGAGGGAGAGGCGCGTGCCCCTGATGAAGATGGAATGGCCAGGCCTGCGGCGTTATTAATGCCAGCGCCGGGTCTGTGAGCATCTGCAAGTGAAACAAAGTGGGATGCCCTTCACTTAAGCCCACGAGGACAATGAAAGCCAGCGTGCCGCTTGGATGGGAGCCAGAATTGGGCCTGTTGTCAGAGGAAAGAAATTCATTAGAGGCGATCTCAGACCAAGGACTGAAGAGAGAAAGAAAGCGAGGGCGGGGTTGGTCGGGCGAGGGCAAATTAAAACTTTGCCTCTTGCTCCAGGGTGCACTGAGGTCCCTGCTTCTCGAGCAGATTTATCACACAGAGGTCTGAGATCATCTGGCCACACCATGGGCGCATTTGCTTTCTGGAGGCAGAAGAAAGGGCTGTCCTGACGTCGGAGTGCAGATGGTGGAATTATGGATGGGGGGATGCGCTGCCAACAGAAGGTCTCTAAAGTCCAGGGACAGAGAGCAAAACGAGAGTTTGGGATCCAGATGTTACTAAGATACTTGGTATACTGGTACATTTTGCAAATTTAAAGGGGGCAAGGCAGGTCACCTTGAAGAGGGTCAGGAGTCTGTGGTAATAGAATGTGGTGGAGCCCATGGCACCCTTTTAAAGGAGGAAACCATGCTTGGCACCAGCCCATGTTTAGATGAGGAAATCAGGCTCTTCTTTGATCTCCTGAGGTTTCCAGAGAAGCTATATTAAAAATATATAAAATCTCCCAATTTAAACACATGTAACTTAGTTAAAAATTTTTAAATATTTAAAAAAAAAGAGGAAAGAAAACACCAGGCTGATGAAACAAAACATGTCCATGGCCTGGGGTTGGTCTGTGGGTCTCTATAGTAAGCAGAATAATGGCCTCCCAAAGATGTCCATTCCCAGGACCCGTGACTGTTATGTCACATGGCAAGGGAGGATTAAGTTGCAGATGGAATTGAGTGGCTGACCTGTAGATGGGG
The DNA here is from genome assembly GCF_000327345.1 of Myotis davidii. Taxonomy (NCBI): domain Eukaryota; kingdom Metazoa; phylum Chordata; class Mammalia; order Chiroptera; family Vespertilionidae; genus Myotis; species Myotis davidii. The sequence goes on along the minus strand of NW_006289813.1, from coordinate 2,749,213 downwards.
AGATGGTCTTGTATTATCTTCTCTCAGTGTAATCACAGTGGTCCTTAAAAGTGGACAAGGTAGACAGAGTGTCAGTGTCAAAGTGATAAGATGTGAGAAAGAATCAGTGCAACACTGCTGGCTTTGCAGGGAGGCCATGAGCCAAGGAAGGTGGGCAGCCTCCGGAAGCTGGAAATGGCAGGGAAACGGATTGTCTCCGAGAGTCTCCAAAAAGAAAAACAGCCATGCTGATATTTTGTTTTTAGTCCAAAAAGACCTATTTTGGACTTCTCAACTACAGAATTGTGAGATGATACATTTATGTTGTTTAAGCCATTACATTTGTGGTAATTTATTACAGCAGCAAAAGGAAACTAATAGAGTCTCTAGTTTCAAACTTCAATCTAGACATAGAACTGGGGTAAGTTATGCACATACAGTGAAAGTAGAAAACACTGGAGAACTCTATTTACCCGTTATAATAATGGGGGACATATGGAGAGAATGAATACAAAGCTTGGCTGCTTGAATTCCTTAGAGACCATTTTGATAAAAATACTTGTCCAGTTAAGCAGATACATCTGATCTTTTAATTCTGAGATACCCAGCCCTGTTTCAGGGGCAGTTTTGGAGCAATGTCCTAGAGGATCTGTAGGTCATTAATGCCTAGTGCAGGGGTGGGCAACCTTTTTGTGAGTGCGTGCCAAAACCAGCAAAATCTCTGACTCAAAATTCTTCTGCACGCCAACCCTAATTTTTTGAGAACATGTTATGCCTACTTGATATCTCTTAAGGTGTACATATGTGAAGAACCTTGAAGAAATAATAAAATTCATTCGAGCGACAAAAACAC
>NW_006289813.1:2735852-2748008 GCF_000327345.1 Myotis davidii | reverse complement strand
AGGCTTTGACAGTCTGTTCTGTCATCTTGTGGGAGGTCTTTGATGTGACTCTTGAGGTTTGGGAAATATCTAAATCTCTCACCATCCATATCCCTCTTAAAGGCTTCCAGTTTCTTTTCAAAAGCCTTTATGTAACCAAACATAACATCAAGTGTCTTGCCATTTCCTTGTAATTTAACATTTAAGTCATTCAAATGTTCACAAAAATTGTAAATGGAAGATTATAAGAGAGGGTTTCGTGTGCCAGCAAAAGTTACTGGCGTGCCATGTTTGGCACGTGTGCCAGGGGTTGCCCACCCCTGGCCTAGTGTATCATGATGGAGACCCTCAATGCTTACCAGTATCTATGGGATTGGCTGTATTTCTCAACCTCCCTTGCACTTGGGTTGGTGCTACTTGGCCAATGGGGTGTGAGCAAAAGTGACATAGGCTACTTCCAGGCCTAGCCCTTCAAGAGGCCCATAGAATCCCCAGCTCTTTTCTCTTTGCCCATCATGGTGACTCTGGAGACCTTGAGTTCCAGATGATTTAGATACAAGAGGAGGAGGGCTGTCCCACCTGTGCATGAGCAGGAAATAAACTTTATTTTGTTGAGATATTTAGACTTGTCTGTGGCAGCATTACTCACTCATTAGTTACTGAGTCCAAAAATGGACAAAAACAAGATGGGTAAGTGATTGTGAAAAGATAAGTGAGTTGGGGACCTAGGAAAGAAGATATCTCTGAAGTTCAGAGTAGGACCATGTTTTTTCCAAGTGTCATTTGTAAACCACTAATAGGAATAGACAGAATAACACTTTAAACATTTTATAGCCATGCATTGATTTGACTACATATCAGAAAAAATTTTACCCTGCATGTGTGACTACCCTGTAATTTCACAGATTTTTTTTTTGCTTAGAAGTCAATTGGGAATAGACTTAAAGAAAAATATTAAAGAAGTATACAAGTAGTACATAGGAATGGAATCAAATGTGAATAGCTAAAATTTAGAGGGCATGAAAGTAGGCCACAGGGAAATAAAGAAGGTTTGGAGTATATCTCTAAAAGGAACAGATAGCTGATATGGGTAAGCTACATATTTAGTTCTAATATTATATAACTTAAGGGAGACCTAAAATTAGCAGCTCCTTGTTGCCTTTATAAAGATGACCGATTTCCTCAGCCTGGCAGTTAAGACCTAGATGTCTAGCATGTAAGAGTAATTCACCCGGCCAGTTTGATTTCTGTTGGCCTCTGTACATGGTTCTACCACTAATTCCACCCAACTTATAAGACACAGCTCAAATCTTGTTTCCTTCATGAAGCTTTACCTTATTGTCCCCCAGATAAAAATAACCTCACTCTCTTTAAAAATCTTAAGAGTACCTATTCCTGGTATCAACCAGACATACAGTCTTAAAGTTGAGTTATTTGTATAAGCACATTGCCTTGCCATTTAACAAATTCCCTTTTATTGTCTGGGAAGCTCTTTATTTCTCCTTCAATTTTAAATGATAGCCTTGCTGGGTGAAGAAACCTTGGATGTAGGCTTCTTTCCCATATAAGGTGGACAAGATCGATCTTATGCTCACAATATTCCTTTAAATATTTCATACCTCCTGAGAATTTTCAGTGACATACAATCAACATATTTGTTGTAACTTTTCATTGTAAAACACCTGTGTCTCATGCTTGAGAGCTTTTTAAAGCATAGGACAAGAATTGCTGGATATTGCAGAGTTGAGTTGTCCTATGACCTGAGGGTAATTGAATAAGCTTTTTGAAGAACCTTCTAGGCTGTAATGAAGATGTCTATTGGAAGTCTCATGAGATTTGCCATTACCTGGTTTATTAAAATGAACATATTGGTGAAATGTTTTTAGGCAGAATGTTAAACTAATGGTAGCTGCTGGAACAAATCTCAAAATTTAATAATAAAAATTTATTTCTCATTTATATAATAGTCAAGGCAAGTTAGCTTTCTTCAACATGGTTATCTGTCCATCGGATGGCTCAGCTCTTCTCTAAGCCATGCCACCATCTGCATCCAGCTGGAAGAATATAAAACAGAATGTGAAGCATTCTCCCACTTTTAAAAAACTCTGGTCAGGAAATGACAGACATGATTCCAACTCACAGTCTATGGGTGAAAACTTGTCACATGGTCACATCTGGATGTCAAGGGGTCCGGTAATGTGATCCCTAAGTGCTTCCCATCACAATGTTTAATTATAAATTGAGAGTGTGGACTGTGTGTGGGTGCATGGTTAACCAGCTCCGGTGCACAGCTAGGGTCAGCCCACCAGCTGTCTTCCAAATTTAGCCACCACTTAATTTGATTCATAAGGAAATGTGGAAGAGTTCTGGAAGTAATTGGAACAACAGAGGAAAACAGTGGAATAAGATAATCTGAGATATAAGTGAAACATAAACAAAGCCCATCTGACTCCCTAAATTACTGTTTTAATCTTCCAGGAGATGAAGAAAGGCTTCGCACAGGTCCTGGAGCCCAGGTATGCTGAATTCTGGAATGGGGAAGCATGGTTGGAGTGTGGCTCTTCTAATCTATGTGCTTCTAAGAGTTGTTTTCAAATTCCAGCAGGTGGAGGAGTAAATTTGCCAGGCACTTCCACCAGGACTGCTGGCTAGGTTGTGCAGCTTCTGTGAGGACCGGATATGGGAGAGAAGAAGCAAGAGCACTGCCTTTTAGGTAGAACATTATCTTTTTTTTTATTGCATGTGTACCTGTTCTCTAATTTGAACTTTAGAATAATTTTGTGTAATAGGGAATGTTACCACCTAACAGACTGGAAGAGTGAGGCATGGAAATGACTGAAGAACTCACATGAGTGTCTGAGTTGGGAATAGATTCTAAGTCCCCTGAGTCTGCATTCAAGGCCCATTCCATTACAATGCAATCTCCCCTCTGGGAAATAGTTGGCTTTAGGTAAAAATGAAAAGCTGGTCAATTCTGTCCTAAAATCTTCCAGGTTCTCTCTTCTATAACCTTTTGCCCCTCAGATAGCAGTTCCTTGATTACAATCAAAACTTACTCTTATCCCGTTGGTAGTGCTAACTTTTGCTTCTCCCAGAGATGTTGGCATTTTCTCCTTGGCTAAGTATAGGGCGGGACAAAGGGAGGTTTACAGTTGTTTGAAAATAATCCAATAAACCTATATAATGAAAGGCTAATATGCAAATTGACTGAAAGGCAGAACGACCTGTTACTATGTTGCACACTGACCACCAGGGGACAGACGTTCAACACAGGAACTTCCCCCTGGTGGTCAGTGTGTTCCCACAAGGGGAGCGCTGCTCAGCCAGAAGCCAGGCTCATAGCTGGCATATGTAGTGGCTGTGGCCGCAGTGCTAAGGATGTCCGACTGCTGGCTTAGGCCCACTCCATGTCAGTCAGACATCCTCCGAGGGCTCCTGGACTGTGAGAGGGTGCAGGCCGGGTTGAGGGACATGCACCCCACCAATTGCACAAATCTTGTGCACCGGGCCTCTAATCTATAATAATAAAAGTGTAATATGCTAATTAGACTGGACGTCCTTTCAGACGAAGCAAGGGCTTCGAAGGAAGCCTGGGTCCTGGGTGCCAGAGGGAAGCTCGTGCTGGCAGCCAGGGGAAGGAAGGCCTACTCTTGCATGAATTTCATGCATTGGGACTCTAGTTAGTAAATAATAGTAGGAGAATAAACTCTGTGGTTTGCATGAGAGTCCATTCCAGCACCTGTGAAACATAATGAAACAATCACATGCTTCACACGCCAGATCTGACTTCAGCCAGCATTGTGGTAACCATCACTTCTTGCCAGAGCATAAACTACACAAATCAAATTTTTAGCCACAAAGGATTTTAGAAATCATATGTTTGCGTAATAAATATATGAGCACTTGAAAAGATGCTCACTCTCACTAGTGATCAGAGAAATTCAAATAAAGCATGAAGACAGAGTTCTCCCGTCAGACTGGCAAACACAAAAACATATCCAGGTTTGCAGGGATGTGAGAAATCTGTTTATCTCATACTCTTGTAGGATTGCAGGTTAGTAACAACCTTTTGGGGCCACTTTGGCAAATTTCAAAGCAAAACTGGAGACAGCAAAAAATTAAACAGTAATTTAATCAGCAAATATTTAAATAGCAAAAAAATTTAAAAAGTAAAAAAATAAATTGACATAGCAATTTCACATGGAAGAATCCTTATTCCTATGGAGGGGTATAAAATTAGGTGTTCATGAATGATCATGTGAATTGCAATCATGGAAAAATGGAGACAACCTAAGCGTGTTCAATAGAGAAAATGTTACGTTAACTATAGGACATCCATAGTGCTATATTGTGGAATTTTGTGTAGCCATTAAGAAGAGTGAATTAGAAAGTTAAATGGCACAGCTCCTTGTAAAACACTTCACAGTTGCTCAAAAAATTAAATAAGGAGTTGCCATATGACCCAGCAGGATATAACCGAGAGTAGTGAAAATATATGTCCACAGAAACACTTGCACACAAATGTTCATAGCAGGATTTTTCATAATAGTCAAAAAGTGAAAATAGACCAAATGCCCATTTGAATGGATAAGCAGAAAGTAGCATATTCATATGATGGAATATTATTTACCCATAATCTTTATAACGTTGATGAGAAAAAGAAATTGATTCCTAGTGAGGGCCACTGTCTGTGTGGAGTTTGCAGGTTCTTCCCATGTCTGCGTGGGTTTTCTCCTGGAACCCCGGTTTCCTCCCACACCTCAAAGATGTGCACATGAATTGGCGTGTCTATATTGTCCCAGTCTGAGTGAGTGTGGGGGGGTGTGGGACAGTGCCCTGTGATGGAATAGCGTTCTGTCGAGGGTTGGTTCCCAGGGCTGCTGGGATAGGTTCCAGCCACTTGAGACCTTGACCTGCAATAAGCAGGTTGCAAAAAACTTCTTACTTTTTTATCTTGCTTGTAGCTCACATTATTTCAATGTTTAATATTAGACGTGTTTTGGGTCTTTATTTAGAAGTTTGGTGATATTTTTGTGATCATGCCCAAAAAGCTTAATGTTTGTTTATATCAATTATGCCATGGTAAAATTGATTTCGTTATACATCATTTCATTAAAGTTGCAGTTTCCAAGAACCATCAATGACGTTAAGTGAGAACTCTGTGTATAGTGTCCAGAAGAGGCAAATGCATAAAAACAAAAAGTATATTGATAGCTTCCGGGAACTGGGGGAAAGGGAAAGAATGGGGAGTGATTGCTAATGAATACAGGCTTTCTTAGGGCAGAAATGAACATATTCTGGAATTAGATGGTGGTGATGGTGCCACAATTTTGTGAACAATATGCTAACACCCATTGAATTGTAAACTTTAACAGGGTGAAATTTGTGGTATGTGAATTCGATCTAAAAAAAAGAGAGAGATCTGTCTGGCTGAAATAGCAAGGTGTCCTTGACACAATGTAGGGTTAAAGAACAAGTTGTCGAACAATATATAGCCAATTTTTATATCATAACAGGACAAACTGTATTAGTGATGGTCTAACCAGAAAAATAAAAAGCCCTAGAAATATTTAAATGAGAGGGAATTTAACACAGGGACTTGATTACAAAGGTGAGAAGCAATCCTGCACTGGAGAAAGTGAGGAGACCGTGTTACCAGCGCCCAGTTGGGAGTTCACTTACTTGCATGGAGGGCCTGTCCCATGGGAGCTGAAGCTTGGAGGCATTGCAGCCACCATAGAGATGCCAGAAGAAGAGGGTGAGGAAAAGGGGAGAAATACCTGTCTTCTCCCTTCTTGCCACCCTCCAATCTTCCCCCATCATAGCCTATTGGCCATATCTATTCAGAAGCTCCGGGTACAGAGAAGCTGAGAAATGTAGTTCCCTGAATAGAGAATAGAGCAAAAGAGGAGCAGAGTGAATATCGGAACAAACAGGCAGTTGACCTACACAGTGTATCCCCTTTGCAGCCTGGTATTTATTCTCCTCTGCCTGACGTGAGGCATGTGTCATCTAAGCCCAACTGTTCTCACCTCCTCAACAAGGGGAGACCCAAAGTCCCATCAGTTGTCATTATCCATTTTAACACATAATTTCCAGTTGATATGATCCTTCCCAAAGGTGTGGATGTGGCTTCTCATAATCTTGTGGTCTATTGACTTAATTATAAAGTCAAACACCACTGATACTTATCATAAAAAATAAGGGAAGAGGAAACAAGCAAGAATTAGCAAGTGGCATATGACCCACATTATGGGTCGTAATATGCACATAGCAAAATAATGTATTCACGAGAGCACAGTTGATATTTATCACTTCCGCCTTCCACCATCCATTTCCTGTCACTTTCCTAGCCAGCTCTCCACTTGGTTGGGTTCTCCATCATGTGAAGTGACTGAAATCACAATTCCTAGAGGCTCTGAGTCTTTAGTGGTCATGTCTTTATTGGATTGTTATATTATTCTACTGATTTTTATTTGGAGGTAATGAGACACCTGAGATTATCCCTTAAGCTCCAGTGATGGCCTCTGCCTCCACCACGTGGTCGTAACCCAATTTCCCCTTGATTATTAAAATCAACATTCTCTGTCTGTTTTTCCAGTGACACAAGGAAATCCAGATAACTAGCTGGCAGCCTCCCTTTCATCTTCCCCATGGAAGCAGTCATTCCTTGGGAACAACTCCAAGATTACAGGGACAGAAAGCAAACCTCTGAGAATGGAGCCAGTCCTTACCCTTTGTTTCCCAGGTACTATGTCTACAGGATAAAGAGCACCAACCATTTTTTGCAGTTAAAATCATATATTGCATCCTATAGGACAGTACCCAATCTGGCAGGGTGTTGTCTCTCGTCTGGCACTGTGACTGTGGCTGTAACAAGACATTCTATCAGGCTAGCTTCTTCTGGGCAATTGAGGTATATGGTAAGGTCTGTGAATTCCATAGTGTGAAGCCACTGCTGTACCTCTGTATTATAAAACGTATCACCTGCTTAGAATGTTGTGATAGATCCCTCTAGATCCATCAGCAGTGGATGACAGAAGTATGCAAAGCTCATTATACCCAGGAAGTTTTGGCACCTTGATGCAATTGATTGTAGGCAGTTGAATCCAAGGTTCAGTCAGCCAATCAAGGAAACTCTCGGAATGATTTCCAACTGCATGAGCTAGAACATTGTCTGGAGTCTTGAGTAAGTGTACCCTTAGTGACATATGCAGCCTAACTTAATGTAATCTTCTATTCTTAGGCTGCCACGCTTGGGCTTGCCCAGCTGCTCTCCAGGCTCATGCCCATTCGAAGAGCAAGATCTTACATTTCCTTTTAGATTCTATTTATGGGTCCAGAGACAACAAGAACTAGTAACAGTGGGTCTTGAGGATGATAGTATTCTATTGCAAGAAGCTGCCTAGGGTAAGATTATGACATTACAGAGATTTAAGCTGGGGAAGGCTAGTTTACTGAGAGAAGGGAAGATGGATTGCTCCACGGGAAAGGGGGGCTCAAGAGTTTGTGGGTTTAAGATTCTAAACATTGTCAAACCACCCAAATGTCCCCCTTTCAAGGCTCAAGATCCCACTCCTTCTCAACATATAAAACATAGCTAGGTTTTGTATTCAGCTCATGATGTTATTCCTTAAAAGGACACCATTAGACTTTGGGCCAAATCTTCAGACTTGCTTATCCAGGGCTACTAGAAATAAGAGATTCTTTAAAGACACCGAAACAGCTCAGTGGTTCTGTACCTGTGTCCAAGCATATAGTTTCCTGTTTGTAAGCTCTCAGCCAGCATGATTAGAAGCAGTCGGCCACATAACAGCTTATACTAGCTGAGTGCAGAAGGTGTATGAGTTTCCAATACCTTGTCTGAACTGGCACATTGTGCTGGGCAACCTTCAGGTAATAATTAAAGATGTGGCCACTGCATGCCACCTATTACTTCCATTTGTGAGGAGATCGCCACGATATTCATGCTCTAAACTGTGAGCAACCAAAACCAGAATTCTGTTTTGAGACTCTGTTTTGTAAGACCACTCCAAGAACCACATCAACCCAAAGAACAGACATTTCTCTAGTTTTAAAGTACATAGAATGAATCTATAATAAGGTGAATGTACTCAGCACCACTGAACTGTGCACTTAGAAATGGTTAAGATTATTTTATGAGTGAATCAAGTACAGAGAATTGGTTTCATTAGATGGAAGAAGAAGGAAGCAAAGAGAAGAGCTGAGGTCACCTAGTGATTAGCAAAGTGGGAAGCTGCTACCATCCTTCTGAGAGTGACAGAGAAGACCATATTGACAAGCCTACAGAATCAAGGTCATAGCCTTGGAACTGAACCTGGTGGGCCTGTCACATGGGTCCTGAAGCAGTGGAGAAGATGCCATAGGAAGCAGAGAAAGGCTTCTTTCCTTATACCTTCCAATCTTCCACCAGTGCCTTCCATGGGCAGAGCTGACCAGGAGCCCATAGCTACAGAAATAGATATGTAGAAGTGCACAGAAAGGAGTCTGAATGCATACTCCCCATCAACAACCCAGGCTGCATCTCTCAGGAAGGCCCAGAGACTTCCAGGCAGCCCCTCAGTGGAGCAACTCATGCCCTTGAAGAGAGTGCCAGAGGCCAGAGCAGAGGCAACTCTGGGCAGGCCGATGGGCCCAGCAAGAGGAAGTGGTGAGGGGCCACTGGACTCTCCAGCCCAAGTGGTCATGACACCCCGTCTCCTGCCCCAGGAGGAGCAGAGCGGCAGTGCTGGCAAGGCCGAAGGCGGACGAGAAAGGTGGCTGTGCTGCGTGGGCAGAAGTGGCTCCCCAGGAACAGAGGTGGGGTAGGGGGAGGGAAGTAGGGAACAGCCAGACACAGACCCACCACTGGCTGTGTGTCAGATCCCACCCCACCCGCACCCCTCAGGAGAAGGCAGGAGGGGGAGGCGGGGCGGGATGCAAGCCTCAGACTCTTTTGGCCATCCTTGTATTTGACTATGTCAGGCAGTCAGTGCCTTTACAGCCACACAAATCAAATATTCCATCCGGTCGATGCAGAGCAGTCATTAAGCGGCCTGCCCGGGGGAAACTGGATGATCACTGGCGTCAAACGGGTGCTTTTCTGTCAAGCAGGCACAAGTCTGGCCAGGAAGCACGGTTAGGTCATGACGCAGACTCCACCAGGGGAGCAGTGGCGGGCGGAGGCCCCTGTAAACCCCAGGCTTCATCCTGCCGCCATCAGCACTCTGCCCTCATGGAATTATGTAAATATTCAGATTTTAATGTAACAATGAGGCAATTGCTTAAACAGAATACAGATATTTGTGTGTGTGTGGCTCTTTCTCCTCAGTATTTAAGGTGTCAGGGCAAGGCAGTCCTCAGCACTTTGCAATCCTGGGAGTGCCGGCAGAGCAGGGAGGAGTCCCAGCTTCCACAGGCCTGAGATCCCGGGGGCTTACTTACCCCGTCCTGGGTTCCTCTGCTGCCAGCCAGGAGCCAGCGGGGGAGGCATGGTCCAGCCTTCCCCACACCAATGTTGGTGGCCACTGAGGCGGGTCACTGAGGCCTGCCATCTGCCAGGCTGCCTTGGGCTTACGGAAAACTCCGCGTGCTGCGCTCATTCCTAATGATCGGCACTGGCCTGGCTGGCGTGTTTATTCTGTGGCTGCCAGGCTGGTGGAGGTGTTTTTTCATAAAGAATCACACCCCAGTAAAATAAAATTATAGTTCTCCCAGGTCAAAAAAAGAAAAAAAAAAAGAAAAAAGAATCACACCCCTTTTAAGTGGAGTTTTCCTTTTGCACATCTTTGGTTTTGCAAACATTTCAGGATTAATTGAACACTCTTCCCCTCTCCAACCAAAACACATGCTCGCCTTCCCTGCGAAATCTGACAATCTGGGCATCTGGGCATCTCGCACCCTCATCTCTGAGTCCCGCTGCTGACAAAGGGCTGATCTCCAGTCACCTCAGGCTGCTGCGGTGGAGAAAATCGAGTTTCATTTCTGATTAGCCTCTTCAGCTTCTGTCTCTGAAAAGCTCATTTTCTGTAAATCTAGGTTTGGATATCTTTAGGCCCACCTGGAGCATGTGACTGCATATCTTTTGCTCATCTTTTTAATTACAACCACGGTTTGGAAGCTTAATACGATGTGTCATGTTTTGAGTACGGGGATAAGGGGAAAAGAGGCAGCTCCAGGCAGGCTTTAGAAAGTGCCAACTAAAAATTGTTCTTCTCTAACATAATCTCACCAGTTAGACTCCCCTGGAAAAAAGAGAGGGAACTGAAATGATTGTCTTCCTTATTTCTACTATTGCCCACCTCATTTTAGAGAGCAAAACAAAACCAAAAACCTCTCTGTCAACTCCGTTATCATTCTTTTTCTCTGTTTGGGTAGCCTAATTCTGGCTGCTCAGAAGAATCACGTGGGGTGTTTAAACCCGTACCCCTGTGAAGTCATCAGAATAACGACCTCCTAATTATGCCCATGTCCTAATCCGGTGTACCTGTTTCCTTCCCTGGGATTAAGTTAGCAGTGGTTCTCAACCTTGGCTGCACATTAGTATCACCTGGGAATCCTTTTAAAATCCTGATTTCTGGGCCTCATCCTCCAGAAATTCTGTTTCTTTGTTACTAATGTTGTGGACCCACCCCATAGCAAAGAAACAGAATTTCTGGAGGACGAGGCCCAGAAACCAGGATTTTAAAAAGTGATTCTAATGTGCAGCCAAGGTTGAGAACCACTGAGTTAGAGGGCTTGAGGTTTGGAGATTGTCCTGGATTATCCAAGGGGAGCCTAAATGTAATCACCAGGATCCTTAAAAGTGGAAGAGGGAGACTGGAGAGAACAGGGGGAGATGTAATCACGGGAGAAAGGAATGCAAAGATTAAACATTGCTGATTTTGAAGATGGACACAGGGGGCCTCTAGACAGTGAGAAAGACAAGAAGACAGATTTTCCCCTGGAGTCTCTAGAAAGGAGCAGAACTCTGCTGACACCTCCCATTCACTCAGTATTGTCCTGGTTCAGGCTACTCTCACAGCTCCCTGAATTACTACGATGGCCAAAGCCATCTCCAATCTAATACTGTTATAACTCTGTGTAAAACACTGACCCCTCCCTCAGGCTCAGGAGTGAACTCCAAGCTTTTCGCCATGTTCCAGACACAGTGTCACCTTGTTCCTGTTTTCTGTTTAACATCGTCTCCTCCCACTCTTAGCCTCTATCCCCACTGCACCCTCTCCCCAACTCCCTGCCCCAGCCATAAGGAACTATGTGACTCTCAATTCACCATGCTTCCTCTTGCTATTTGCAACATCATGAATGGATCTTGAAGGCATAATGCTAAGGGAAATAAGTCAAAGAAAGACAAATACTGTATTTGTCTCACTTAGTTATAAAATCTGAAAAACCAAGTTCATAGAAATAGAAATCAGATTTGTGGTTGCCCAGTTTGGGGGGTGGGATAGTTGGAAGGTCGTCAAAAGGTAGAACCTTCCAGTTATAAGATAAATTCTAGGGAAGTAATGTACAATTGAATGACTATAGTTAACCAGAAAAAGATACATAGTTAAAGAGTATTCTCTATTTGGAAGTTACGGAGAGAATAAATCTTAAAAATTCTTATCATAAGGAAAATGAATTTGTAAATATAGGAAGTGATTGATGTTAACTGGACTTATTATATAGTAATCATGTCACAACATATACATATAACAAATCATTACATTGTGCACCCTAAAGTTATAGCATGTTCTATGCTAATTATATCCCAATAGAACTGGAAAAAAGAAAATTATAAAATAATTTTTGAATTATGAAATAACCATAAAAATAGAAGAGTTTACATTAAAAAATAATGTGTAGTTAGTCATCAGGGAAGTGCAAAACCACAATGCAACACTGCTACACACCCACCACAATGGCCAAAGGGAACAGTGCTGGTGAGGAACTGACTCGCATGCATTTCTGGTGAGTGTAAATCAGGACAACCACCATGGAAAACAGCTGAGCCTTTACACACACTGTGACTCTAGATAAATGGAGGGGTTTTCTGTGTTTGTGGATTGGAAAAGTCAACATAATGAAGATATCAATTATCCTCAAATTGTATATAGGTTCCACACAATTCCTATCAAAATTCCAGAAGAACATTTGGAGATATAGACAAAATCATTGTAAAATTTACATGTCAAG
>NW_006289813.1:2706881-2735823 GCF_000327345.1 Myotis davidii | reverse complement strand
TCTAGAATAGGAAAACATGATCTCAAGATTTAGATAACTACAGTAAGCAAGATTGTGGTATTGGTGGGAGGTTAGACCTGTAGATCTGTGGAACAGAGTAATAGAGAACCCAGAATTAGGCTCGTAAATATGCTTACAGACTTGACAAAGTTTCAGTAGTAATTTACCAAAGGAAATATAGCTTTTCCAAAAAAAAAAAATGACATTGGCGTCTGGATGTTCATACCCCTTTCCCCTCCCCGCACCCCCCTCTAAGAAAGGAAGGAAGGAAGAAAGAAAAGCCTTGATTTAACTCTCATAACTTAATATCAAACTTAAGTCAAAATGGATCATGGATGTAAATGTAATATGTAACACTGTAAAACATTTAGAAAACAATATACCCCAAAGCCAATATATAAATTAAAATGAAATATTAAAAATATTGAAATAATCCAAAGAAGGTTGGAAAGAACAGAGCAACAAAATAAAATTGAGACACTTAAATTCAAGCATATCAATAATTAGATAAAGTAAAAATTTTCTGAACACATGAAGAAACCCACTTGAAATATAAAGACATAAATACATGAAAAGTGAAAGAATAGAAAAAGATATATTGTGCAGACAGTATCAAAAGAAAGCTGGTGGCTATATTACTGTCAGACAAAGCAGATCTGAGAACAAGAAATATTACCAGCAGTAAAGGGATATTATACCATGATAAAAGTATCAATTCACCAAGAAGATATAACAATTCTAAATGTGTGTTCAGAATTTGTTGTAGTTTGACAAAATAATAGTTGGTTAATTTATTATTATTATTTTTAACAGCTTTGGGATTGTAGGCAGAGCCTTAAAAAAATTAGATACTCATTATTATCAGAAATAAAAAGTCACATTTTTTTGGTATCCTGTAATAGCTTTCAAAACAAACTCCTAGTGGTTTCTGTCACAAAACAGCCCTTGGAAATGTGTGTCCTCTGCCATTATACAGGGTAGGAATTTTGAGCAAATATGGCCAATGGCTTCTGATAGGCTGGCTTCTGATTTCTGACCAAAAAATGTGAGTGTCTGAAGTTGTAACTCAGGCCTGGAGTGAGCAATTATAGATGACCTCGCACTTATTGCCCATAGTCCCAGTTTGCAGCATGCTTTCTGCCTTCTTTTAGATTTTAAAAAGATACCAATAGCCGTAGAGATTCTCTCAGGTCCTGGTTTCCACAGCCCCCTCCTCATTGGCTGCAGGAGGCTTTGGTGGGCGGTTCTTCACCTGACATTTCACTAGGAAGTATTTCTTTAGTGTTCTTCCTTCATGGCACGGAGGGTCATTACCTGATTCTGAATTCTATATTTTCTTACAAGGTAAGGCGAGGATATAGGCTACTGGCTTTTGACACATCTGCCAACTGTTTTTCTTTTTTTAATATCTCCCTTAAGTTTATTTTCCCTATATTCTTTTTAAAAAACCCAAGGATACATTTTTTAAAAAATTGATTTTAGAGAAGGAAGGGGTGGGGCGGGGGTGGGGAAAGAGAGAGAAATGTGAAAGACACACATCCATCGATTGCCTCTTGCACATGTCCCAACCAGGGTCAGGGATCAAACCTGCAACCCAGGAATGTACCCTTGACTGGGAATTGAACCTGAGACCCTTTGGTGTTCAGGTTGACACTCTAACCACTGAGCACACTGGCCAGAGCCCCTGTATTATTTTTTGAAAATTATTTTGAAAAAATTTTCAATTACAGTTTACATTCAATATTATTTTCATTAGTTTCAGGTGTATAGCATAGTGGGTAGACAATCAGATACTTTACCAAGTGTTCCCCCTTATATTTCCAGTACCCACCAAGCACCATACAGTTATTACAACTGCCAACTGTTTTTCAAATTGCAGAGTAGAATATATGGAGGGAAGTGAGGAATCAAAAAGATGTTGGTAGATTGCTGCAATAAAATCAAACTAAGATGAACTTATCGAGGAATAAACATCAAGTCCAATATTTATGTTTAAAAAATCAATTTTATTGAAATCAACCTCTAGGTGGCCACCGAAAGGAACCCCAATGACACTGGAGCAAGGTCACTCTCTGAGAGTGAAGCTAGTAAAATCACCTTAAAATGGATGAGGACAGAAAGCACATATGTGCCCACAGGTACACACAAATCTACAGGCCAGTTTCACTCATGACAATCAGGGCAATAACACTAAATAAAAGATAGCATATTAAAAGATTAATATTACATGACCAAAGGGATTTATTCTATGAATGCAAGGATATTTCAATATTTGTAAATTTGGTAATATATTTCACATTAATAGATATAAATAGAAAAATAATATGATTATTTCTATAAATGTTATAAAGGCTTTTGAGAAAATTCAACACGTATTCTTGATTTTTATGAAGAGTTCAATAAAATTGGAATCAAGAGGTATTACTTTATTATGCAAAACCCTAGAATTATGTGTAAGTGGAAGAGTGGAAGATTCCTATTAAAATCAGAACAGGGAAGACACACTCTCACGAGTGTTATTTATCATGATCTGGTGGTGTTCTTCAGCCAAGTAGAGGAGAAAAACGAGTGGTTTAAAGCTGAAATAGAGGACATAAAGTTATAGTTATTAGCAGATGACTATTTGCCTCAAGAACCCAAGGGAGAGTAAATTGAAATACTGTTTCAATCAGGGAATTCAATGAGACGAGTAAACAAAGATCATATATTGAAATCAATAGCTGTCATATATGTGGGTGATAATTAGAACAAGAGGCCCCCAGAGCAATTACAAAATACATGAAATACTTATGAATAAACAAGAAATGTGCAAGATCTATAGGAAAAAAATTTGAAATACTAGTGAGGATCACAAAAGGAGAATTGAACAAGTGCATTATATACTGAATTAATATATAAGAAAGTGTAATACCGTAGAGATATTAATTCTCTTTAAGATATGCTAAATTATAATATACCTTCAAATAAAGTACAAACTGGAGCTTTTAGAATTAAGCAAAATTTATTTGGAAAAACAAACAATCTGGGAAAGCTATAATAATTCTAATAATGAAAGGTAGTGAGAGGAGACTGTCTCTACTAGATATAAAAATATAATATTCAAAACAGTGCAACACTGAACTTTAAATAGACTAATAGAAAAAAACCCCCAGAAAGTCTAGAAATAGAGCCTCATGTATAGAGAAATTTACTGTGTGATAACCATCGCTTTTCAGATCAGTGGGTGGGCTGACTGTGTTAGCACTCAGCTGCATGCTTAGCCTCCCAGGCTCTCCTGTGTTAGGAAAGTGCTGGCTGGAAAACAGCGCACTACATTTTCAGGTTCCTGCACCAGCGTCCTTTGCTTAGGTTCTGTGAATGGGAGGCATTGGTTGGAATTGAGGGGCAATTCCTATCACCTGTAAGAAGCCATTCTATGCTTCCGGTGCCTCTTCTGGCAGCAGTAGTAGCATTCATGGCAGGCAATTTGGGCTCTGCCAGCATTAAGGAGAGTGGTAGTAGTTTCCACAGAATCATTAAAGTTTAAGTTCCTGGGACCCTGCTCAGTGTCCGCAGAGAGATTCCACAGGAATCAATGACCAGGCTACCACCAGGTAAGCACCAACTGGTGGTTTCTAGCTGGGGACACTAGCAGCTTCATGATCACTGAGTAGTAATATCCCTTTCTTCCTTTGCTTATTTTGCCCATCAGTGTCTTTGTCACTAGTTAATTGCATTCAATCCCCTCTGCTTACAATAGCTAACGTGCTTTCAGATTTTCTGATAGGACACTAACTGATACAAGGAGAAAATAAAAATTGTTCAATAAATGATACTGGTGAGTCTAGTAGTCAGCCTTTGGGGGGAAAATATGGGTTCTCCACATCACACCTTATACCAAAACACATTTTAGATAAATCAAAGATTTGAATGTAGAAAACTTAATAAAAATAGAAGGAACCATAGCATATTTAAAAATATCTCAGAGGGAAGGTGTTTCTGAGATTTTCTAGAAAAGTAACATTTGAACAGTTTAATTCCATAAAAAGTGTTGACATGACAAAAAAAAAAAAAAGGGCCAGCACAAAGGAAATCAACAAACAGAAAGATATTTGCAATGCATATCCGTAAACATCAAAACCCCGGTAGAATAATCAACAAAGTTTATAGAAAGGATAAATAAATGATTCTTTTAAAAAATACTCAGAATTCAGTAGTGAAACATCCGGTCCTGGGCTTTTCATTGCTGCGAGGTTTTGATAACGGATTCAGTCTCCTTGCTCGTTATTGGTCTGTTGAGATCTTCTATTTCTTCATGATCCAGTTTTGGTAGGTTGTATGTATCTAGGAATTTATCCCTTTCTCTCCAGTTTGTTGGCATATAATTGTTCATAGTAGTTTCTTATAATTCTTTTTATTTCTCTGGTATCAGTTGTAATGTGTTATCTTTCATTTCTGGTTTTATTGATTTGAGTCTTCTTTTTTTCTTAGTTATTCTAGCTAAAGGTTTGTCAATTTTGTTCATCTTGGAAAGTGTTGGGTATGTCTGTCACCTTGATTGTGGTAACGATATCATGGGTGTTTGCCTGTGTCCAAACTCATCAAATTGTACACATTAAATATGTGCGGTCTCTTTATATATTAATTATACTTCAATTAAGTTGTTAAAATACTTAGTCTTACTCATAATAAGGAAATGCACATTGAAATCACAATAGATACCATTTCTACCTATCAGAATGGCAAGAAAAAGTTTGATTAACACTGTGGTTTGAAAATATATCCACAAATTCTTTGATATTCCTCTTCTTCAAGAGAGAGAACATAATCTCCCTCTGAGTGTGGGCTAGAGTAGTGACTCACTTTTAATGAATGAAAATAGTAGACATGATGGTTTGTGACATCTGAGACAGATCATGGAAGTTCATGAATGGCATCACTGTTTCCTCACTTGCTCTGGGAAAGCCAATTGCTATGTCATGAAGACACTCAAGGAGTCCTATGGAGAAGTCCACACAGTGAGAAACTGAGGCATCCTGACAGCAGTCAGCAAGGAAGTGAGGCTTTCTGCTAACAGTCATGTGAGCGAGACGCTGTGGAAGTGGATCACCAGCCCCAAGTAAGACTCGTGAGACGGTCAGGCAGAACCACCTACCTACACTCTAAAATCGCTGTTTCACAGCAACTACGAGACAGCACATGTTGTTTTTAGCTATGAAGTGTGGTGCTAACTTGTTACTCAGCAATAGATAACAAGAACTTGCTCTGTGCTGAGTGTGTGGGACTACTAGGCACCGCATAAATTCCTGGTGGGAATATAAATTGGGCCAATGCTTAGGAGACATATTAGGCAATACCTATTACAGTAAAAATGTAATTTCACATGTGGAAATACATCTGAAGATATACTTGCACTGGTGTGAAATATTAATTAAACAATTTTGTTTATTGCAGCATTGTTTATTATGGCAGACTAGAAACAATCTAAATGTGCTACTGGGACTAGTTAAATAAATATACATTCATTTAATGGAATTCTATGCAGCTGTTAAAAAGAATAATGTAATGCTATAAACAAGGAACAAAGCAATGTTCATAGTATACTACCATTTGTGTAACACAAAATGAGAGAGTATATATAGACGATCTTTTAAACAAATATATTTTTATTGATTTCAGAGAGGAAGGGAGAGGGAAAGATAAACATCAGTGATAGAGAATCATTGATCAGCTGGCTCCTGCATGCCCCCTACTGGGGGCTGAGCCCATGCCCTGGTGTGTGTCCTGACCAGGGATCAAACCATGACCTCCTGGTTTATGGGTCGACGTTCAACCACTGAGCCAGGCCAGCCAGACTGTAAAGATTATCTTTAGATGGATACATAAGACACTGGTAACAGTGGAGGAGAATGGGGATCAGCAGAGGGAGAAAACTTTTTATTATATATCCTTTTTTGATATCTTCTGAAAAAAAAGTCTTTTACCAAGTGCAATTTAAAAATTAAACAATTGGAAAACTAAAATAGATGCAAAGTCATCTGTGTTAAAAGATAGTTTCTAAGTGTGTAGCTGATGTATGGAAAACTTCCTAGTACAACTGTGATAGCTAGGAGAATATTTTCATGCCTGGAATATAACTTGGGAAAGTTATAAGTCATTGTATTTTCTTCTGCATAGAGAAAGAATAGGTTTCTAGGAGGTGAGTGGTCTGTTTAGAGCCGGGATAAAGTGAAATTAGTAAGGGTTTGTCAGTGTTTACTCGAACCAAGGAGAAAGGCAGCAGTTAGCAGACATGAGCACTTTAATACTAGGGAGTATTTATATGACTCAGAGCATTCAGTTTCCTTGGGTTAGATTCTGTGCTCAATTGAGCAAGCTTTTAATGACTAATTAAGCTTCTGTAGATTTTTACTAGCAATCTCTTTCATATTAGAAACAGTCTTGTAGTCACTGTAATACTGGAGACCCCATTAGAAATTTAAAAAGGGCATTTCAGTTTACAGATCAGCCTTTCAGGAGGTAGATTTCTGTGAATTGAGTCTGAGAGCCTGACTGCACTGATGCCACGGAGTTTCTCTACACAAAACTGAGGAACAGTGTCTACTAGCAGGTCCCACCCCCTGGGACGCCAGCAGAGCAGCCAGCCAGTCTCTCTCTCTTAGACAGTTGAGCCTCCTATTTTAAACTAGGGGCCCAGTGCACAAAAATTTGTGCACTCGGGGGTGGGGGTCCCTCAGCCCGGCCTTTGCCCTCTCACAGTCTAAGACCCCTCAGGGGATGACCACCTGCTGGCTTAGGCCTGCTCCCTGAGGGATTGGGCCTAAGCTGGCAATCAGACATCCCTCTGGCAGCCCAGGAGCCCTGAGGAGGCAGGAGAGGCTCCCACCACCACCGCTGTACTGGCAGCCATCAGCCTGGCTTGTGGCTGAGCAGAGCTCCCCCATGTGGGAGTGCACTGACCACCAGAGGGCAGCTCCTGCATTGAGCATCTGACCCCTAGTGGTCAGTGTGTGTCATGGTGACCAGTCATTCTCAGTCTTTCTGCTGTTAGGGTCAGTTTGAATATTACCCTTTTATTATATAGGATGTGATAAGCATAAGCAAAGCCAAAAGGGGAGCATGCTGAGCAGACGTTCCTATGAACAATTCTGGTGTGATCTGATGGTGTCACCCAACTAAGAAAAGAAGGCGAATGAAAGCACGGGTTCCACCGTTATCATGGGAACTCATCAGCGCATGGATTTTTTTTTGTTAGTTTCCACTTGGAAAATCTTTCACCTTCGTAATTCAAGAAGAATATGACCAAAGACCCTTGCCAATTCCTAGCATTTCGGATGCCATGTTAGACTATCATTTGTACTATAAGACACATACATAATACAAGTGAGCTTGAGGTTTGGATGTTGGAGCATCAGCTAGGTTCACTCACTAACAGAGTGATTCAAATGACAGATGTCACACCAACCTGGTGGTAGCCATTCAAAATATTTTTTTTGTTATAACCAAATGACAAATTACTACACGGCATAGGCCTTCGGAGTCAGTCACTCACGAAGAGTTAAAACAGCAAATGTTAACTTAGTGATTGTGATAAGTCAGGTGTACTGAGCCTGGGTCTGGGCACCCCACTTAAAGAGGACAGCCTGAAAGGGTGGGAAGGTTAAAATCTGTGATCACCCGGGCATTTTCTACCTATGCACTTATTCATTTATTTCACTGACATCTTTTGAATGTCTCCTATGTGCCAATAGCTATAGTGTGTTTCGGGGTAATCTGCTATGAGAAACAGCTGAGGGAATGCCTGACATGCTTCTAAAAGAGAAGATTTAAAAGGATAGGACAGCTGTTTTCAAGTGTTTGAAGAGGGAGGAGGCTTATCTGTGTTTTTCCAGAGGGCACAGCTCGGGAAAGTGAGTAGATAATAAAGGGTGTCGGATGTGGGTGTAAATTACGGAAGACTCTTTTGACTTTGGAATGAGCTGACCAACGGTGGAATCCACTGCCTTGCAGAACTGTGATCTTTCGGCCAGTCGGGGGAACTGCAAAGCACAGATAAGGGAGATGGGGTGCAGAAAGGTGAAATGATGGAGTGCAGAAAGGTGAAAAGAGTGCGTGGCCAGATAGTGTGGGGTCTGGCTTGGCACCCCGAATGCGAATCAGCCTATCACCCCTTGGCATGTAATAATTTAACTTTTGTTTTGTCAACCTTAAGGCATCATGCTACGTTGTAATTTATAATTTTGGTGAAACACATGCTACAAGGCTAGGGTGTGAGAGCGAATCCCTGAGCTAGCGAGCAAATACCCACATCTCAAACAGATTCTGACGTTCTATACCTGTGGAATACAGTCCTTCTTGTGATGTATTACAACTGTTTTTTTCTATTATGAAAAGTAATTAGTATTACTTTTCATAATAAAAGTGAAGATACAATATTTAAGAAAGTGAAGGTTCCTGTCAGGAATATAGATTCAGATAAATTAGAGTGGCATGTTAAATTCAGTAGCAATGTAGATCTGTGACATGAAGATTCCACAGTTATCTTATTTATTTATTTATGTAACTTTGTTTTAATCTTTGTTGTTGAAAGTATTACATTGTCCCCCCTTGTCCCCCAATGATCCCTTCTAGTCCACCCCCACCACTACCCTAGGCCTTCACCACCCTATTATCTGTGTCCATGGGTTATGCGTATATGCATACAAGTTCTTTACTGATCTCTTCCCACCAACTCACCCACCCCCACCTTCCCTTGAGATTTGACAGTCCGTTTCACAGTTTTGACAATTTGCCACCAAGGTTAAGGGAAATGTTCAAGAAGAGCAAGCAGATTCTGTACTCAGACAACTATATTCCACTCTCTCCCTTGATCTTTTGCTCTAAACAATTTGAACAACATTGGTTCTGAGGAAAGAGAAATGATTCCTAGTCAAATCTTTGTATTTGTAAGAAGTGTGGGGAAGGAATTGAGGAGTGTCTCTTGGCCTGTGGTTTCCCCGTTGGTCTATGCAGGTAATGGGAGAACCTGGCTCTACAGAACGTATGTGTTCCAGGTTGGTGTGATACCAAAAACAATCCCACAAGTCCGAGATGTTTCTGCCTTTCCCTTTAAGGAATGATGTGCCTCTCTGCGCTAGGCCCGAGGGCCCTGTTTCAGAGGCAACCAATCTTTCCCCTTTCCCCGGGATACCACAGGCAGTTCAGACTTAACTACCGAAGACAGAGCAGGGCTTTCAGGGGACAATCCCAGCTCCCCAGGTTTCCCTGAGGTAGAAGTTCTCAAGGTGCAATCCCTGGACTGGTGAATCTGCACCACTTGAGAACCTGTTAGAAATGCAAATTTCCAATCTTCCCTCCCCCGGAGGCACTGAATGGAAAACTCTGGGAGGTGGAAGGGGTCTGCAACTAGTGGACAAGCCCTGCCAGTGATACCCATGCCTGCTGATTCAGGAAAGATAGAAGACATTGGGAGCAGGAGAGCGAGTTGGGTCTCACGGTTGGTTTCATGTCCAACCATGACTGTCAGCCTCTTCTCCCCAGAAGAGAGTGCCCGGGAAGCCAACAGTGGTCTTTCTGCGTCCAGAACCAACAGGGAGCCTGGGAGTTCCTGGAACACAGTGGTAAGTGAAAATGCTGTTAGATGCTTTCTGTCTGGCTCCCGGTGGCCTTGCCAAGGCCTAAGTGGCACCCAGGTTTTCATAAACGGAAAATAGAGATGTCAGCACACCCATGATAGGCCACGAACAGTGAGTCCGTTTGCAGAAATCGTGCAGAGACCCCCAAACCAGCTGCTTTTTGCATCTTCCTGCCTGCCAAGCTGTCAATGCAGCACGTTTGCCAGCTCCGGTTTTACGTGAGAAAACTACAGCCCTAGCATTTGTGAGTCATGCCTGTTACCATAGAACTTTGCCAGATGAAATGTTTAATAACTAAACTAACAAATTCTCTGCGCGTGTATGTGCGTATGCTGATCGCCTAGTAAATATTTCAATCTCAGTCACTTCCCCCCTCCCTTCACCAGTCGGCTCTTGTTTGTCTTCTTTATGGCGGGCTGTTCATGTGACAGCTGTTTTATACTGATATAAGCAAGCACCCCACTCAGACTGAATAAACGTCAGGAGAGCAGCAGGAAGCCCACTGCTTCCTGTTACCACCTACCCGTGCTTCAGATGTGTGCGCTCACCAATGACCAGCAACATCCACAGAGTCCACACCTGGAGGCTGAGAGGTTGTCCATGGTCCAGGAGGAGCCACGTGGTGGGAGGTCTGGGTTAGAAGCCTCAGCGGGTAAACACAGGCTGCTGGAGGGAGGGGAGACGCCAGGGGAGGTGTGGAGAAGAGTTCACAGGAACAGCCTGGTAGCCACCTCCCTCAAGGAGCAGTTTGTGATTCCGGGGGGAAGTCGCTAGCACAGCGGTTCTCAACCTGTGGGTCGGACCCCTTTGGTGGTCGAACGACCCTTTCACAGGGGTCACCTAAGACCATCGGAAAACACATATATAATGACATATTGTTTTTGTGATTAATCACTATGCTTTAATTATGTTCAATTTGTAACAATGAAATTGGGGGTCAGCACAACATGAGGAACTGTATTGAAGGGTCGCGGCATGAGGAAGGTTGAGAACCACTGCTCTAGCAGTTGTGGATCTCATCTGCATAAAAACCTATCCATCAGCTCTGACAGGTGGCATCCCAGGTGGTGCCCTGGTCAGCAGATGGTTAACCAGTTAATGAAGTTTGTTTCTCTCTTCATGAATGGCAGCTGATGGCCGACCTTCACCCTGAGATCTCTGCTCATTTTCCCATGGCCTGCAGGAAGGAAAGAGGGAAGGAAGGGGGGAAAAATACCACAATTTAGATGTTATGTTGAGGAATTCTACTCATGGGGTCTTGAATATAGGTTCTCCTTGGAAAATGAAATGTGAAAGTTGGAGATGTGGTTCCCTCTGGCTGGAAAGGGGTAAGGGAGGCTCCTGGCGTGCTCCCCTCTTTGCTCCTGGCCAGAGGCCTGGGGGCCAGATGAGGACCTGCCCTTGTCTGCTACTGACAGTCTCCAAGAAGTAATTCTGGGATTGTGGACGGAAGTAGGCCTCTTCCTATAACCCTCCCTCTAGTGGTTAAAGAAAGGGCAGACTTTTGTGAGCCGGCCAATCGGGGCTGGCCTTCGCCTGGCTGGCAGAATTCAATCTGGTGGCATGTGTGTTTTTATACAAAACTTCTGTGTGCTCAAGAAAGGTCAGCGAACAGTGGGCAGCCGACTGCATCCCATTATTCCTTGTCTTGTCACAACCCGGTCTAGCTTCCAAACCTTCCTGACAATACGAGGCTTTGAGGGGGGCGGGGCTGTCCCGCTGTTCTATTGACAGTCATTTTCCTGAACAGCATTCAGGATCCTGGTGGGAGCTGGGGCTGGTGAGATTGTAGCTAAATCATGGGGCAGGAACCGACTGAAGTTCTCGGAGGGTCTTGTGCCCCCGCAGGTACCCCTGATGTGGAAATGGCCCCCTCCCATACAAAATGTCAGGGGGAGGGGAGTTGGCAGGAAGTTGGCTGGAGGAAAGTTCCATGAGGGTATCTGGGTTATGAAACAGATATTCCTAAAGAAATGGGGGCCCCAGGCAAATCAGCGTGTTACTGTCCAACCATCTCACCATGTAAAGTCACATGAGAATGAATTACAGGAGCGGCCTGAAGGTAACAGGTAATGACCGCTTGCTACTCGGTAGGCACTGTTCATGATATATTGTGTGAAGTGTCTCTCCTTCTGCTTAATCCTCCTAATAATCCTCCGATGCAGACCGTCTTATTGTCCCTAATTCCCCGGATGAGTGAAGGAACGTGCCTGGGGTCACATGGTGCTTTGTGTGGCGAACCAGGGAGTCTAATTCATGTGCTAGAAATCCAGCTCTAAATTTAACCACGTCAGTGTGAGTCTCAAATTTAATGTGCATGCAAGTCGCCTAGAGATCTTGTTAACGGCAGAAGCTGATTCTGTGGGTCTCAGGTGGGGCCCAGGATTCTGTATTTCTACCAGGCTCCCAGGTGTGATGGAGCTGGTGGGCTGCTCCCGGCTCCTGGCTGCCTCTGGGCAGGAGGTAAATGATTTGCCCAGGGCCTGGTTTCCCCACTCTGATCGGAGCTGCTGCTTCTCATTGTGTTACCCTGGCCACCCCCCTCCTGTTAACCCAGGAGGGGGACAGAGGAAGGGGCTTCCAGGATTTCCACTGTGACTCCCACGCAGGGAGCAGGCCTTTGTATCCAGGACTGTGCAGTCACCAGCTTCCTGTCTTCACGACCCAGGGGCCCCCGTGTGCAGGAGCAAGAAGATAACGGCCATGCTGCCTAGCGTGTAGGTGCACACCCTGCATCCCTCCCCGGCTCTGTCCTCAGAGTCTCAACCCTATCTCACAGCCACAGAGACATTTTTGTACATTTTCCACTTGTTCTAGTGAAATAGAAACAGCCCTGGAGTGGAAGGCAGGGGCCGTGAGTTCCATCCCCAATTTACATCTTCATTTGCTTGGTGACTGGAGGCTAGAAACTTGGACTTTCTAAGCCCTCATTTTCTCTGTCTCCAAATGGAGCTAATAAAACGAATCCCCGTTTTGTAGTTTAGGAATACTTCCAAGATGAAGGAACTCGCATTTATAAAACAATTTGAGCTCCTTTGGAAATAAGTTCTTATTATGGAAATGTATAAATAATAATATAATTATGGCTCAAGTCCGTGAATGCCTCCTATGGCACTCAGCCACTCGTTAGGGTTAATGACCAACTCTCCTTTTTGGTTTTAAAAAGCTCTCCTTATTACAGCATTTCCCTGAAGTAGTCAAAGGAAATGGCCTGCTTGAAATTCACACTCGCTTTCGCCATCAGTCAAACCCCACTTAAGTGCCAAGATAGTTGTGGGGAGAGAACGCCACATCAAAAGCCAGGCTGGAGCAGTGAGCGGCTGGGAGGCAGTCAAAGATGGGACAGTTCCACCAGATGCACTCCTTGCAAATGCGCTGCAGTGGAACCCAAAGTATTTCTTTGTTTTTCTAGGAATCGTCAGTCTTTTGGCGCCTGCCAGGCAGGTTCATTTTCGCATCACCAGTTTGGGGGGACTGGGTCAGTTGGAACAAGAAGAGAGAATCGGGAAAGACAGCAGGCAGCGTGAAGATGTCTGACAGGTACTTTCCATCCCCGATCCAAAGCGCCACTTCTCGCTTCCTCGGCAATACGCAGGGAGATTGTTCTTGTCTTAGGGCAAGATTGCTCTGTTCGGAGAGGGAGAAGTTTGCCTGGAGTATTGTCTGCTAGGGAATCAGGCAATCGCATTGTTGAAACCATGATTTATCTTGTACACGGGATGTCTTAACAATCTTTCAATCACTTCATTGCAAGGTTATGTTTTTGCTTCCCCTGGCTCTTGACACGCAGCATGGAGTTCTCCTGCCTTTTCCCATTTGATTTTCATTTGTTCCCCTGCCGCCTGCGAGGGGTTCACATTGCACGTGACAAGGCTGAGGGCTCAGAAATCATTTATAAGCAGCTGGGGCAGGGCTGCCCAAATCCAAGTGCACTCACAGACCCAGAGGACTGGTTTCTTTGTTTCCTGCCAAAGAGATTATCAGTCACTCTCTCATAAAGAGAGAAAATGGTAAATGGAGTCCACAATTCTCCAAACAGCCCTCAATCTAATTAGGTGCCCCTCTCACACACCATCTCCTGAGGCTGGCTGCTCAGTCCATTTTCTCATTTGTAGTTTTAGTTACTCTGGGTCCCCCCTGCTTCCCCTCTTCCCCACTTTCTTCTTTTGTTCTTCTTCCAGACCTTATTTTGTATCTGGGACAGCCTCACATTTTCCCTGTCACCTTAAAATTCTTGTTTCCAATTTTCCCCCCCTCCAATCTTACAAATAAATCTAGATGTAATTCACTCTGCAATCTTAGCATGATCACCTCAATTTCCCTTTCCCCTTTAGTTTCCAAAATTACCTTTAAAAGTCAGCATTGACTATTACTTTTCTTGGTAAGTTTGAATCCATCATAGTGCCTGAAGTATGAAAAGATGGCTACGGATGCTGTGAAAACAAAACGGCCCCCTTATAAAGTGCACACGTCTCCTCTGCACCTGATTGCATTCTGGTTCTGCCTGAATGGACCAGTGCTCTCTTCTAGGAGCAGGACAATCAAGGGCCTGGGAAACTGGCTTACTCCAAAGTTAGGGATGGCCCATTTTTTAAAAGCTTTGACGTACAATTATTTGACATGTTACCTATTTATTAAACTAGATTAGCAAAATATGCCATATTTTTTTATTACAGATGACATACATTATATTAGTTTCAGGTGTACAACATAGCAGTTAGACATTCATAAAACTTACAAAGTGATCACCTCAAGAAGTCCAGTACGCATCTGATACCATAGTTATTACAACATTATCTATCCTATATATTAAAACCCAGCAACCAAATGGCAGAATGACTGGAACGACCGGAACAACTGCGCCCCCTCACGCCAGCCGGCCCTGCCCCCAGTCGGCCCCCATCAGGGCAGGCCAACTGGACCCCACCAGTGCATGAATTCATACACTGGTCCTCTAGTATATATATAAAAGCCTAAGCGACCGTTCGACCATTTGACTGGTAGCTATCCTATATAATAAAAGGCTAAGGTGCAAATTATCCCCTTGGCTGGGAATTCAACCAGGAGGAGGGGCTGGCCAACCACCCGGGGCCCCTCCCCCTGGCCAGCCCAGCCGGATCAGCCCCAATCCGGGCGGGCCAGCCATGGAAACATGAAACAGACTGATGAATCTCAGAGGGAAGTGGGGAGGGAGCAGGGTGGGAAGAGATTAACCAAAGATTTTATATGCATACTAGAGGCCCGGTGCATCCGTGCACCGGTGGGGTCCCTCGGCCTGGCCTGTGGGGATCAGGCCAAAACTGGCCTAGTGCATGGATTTGTGCACCGGTGGGGTTCCTTGGCCTGGCCTGTGGGGATCGGGCTGAAACCGGCAGTCCGACATCCCCCTTGGAGTCCCGTATTATGAGAGGGAAGAGGAAGATACAAATAAATGGAAGGCTATATTATTTACAATATCTTGGCTATTGTAAATAATGCTGCAATGAACACAGGGAATCATGTATCTTTTTGAACTTGTGTTTTGGATTTCTTTGGCTGACTACCTAGAAGTGGGATAACAGGGTCATTTGGTGGCTCTATTTTTAATGTTTTGAAGAACCTCCATACTGTTTTCCATAGTGACTGTACCAATTTATAATCCCACCAGCACTTGTTGCTGTTTACTGATGATAGCCATTGTGACAAGTATGAGGCAATATCTCATTGTGGTTTTAATTTGCATTTCTCTGATGATCTTTTCATATGCCTATTATATATTTTGGATATTAACTCTTTACAGGATGTATCATTGGCAAATATCTTCTCCCGTTCAGTAGGTTGTCTTTTTGTTTTTGTTGATGGTTTCCTTCACTGTGCAAAAGCTTTTTTAGTTTGATGTAGTCCCATTTGTTTTTCTTTTGTTTTCCTTGCTCAAGGAGACAAAAAAAAAATATTGCTAAAAGCTATGTCAGAATTTATTACCTATGTTTTCCTCTAGGAGTTTTATGGTTTCAGGTGATATATTTAAGTCTTTAATCCATTTTGAGTTTATTCTGGTATATATGTAAAAAAGTGGTCTGATTTCATTTTTTTTTGCATGTATCTGTCCAGTATTCTCAGCACTATTTATTGTAGAGACTGACTTTACCCCATTGTATATTCTTGCCTCCTTTGTCATAGATTAATTGACCATATAGATGTGGATTTATTTCTGGGCTCTATTCTGTTCCATTTAGCTATGTGCCTGTTTTTATACCAGTACCATGCTATTTTGATTACTTGTAACATAGTTTGATATCAGGTAGTATGATACCTCCAGCTTTGTTCTTCTTTCTTACGATTGCTGTGGCTATTTGGGATCTTTTGTGGTTCCATACAAATTTTATGATTATTTGTTCTAGTTCTGCGAAAAATGCCATCGGTATTTTGATAGGCATCTTGTGGAATCTGTAATTGCTTTGGGCGGCGTGGACATTTTAATGATGTTAATTCTTCGTATCTGAGCATGGTATAGCCGTCCATTTATTTGTATCTTCCTCAGTTTCTTTCTTCAATGCCTTACCCTTTTTTGAGTACAAGTCTTTTACCTCCTTGGATAAATTAATTCTTAGGTATTTTATTCTTTTTGATGCTGTTTTAAATGGGATTGTTTCATAACATCTCTTTCTGATAGTTTGTTACTGCTGTACGAAAGCACAACCAATTTATGAATATCTATTTTGTATTCTGCTACTTTACTGAATTCATTCATTACTTATACTAGTTTTTGGTGGAATCTTTAGGGTTCTCTCTACATAGTATCATAAAATCTGCAAACAATGACAGTTTTACATCTTTTTTTCTAATTCAGATGCCTTTTATTTCTTCTTCTTGTCTGATTGCTGTGACTAGGACTTCTAATACTATGTTGAATAGAAGTGGTTAAAGGGGGCACCGTTGTCTTATTGCTAATCTTTAAAAAAAAAAGCTTTCAGCTTTTCACCGTTGAGTGTGATGCTAACTGCAGGTTTGTCATATGTGACCTTTATTATGTTGAAGTATGTTCCTTCCTTCACTCTTGGCTGAGAGTTTTTATCATAAATGGGTGCTGGATTTTGTCAGATGCTTTTTATGCATCTAATGATATGATTATATGATTTTTATCCTTTCTTTTGTTTATGTGGTATATCATATCCATTGATTTGCAGGTTTTGTACTAACCTTTCACCCCTGAAATCAATCCCACTTGATCATGGTGTATGATCTTTTTAACCCTGGATTTGTTATGCTGATATTTTGTTGAGGATTTTTGCATCAATGTTTATCAGGAATATTGGCCTATAATTTTCTTTTTCTGTAATGTCTTTGTCTGGTTTTGGTATCAGGGTAACACTGGTCCGATAAAATGAGCTTGGGAGCCTCCGGATAGTCCATGCTTTGATGGTAGGCCAGAATCTGCCTCTTTCTGGAGAAATCTTCTTGAGGTACTGGCTATGCATGGGAACATGAGTGTCACCATCAGCTACCTCTATTCTTAATGATTCTGAGCTTAGCATCCCTATCTGTAGCACAAGAATAATACATACCATGTGGGGTTGTTGTGAGACTAAAACAAAATAATTTATGTAAGATAGTTAATACAAAGCCGGGCATATATTATGAAAATGATAATATATTAATGCTTTCAGTCACCAAAATACCTATAAAGCATGGAAAGGAGTTCCATTTATGGCATAAAAGTACCCCCTCCCCCACCCCAGTCTTTCATCACTCTGTACTGAACCATTTGAACTAATCAATTCACAAGTCAATTCTCCCTTCTCCACCTCCAGCTTTTGTTTTTGACCCTGGATGCTCATCATTTTTAGCAACCTGGAGAGAGCTGGCATTGACTCTATACAACCTAACCCCTAGAAGAAAATATCTTTTTCCTCAACAGAATTTTTTTCTCTGACAGTGCAGAACCATAATAATCATCATCTTTATGATATGAACAAAAGCCCCCACAGGGCTTTTGGGGAGGGCTTTGTTTATGGGGCTTTGGAATGCTCCGTTTTCACATTTATAACCACAAAGGCATCAAGCAAAGAAAATAGGTCACATTTCTTATTATTAAGAAACCTCTTTCACCTAATTCAATGCATTTGGTAAAATATATTTTCGAGATAAAGTTTTCCTCTGGTGGAGTCAGCTGCTACATCATTTATATTTCTTCCTAATAACTCAGGAAACTGGCCTGGTCCTCATTTATATGTTTCTGCTGGTAATATACTTTAGAGGCACCATTTCATTTTCATTTTAAGTGCTTTGGATTTTAGGGAATTGAATTTTGTTTTGTTTTGCTTTGCTTTAGACGTGGAGTGTGTGTGTGTTTGCTGCCCTCGTTTGTCCCTCCCTCCTTCCCTTCTTTCTCTCTGTCTTTTCCTAAACCTTCTTTCCCCAAACGAGTGAATGGTACCTACATGCTTCTCAAACACTCAGATTCAGCACCGTACAAACTCTAGAAAGTCCTTGTTTACTTAAAATAAGGATGCAGAGAGCATGGTAGTCACTAGTGTCATGAGCCCTGTCCAAACTCTAAATTAGGTGATTCAGCGGTCAATATACTGACGGCATACAGGTCAATTGCTCCACAATCACTAAGCCCTTGATTTGATCTGACTTGCCTGCATCAGCCATTTTGCCTCAACAACTTAATTGTTCTGCATTTTAACATATTGTTTGTTTTTCTGTTATTAGTTATGTCTGTGGAAGCAACCAATTAGAGAATAAAATTGAGTAAGTCTACCAGGAGGACACTGTTAAACCTCTGTCACCATCTGAACAGGTCTGAACTAAGGCTGGAAGTGAAATTCCTGAGTTGGGTGGTCATTCTTTGATTCATTTGACTGCTTAATTTGACAAAAATGTCTATCAAAATGATCACATGACCAATTTGACTGATAATGTATAAAAGGCACTGAATTTATGCAACAGTTTATTCAAAATGGTCACCATAGCAACTACAATCATTCATTCATTTTCACATTCATTCATCACAAACAATTGAGCATCCTGCTGTGTTCTGGGAACTGGGGATAAACAGTCCCTGCCCTCATGAAGTTATATTCTACTGGACAGACTGACAATTAGCAAGAAAGCAAATAAGTTGTTTAGTCATTTAAACAGAGAGGAAAGCTCCACAGAGAAAGAAAGTGATTGGGAAACAATAAAGGGGATCATTAGTATAGAATGATAAGACTGAGCCAGCTTGCAAAGGTGATGTTTGAGCTACTTGCCTTTAACTATGGTGAACCCCTGTGCTGTTCTCCCTCTCTCAGTCTGCCTTGATGCTTCCCAGTGTTCCAGTCTCAACCTACTTCTCTACTCAAAGAATACATTCAAATACATTCTTCTACTAGTTTTCAACGGACTTCACTTCATTTACCACTGACACATCAATGATCTATATCTGCCCCCCCCCCCCGCAAAATATTGACCTTTATTTCAAGCTGTTTATTGCCTCAGTGGCTCAAGCTCAACATATCCAAAAATAAAACATATTATCTTCCCCCCAAATCTAATCTTCCTCCAGTATCCTTTCTCCATAAACCCTGTCTTGGTTACTGCCAGCATTATCAACCCAGCATTTCAAATACCATGACTCCTGTCTCTCATGTTCTATTACTTATAAAGCCTTGTTGATTTTCTTTTGAAACCTCTCAAATCTGACTTCTCTGTGCCCCAACTTTAATGTACATTTCCTTATCTCTCTCTTGGATTTTTTAAAACACTGAGTTGCAGTATAATGAGCATACAGTAAAGCACACACATCGTTAGTGTACAACTGAACTCACCCATGTGACCATCACCCAGGTCAAGAAGCAGTGTTACTTGGAGCCTAGTCTTCTTCATGACTGGGTTAAATTCCACTGCTGATGGTTTGTGACGTTAAGGCTCTAATACCAAAATTCAAGTATCCCAGGAGGCCTATCATTTTAAGCCATAGTCAGTTATGTCTAGCTAAGTGTGTGTGAATGATTTAAGAACAAGGTGTAGTAAATGTGGGAGGAAGGGCATGGGTCACTGAGCAACTAAGAGATGGAAATTTACCAAACGGGGTGGAGAGTTCCGAGAGACATGGTTGGGGATGTTGACCTTTGACTGCCAAAGACAAACTGCCTGCAGCACAGCTTTATAGAGGACAGGCTGCCATGGGAACTAGATAGGGTCATAAGACCCTCTTTTCTGGAATGTTCTGCTCCCTATTTGGATTCAGTTATTTGTTATAAATAATAATAATAATGGGAACAAAAGTCAGGGTGAAACTCATGAGGCTTTCAAGGTTAGAGTAGGTCGCACCAAGGAATTGAAAACCCACTTATGTGAATTTGCCTAATTCATGTTATATGACATTCATTCTCAGCCTTATAATAAATCAAAGTAAAAATTCACCGAATGGAACTACATTGGAGGAGAGATTTTGAATAGCACATTCCTTACCCATAATTAGGTCCACTGGGAAGAAACGGTCTCAGAGCAGCCTCTGTAGTTCCTCCTTCCTCTTCTGGAGGGCCTCCTCCTCCTCCTCTCCTTCCTCCTCCTCCTCCTCCTCCTCCTCCTCCTCCTCCGCCTTAGGATTGCCATTTGCACCCTCAACTAGATATATGCTTTTGGCAACTACTATTTAAATAACTATTTGTTTAAAAAACCCTGTTTAGCTTTCTTTATAGCCATTAAAAGAATATTCTGATTTATTTTTGATGACTAGAAAATAGATTAATATTAGTGGTCAAGATCTTGTTTAGAAGGGCCTCCCCTAGGCTGGCTTTCATGCAGAGAACACTGTCACAAGTGTTACATGTTATGGAGTTATGCCATAATAATTTTTAAGCTCAATTGAACAGTGAGAAGAAATTTTCAAATGCAATTGGGTTGCTCCCAACTCTATCAGACACCGTTCAGCTGCCTCTGAAGAGATCGACAAGCAACTCAGTTGCATCCATTTTCTTCAGGAACAATTAGATTGCTTCTGAGAACCCAGATGACTCTCACCTTACGTGGGTAGAGCTCAGTTGTATAAAATATGAAGGGTATGTGGTTGAAGGAACACTCAGTGGATGTGAGCTAAGAATTCATCAGATGCCTTTTGTACTGTGAAAGCTGTTGGGCCAGAGCAAGGAAAGGCAACTCTAAGGATGCTGCAACATTTATGTACCTCAC
The DNA here is from genome assembly GCF_000327345.1 of Myotis davidii. NCBI lineage: Eukaryota > Metazoa > Chordata > Mammalia > Chiroptera > Vespertilionidae > Myotis > Myotis davidii. The sequence continues at coordinate 2,715,049 of NW_006289813.1, read as the reverse complement.
ATTATTCTTTCCTTGAACAGTTTACACTATGCCAGACACTGTACTAGGTGTTAGAACTATAGAGACTAGGTAAAAAGACCCTAGTCACCTCCCCAGCTCAATTCTTTTTCTGCTTATGAGTCTCTGAGTGTAGGAGCAGGGAATTCACCCTCCATACTGGATCTACACAGTCTGAGAGGCCTTCACCCCAAGATTTAGGGGTGCAAACATGATTGTGCTTTAAGCCAATTACTAGATCACATTCCCACTACATCACAATGGTTGACTTAAGAGATGTGAGTGGCTTAACCCGGTCCAATCAGCATGAACCTCAGACTTTTAAGAGAGCTTTTCAAAAAGACTCTTGCTTTTTCTGCTTTCTAAGAAGACTCTTGCTCTTTTGTCCACCTGAGTGGTTTTAGTTGCTACATGCATTTAGCTTCCACGATGAGAGAGCCCAAGCTGTCAGGGTCACCGTGGACTTTGAGCACTAAGCCTGTGTAGCGGAGGCTCAGCCAAGGAATAATGAAAAGACAGTTAGAGCGAATTACTTTATCTCTGACTCTAATTGCACCTGGATCCAGCCCCCTATCCCATAGATCTTCTAGCCCCATATGCAAGTTCTCAGTTTAATAGATATGGGTAAAATGCTCAGTGTATTTATATGGAAAGAAAGGCTGAGCTGAGTGTGACTTCAACATGAATTAGCTCAGGATCAAGAAAATTGAGGCTGGTAGAAAGAAAGCAATGAAATAGAACAATATTTATGGATAAAGAGTGGTTGGATTCTTTTGTTTCTATATGTGCTCTCCACCTTCAGGTTGGTGCTGACCCAACTGGATGAAAAGTAAAGAAAACAAAAAATAGTCAAGATTTTCCGATTGCATTGACCCCTAGTGACCAATGCAGCTTCTGTGTTTTTTGTTTTTTTTCTTCAGTGAATTGATTTTCTGTGAGAGTGACCTGGCCAAACCAAGTAGAAACAGCCCTAGGATAAGCCTAAAGAACGCAAAATACATAGAAGGTAACCAACAATAACATATCGAGGATTTTCATGTAGAGCTATAAAACAGAATGGAATAGAGAACCCTCTTGACTTTTTCCAAAATGCTTTCTTGTCCTAACAAAAAATTAGAGCAAGAACTCTTACGTACAACTTGAAGCAGAACCGCAAAGGACTTGGCTCCTCAGAACAGCCTGGAGAGACCATGAGGGGTGGATGTGATTTGAGGGCCTCAGAGAAAGCCACTTCTTTGACCTTAGGATTTATTCCAGTGGGAACCTTGTGAATCTCCACCTTCCTGGCTGAGACAGGACTAGCAACTCCCCTTGATGCCTGGGACTACAACATTCTCGGAGGCCAAGCACCTACCCCTCTAGTCCAGCTTTTCTTGTAAATTTGCAAACATCTATGCCCTCTATTAAACCTGTCTCCACTGAAAATAGCTAGAGACAATTCTGTTTGCTGCTACTGAAATTTGATTGATGTAATCACCATGAACAAAAGTATTTATGAAAAAGGGCTCTAGTTTTGAGTACTACAAGAAGAGAAACAAAACCTTTTGTCCTTCCTTTGTGAAGTTTATGCTCTAAGACAACAAATGTATGCAGATTTATCTAAAATGAAGAGCAAATTGAAATATTATATGCAGGTCAAGGAAGTAGAGAATCAGTGAGGCGGGCAGGGAGAGAATGCGGAAAGTGTGACTGAGTTTGGTGCCCAGACTGAGTGGAGTGAGAAGTAAGTAAAACCAGGAAATCCACAGGAAAAAAAAATGAAGTAGGATACTTCTTACCTTATAGTATAAAAAAGTTAAATGGATCAAAATTCTACACATAAGACTAAAACTATAAAATTCTTAGGGAAAAAACAGGTGAAAAATTTCACATTGGATTGGACAAGGATTTGTTACATATAACACCAAAAAGACAGATAACAAAAATAAAAATAGGTAAGTTGGATTTCATCAAAATTAAACACTATTGTGTATTAATGGACAATATCAATGGAGTGAAAAGGCAACCTACAGCATGGAAGAAAATATCTGCAAACCATATATCTGAGATGGGATTGGTGCCTATAAAATATATATATTTATTTAGGATATATATATATATATATATACCCTAAAACTCAACTACAAAGAAAACCATTTAAAAATAGGTAAAGAACTACTTGACATTTCTCCAGAGAAGATATATAGATAGCTAATAACTACATGAAATTGATGTTCAACATCACTAGTCATTAGGAAAATATGAATCAAAACAATGAGACACTATTTTTTACCCATTACAATGACTATTATAAAGAACAAACAAACAAAAAATAAGTATTGAGATGGATATGGAAAATTGGAACTTTGGGGCATTGTTGGTGGGAATGTAAAATGGTGCAAACCCTGTGGAAAACAGTATGGTGATTACTCAAAACATTTAACAAAGAATTCCCATATAATCCAGCAATTCCACTTCTGGGTAATACTCAAAATATAGTAAAAGAAGCAGATGTTGGGGTATTATGTGGAGAAAGGAAGAATTAAAGGCAAAAAAACCCCAAAATAATGGGAGAGATTCTTGGGTAATTTAGAGAATGGTTTCATTATTTGAGTCACCTTATTTGAGAGTTAACTCTAAACTTTAAAAAGAGCAATATGTGTATATACTTAAGTTAGTATTTCTTTTTAAAATGAGAATACATATGCACAATGTTGATGTATGCTATACTCAAGGCAGAATTCACAGACCCCATATATCCATGTTTAAGTCTCAGGCTTAATTCCACAGTAGGACATTTCAAATTGAACTTTACAATATAAAGTAATAATAAGAAAAAGGGTAAGAATAGCATTTGAAAACTGGCATGGAGTAATCATCCAGGTTGATTTGTGGTGCTTCGCCATGTATTTTCATTGCTCTAATTCTTCTCTCTGATATCACGGTGAAAATTTGATTCAATTATGGAAGATAATCTGTTGGGAAGAAGTGCCAATGATGTTTTTAAAAAGACCTGTGAGTTCAGGAATACTTTGATTTCAAAGTAATTAAGTCCAAGGGGAACCTTTCTGAGATGAAATAGTGAGGTTATTTGGTCATGAGAGCTTTCACAGTCATGAAGAAAAAAAAGAAGCACAATTCTTTTATTAAGTTGACATTGCATCATGAAAAAGAGCTAAAAATGATTGATTGCGAATATAATGTAAAGGATAGAAGCATCTGGTTCAGGCATAAATAACAAAGGCTCTTCAACATATGGCACTAATTTGCGTTTATGCCTCTATAATCTCACCTTTTCAAATTGCAATGCCTTTCGCAAGATGAGCCGTCCTGGGTATCAGTGTGGAATGTCACCACAGGGGAGAATATCTTCTGGCCCATTTCTGTAAGGAAAAGGTGTGCAGTATGAATATAGGGACTGGGGCAGGTGTGTGTGTTTCTGGCTCTAATTTACCCACCGTCACAGCTGCAAACCCAAGGATGGACCAGCATTAAGTCTAGAGGCCTTGATTAGAAACCGGACTCAAAGTGCTGAGAGCAGAAGCCCTTCAAAGGTTTAACTGAGACTTAAATTCTCCTCATTTCTAATGCAATATCGAAAACCGGGTTTTGGCAAAGCACGAAAAGATGGGATTGTTTAGGCTGCCTCTCCATACCAGGGGGTGTTTGACTGTAGTTAGCTTTCAGGATGCAGCAGAGGACTAAACACCTCCTTCAGATGGTGGCCTGAGGTGAATTTTCCTTTCCCTGGAGACTCATAAAGAAGAGGGCAGCCAGGTTCCTTCTCCCTTCCTCTGGTAGTGGCTGGTCATTAGGCATTCCTAACCCCCAGGCAGCCACGCAGGTCTTGTGCCTCTGCACTCTGCTCCTCACTGAATAAGAAGCCAGGAGAAATATATTCGCAGAGAGGACTGTGTGTATCCAGTATAGCTGAGATAACAGAGGATAATATTTCCGTTAGATTGAACTATTGAGAAATACGCCCCCTCCCTCTTTCAGGAAATGCCACTATTAAATCCGCCTTCTCTCAATTTTCTGAGGGCAGTTCTCTAACCCACAGCAAGGTCTAGAGAGCTTCAGCCTGACCCTGACTCAAGGTAGCTCAGTTACTCAGTCCACGCCAGCGGCAGCCGTGACCTTGGCCATGATTTCAGGTTGCATCCTTGAGAATAACAGTCTTTTGAAAATAACAAGTCCTGTTCTTGTACATAGCTGTTCTGTCTTGTCCTTGGAGAAACTGCTCACATTTTCATGACCCTTTCTTATAAATCTAATTTTTAAATTAAATTTTTTTTTTTTTAAAAAACAGAACAATAAAAAAAGAGTTGCTCTCTGCGCTGACTGGTTTCTGCTTCCCGCTGGCCAGCTACCCACGATTCCCTGGAGCAGAAGTCTGACTCAATGTCCCCACTGTCAAGTAAACTCCTTTACATAGATTACTTCTAAGTTTTAAAATGAATATTTGTTTTTTAGTTTTATAGCTTTATTGCTGACACATCCGAATTTTTCTGACAAAAATACTTCGTCTTATCTCTTTGCTGGGGCAGAAATTTCTATTTCATGTTCTGATCTAAGGAAACACAGCAAATGATTTAAATAGAATTTTCTCTTTCAGGAACAGGTTAAGTGGGTGGTTTAAGGTTGTGAAGACATAGCATATAGTTCCTCCACTTTTTTCATCCTTGAGAAACCTCACTTTTCTGTCTAATAAACTTTAAAATACTGCGTTCAGGTTAGCTTTTTCTAATTATGAAGCTCATCTCATATTTTAAACTTATCTTCCAAAGATTTATAATTTCCATGAATATCCATCAGCTGAATAGTAAATGAAAATATGTTTTGACCCATAATAATTCTCTACTGCAGGGAAAATAAACAACCAACTGAAACATAAACAACTTTATTAGGCCCAATTAATTTTTTTCCTGTTAGTGTGAGGGTTGCCAAAACACTTTTATTCCTCCAGGAAATGCCCTTCTCAAAGAGCTGCACCCAATCGAGTGAGAAGGACGGTGGATAATTTAGAGGACCAAAGATGAATTAAGGAGTAGCTATGTTTGCCCTGGCCAGTTTGGCTCAGTGGATAGAGTATCAGCCTGCAGACTGAAGGGTCCTGTGCCGGGAGCCGGTCCATCCTTGCTGTTTCAAGGGACCTGGCATATATGGCATACTGTTCTTAATATGTTTGCTCACCTTCTTTTTACTGATGTAACAAGACAACAGCACACAGAACTTAGATGATGATCCTAGAGACAGAACTCAGAAGACAGAACCTACACAGAACTCAGATGAAGATCCTCGTGGAGAGAACATGGCAAAAGATCCTGGACAGAACCTGGCTACAGAACTTGGTTGGAGAACCTAGACAGAACCTGGCTGAAGAACCCGGCTACAGAACCTGGCGACCGAATCTGGCTGGAGAACCTAAACCGAACCTGGCTGGAGAACCTAGCGAGAGAACATGGCTACAGAACCTGGCTGGAGGACCTGGAGAACCTGGCTGGAGAACCTAGCAAGAGAACACGGACACAGAACTTGGCTGAAGATTGTGGCTAGAGATCCTGGCAAGGCTGCTGATCAACTGAATGCTGTTGCCGTGTCATTCCTTCTTCGCCGACTCCGTCCACACCTTTGGGTACCCCTGGACCTGCTGGGGTTGGACCCCAGCAGTCCTGGGTTCAATTCTTGGTTTCAGGCTCGATCCCTAGCCCTGGTAGGGGAGAGTGCAACTTTGTGTGACTGGTCTTACTCTGGAAACTGAATGATATTTATCCAAATTATAGAAACTGATGTTTTACACACATTTCTGGCAAAGCGTTGGAAATGCCAAATTACAGCAGCAAGGACTTGTAGGCTGAAAATACAGTCACATGTATTTGGTAAACATAAAGCCACTGTTGTCTCTGAAGCAGCAAAGGCTCTGGCGAAATCTGCCAGGAGAAGGGGACGAGAGGCTCTGGGCACTGAGTGCCTTTGGAATGGAGTCAGGCTCTGTGTCACAGTCCAGAAAGTCGGCAGGGCAAGGGGGAAAGTACATGAAATACACTCAGCCTGAGCTGCTTTCATTGTGATGCTTCATCGTGGTGGGTGCTAAATCTTTGATTAAACCTAATGGAAGGAATTTAAAAAAACCTCTGCCCTGGCCGGTGTGGCTCAGTTGGTTGGGCACTGTGCCATGCACAGAAAGGTTGCCGGTTCAGTTACCAGTCAGAGCACATGGCTTGGCTGCAGGCTCCGTCCTTGGTAGGGGGTGTGCAGGAGGCAGCTGATCAATGCTTCTTTCTCTCCCTCTTCCTTCCTCTCTCTGTAAAAATCAATAAAAAAATCTTAAAAATAAATCTCTATGTGTGTTAGCAGAAGTTGTTATAAAGGATATCTATACAGATGATGGTTACTCATTCATTTAGTATTTTGAGGGACATTGCATGTTTGCTAGGAGACAGAGAAAGCACCCTTATTTCCAAAAGCATCCCACTCTACAACTTCCCTCCCAAGCTTTCTGTTTCATCTATCATTTGCTCCAACTGTTATTCATTACATTGGGTAGTAAGGACTAAAACATTTGCCTATCAGTGTTTTTGACAAGGAGTGCTTGTTCCCACAAGGCTTTAGCACAGATGAGTGCCAACCAGGTGAAATGAAGAAAAGCCTTATGGAAAGTTCCTCCAAAGAGCCACGGGACAGATCAGCTGGGAACAATGTATAGGTGATATCTGTTCTGCTCTCTGCTCTTCCTACATCAGGAATACAGGCTGTTATTTTCCAGGCTACTGGTGAGCTGGGAAATGGGGACTGGGATTACTGTACCTTTAAGAGGCCACAACGCTCACTGTTTTTACTGATGTTCGGCCATTTTTCTTAAATAAACCCTCCTCAGGTTGCTGCCAGCTTTGGGTTTTAAAAGTTCAAAAAAAAAAAAAGTCGATTCTTACCGTTTTTGGAGTTTCTTATCCCACATTTGGTCTCAGCAATGAACTTTTTAAGAGCACACATTATGTTTAATAAAGAAATAAGATGAATTTTTAATTTTTCTGTACAATCAGTGGTGAACGTATACGCTGAGCAAATATTTTTTTTTCAATTTTGCTATTCACCATAGAGTCAGTGGTGACATCTCTGACCACTTGAAAAGAGGAGATAAAAATTTGCTGAAGAACTATCAACATCTGCTTGTAAAGGTGGTAGTCATTCTAAGAATACTTGCTGTGTTTAAACACAATTTAGCATGTAAGGCTGGACAAAGTGTGCTTACACATCACTCTGTGAAGTATGACTTTTCTTTGGATAAAAAGAACAGTGTTTTAAATTATTTTCACTCATTTTAAATCCCAAGTTCTCTTGTGCTTGCACAAAAAATGAAGTGATAACTGTCCATGTGCCATCTCCATTAGCAAAGGAAGACTTTGCAAAAGATAACTAATGCATTTTTATGTCTGTGACATCAGATGCTTCAGACAGATATCAGTCGAGTTTATACCAATAATGGTTTATTTTAAAAAAATCAAATTCATGGAGTCAAAGTAGAGCTTTCAGAAGTTCATTGTGTTGAATTTGAAATATGTGACATTACAGTGAATTTCACGGTACATATTTCAAAAGTTTAACATTAAAGATAAAATGATTTGTTTTTGTATCCATAATACAAATACAAATTGTGGTAAGGCACAGAATCAGAGCAATAACAATGTTCTTACTAAATTAGGAAACTATGAAGCAGAACTGTATTTGGAATTGGTTGTGTGCATGCATAATTCACAATGGTGTGTTCAAACAAGCTGCAGCTCCACCAATCAAAATAGAGTTGTACTTGCTAAGATTTACTAATGTTTTTAATATGTGCATAGAGTAACTGAACTACAGAATTCTAATGCTGAATTCAGAAAGATATTCCAGCCTGGCCAGATGTGTATTCTCTTTTTATTGTCCACGATTAGTTGGAATTTAGAAAAATTTGAGCCTTTGAAGAACTACAAATCCACCTAACTGACCTGCAATTGTATATGATTTTGTAAATGAGCTCTTTAAATCTTGGTTGCATTTTTTTTCCTTTTAATATATTTTTTATTGATTAAGGTATTACATATGTGTCCCTATCCCCACATCACCCTCCACCCACCCCCCCGTTGTCCGTGTCCATTGGTTAGGCCTCTATGCCTACATGTAAGTCCTTTGGTTGCTCTTTCCCCTTTACC
>NW_006289813.1:2700412-2705177 GCF_000327345.1 Myotis davidii | reverse complement strand
GGTTGGTTTTGGATGTTGTCCATTCCCTTTTTCAGGCTTAATTTGAATTGGTTGTTTAAGACAGCAATCTCCGGCGTTAACCTATGCCGCCATCTTCGGTTCTCGAGTCTCGCATTTTTTTTTTTTTTGGAGAAAATAGGATCCTATATAATAAAAGGCTAATATGCAAATTGACTGAACGGCAGAACTACCAGTCTTTATGACACGCACTGACCAACAGGGGGCAGATGCTCAATGCAGGAGCTGCCCCCTGGTGGTCAGTGCACACCCACAGGGGGAGCACCGCTCAGCCAGAAGCCAGGCCCATGGCTGGCAAGCGCAGCGGCGGTGGTGGGAGCCTCTCCTGCCTCCGTGGCAGTCAGACATCCTCCGAGGGCTCCTGGACTGTGAGAGGATGCAGGCTGCCTTGAGTGCATGGATTTTGTGCACCGGGCTTCTAGTTTAATAATAGACTGAGACAACATATTGACAAATTTTATTCTATAAATTTAGTTGCCAAAGAATATTACTTTGAATAGAGGCCAAAGACAGTACTTGTAAAAATATTGGGCTAAAAAAATATATACACATTTCAATTTGAAAATGTAAAATGGAGAATATCTTCCATTTATTAGTATTTGCTCCAAGCTTTCCATGTACCTCAGCCCCTTTCCAGAGTGTATTTTCTTGTGTAAATATTATGGTCTACAGAGAGAAATTATTTGAAGGTGTCAGCAGTTTCAAATTTAGTAACTGTAAATAGAACGTTGAAAATATTATAGTAAATTTTATGAAATATTAAGAATAATTAACTAAATAATTATGCTTATAAATGTATGTTATTCAGAAAAGTAACAGTGACATGCTGTTAGAAACAGGTACAACCAAAAAACTCATTAAAATATATGATTATATTCCAGGAATGATTATTCTGTTTTGTAATGTTTAGATAATTTTTGAAATTTTTAGTGTTTAAGGAATTATTGAAATTTTTACTTTCATCTATGAATATGTCATTTTAGTTGTAAATACATTAATATAATTTTCTAGAAAGGTTTTATATCTAAAAATAGTTTGATTACAACTTTTTTTGTAGATCCACTAGTATCATAATACCAATTTTTTAGTTAATAGAAAAAAGTTTGTAAAATTATATAATTGTAATTATTTTAAGTGCCCCTTTTACTCTCAGCAATGTCCTCATTTGGCTGCTCAATTACATAACCCTACTTAAAAGTATTAGTCATGTATCCAAATAACTGGACATCTGGGTTGATCGTGGTAAATCGATACACTTCTATAAATCCTACCAAAATGACTGTAAGGGAATAAAATGCTTTAAACTCATAAAGCTGGAGTAGAAGCATGGAGACAAAGAATGCGCAGTGGCAACAAATTGCTATAATGTTTAAGGCAGATGGATGGTGGTAACTGATGACACAGAGTCCGGAGGCTTCAACCTAAGTGCCGGCAGAGGGCAAGCCCATCAGCTGCAGAACACCAGCAGCTTCAGGACTCATAGGAAGATGGAGTGAGGTACGGGCTGAAATCAAGGGGAGAGTCTGAGAGTCGGGACATGCAGCCATTACCAGCCTTTCTCAACCAGGATTCTCAGAGTTAAGCCCTACAGACAATGGTTTAAGTGACTGTCCTCTCAATTCTCCCAAGGATGGTACAACGTCAGTGCTATTCTCAAAGCATAAGAGCGAAATTCCTTTATCACTTGCAGTGGGTGCCTTAGTGCATTAGAATTGAACCCCTTTGCAGGCTCCAGCAGAGAAGGAACAGCTGGACACACCAGGGCATCTGTAACCTTCAGCCACTATTGAAAATACTGATTTCTGACACCCTCCGGCCCTTTCCCCCACAGACCAAACATATTTATACCCTTGGAAGCACAGGATTAGGAGATGCTTCCTTGGGGAGACTGAAATGCTTAAAAAAAAAAAAAAAGGCCTACAAGCCTTGTCAGAGAAACCCTCTAGCCAACAAGCCCTGCCCAGATCCAGCGTTTTCAAATCAACATTGTACTGTCTCTCTCTCACAAATAAAAAATTGTACTGGCCAGTGTTCTCTAGAGAAACAGAACCAGTAGAATGTGTATGTGTATTAATTTTAAAATTAATTATTTCAAAGGATTGGCTCGCACCATCGTAGAGGTGGGCAAGTCCCAGGATCTGCAGGGTGAGTTGGAGCCGGACACACAGGAAAGGCCACGGGTTAGTTCCATTCTGAGCCTGAAGGCCTGAGCTCTAGGAGAACCAGGTACAGTTCCCACCCAGAGGCCAGCAAGACCTGGGGAGAACCCATGTTTCTGTTTCAGACCAAAGGCTGGATAAATTTCCCTCTTGCTTGGGGGAGGGACAGCCATTTTGTTCCCATTCAAGCTTTCACCTGGTGATGGGGCCCACCCATATTGGGAGGGCCACTGCTTTACTCCGCCTACCCTTTCAGCTGCCTATCTCCCCCAGAAACACCCTCACACACACCCAGAGTAATGTTTGACCACATGCCTGGGCACCTCCTGGCTCAGGTAAATTGACACAAAAGTTACCCATCACAACAGACAACAAGCCTTGTGTGTGAAAGACAAAGGCTAATAGAAACAAATAGAAGAAGGAACTCTGAGGAAACAGAGGCAAATTTAACTCTTAATTGATAGCCTCAGAGAGGTAAGAGAAAATACTGCATTCACAAAACCCAAGGAGCCATAAATATAGCAGAACTTGAGACATAATAGCAGACCATCATTTGAGAAGAACATTTGGAAGATAAAGTTGATGAAATCTCCTAGGAAGTAGTAAAAAAGAAAAATAAGAGAAAAAATAAGAAAGGCAATGAATGAAGAGATCTTATACCTAGCTAAGAAGAATTATAGAAAGATAAAACAGCTAAAACGGAGAGGAAATTGTTAAAGCATATAATAATTTCTGGGACTGAAGAACCTCACATCTCCAGACATAAAATTCCTTGCCCAAAGAATAATAATGTTGTTTTTTTAAATTCACATTAATGCACATTAAAAAGAGGGAAAAGCACATGTCAAATGACAAAACTAAAAGCATTTAATAAGGAGTTTGCTGTCCTGATTCAAGGGAAACCAGCCCGGGATTGGGGAGGGAGTGGCTCACAAGCAGGGGACACTGTTCCCCAGGGATTCGAGCAAGAGCGAGCTTTATAGAGAAGAGGCAACAGAAACAGAGCAGGGTTGGCTAGGAGAGCAGGGTTTTCCTTATGAGGCCAGCAGGTCCTGTTTTCTTGGGAAAGGTAGTCTAAGTAAAGGTGAGCTGAAGGACGGGGATTGCTGTTAGGTTTCCTTGACAGTGAGGCCTTTCCCTTAAGTGCAGGCTAAGTCGGGTTTGGACTTGTGACATGGGCTAGGACATGGGGTGGCCTCCATTTTCGGGTCCCAGTACATGAGTGAAGTCACATAGGAAAGATCCGAAATCAAAGGACATCAGGCTTCTTATCAGCACCCAGAGAGCTTGAAGACAGTGGAGCAAGGCCTTCAGAATCTGAGTCACAGTGACGCCAACCTAAATCCTAAACCAGCCGAAGCAGGAATCAAATGTGAGGGGAGAATAATTTTCAGACACTTAACATCTCATGCACCTTTTCTTAAAAAACAACAGCGACAAAGAAAAAACCTAGAAAATGTTCTCCAGCAAAACAAGGGAGTAAATCAAGACAGGAGAGGACAAGAGTCCAGGAAGTGGGTCCCAGGAGAGCAGCTAAAGAGAAACGCGAGGACAGCATCAGAGCAGCCTCATGTGAACCAGCTCCAATTAGAGCAGGGCCGCCGGGGCCAGGAGGGAGGGATCCCAGAGAGAAATGGCCCAATCGAAGGCACAAAGTTGGACCTAATGAAGAAGAGTACGGGATCTGCAGAGGTGTTAGAACTGTAGAAAGGATCAGTGAAAGGTACATGGAAAATAAAGACATGGGAAGACAGTGAGGTCAGTGAAAGAAAGTCATACACATTACTTGGCTCAGCAACACACAATGTTTGTACAACCATAATCATGTAAACCTTCGTATTAATTAAGCCAAAACCTGTGGTTTAATTATGTTGGGAAGATGACAGCAGAGAGGAACCATGGATATAAATGAATCTGTTTGTGAAAACTTTCCTGGCTCCTGTGCTGTATCCGGCTCCAGATGGCCAGTGATGAAGACGTGCATGCAAGGCTTACGCAGTCTGAAGGCAGAGATTGAGAAGCAATTTGTTTTCATGGGATGCTTGCAGCAAACTCCCTGAGGCCTCGCTTACAGGTGTGCCCTGTTCCTTCCTGAAAGCCTTGATCCTTAAATTTGTGATCTTTTCACTCCATGATTTTTTTTAAAACTGTGAACTTTCGTTCTTTACCTATTTGTTTATGCTCCATTAAGTGAGGTTTATGCATAAAGTGAGGTTTCTTGAGGAATTCTAAGTTTCTTCTAATGAGAGAGCAGTCATGCCTTGTTTAAGGAAGGGTATATGTTCTGAGAAATGTGCTGTTAGGCAGTTTCATCATTTCCTGTGAACATCATAGAGTGCATGCACACAAACCTAGATGGTCCAGCCTACTACATGCCTAGGCTACAAGCCTACACAGCATGATACTGTACCAAATACTGTAGGCAATTATAACATAATGCTAAGTATTTGTGTATCTAAACATACTTAAAACATAGAAAAGGTACAGTAAAAATATGGTATAAAAGATAAAAAAATGGCACACCTATATAGGGCACTTACATGAATGAAATTTGTAGGACTGGGAGTTGCTCTGGGGGTCAGTGAGTG
>NW_006289813.1:2675989-2700333 GCF_000327345.1 Myotis davidii | reverse complement strand
AATGCCGAGTGACTGTGAAGTCATATGTGCGTGACTGTAGACTTTATAAACTGTCCCACAAGCCCTTTCCCTGCTTCCTTCTGACAGGGTCAGAAATAGAATATCGAAGCTGTCAGTGCTGCTCCGTGAACAGGGATATGGGCTGACTGATTAGAAATGTGGAGGAGAAACTGGCTGGGTAAGGAGTGGATCATCATGATAGTGACTGCAGGAGGGAGGAAGAGGGGGCCAGAGGACCAGTAGAAATAAGAAATTGAGATGGAGACATAAGGAACATAGGAGTTGTCATGGCAATGTGGTTTTGGCTATGGCATGCTGGAGCAGAGGTCAGATTAAGGAACTTCATGGTATTTGTTTTTAAAAGGTGTTTAACATAGAGAGGATCGGGAACTGATGATTCAATATTTTGACTTTGGAAATTTGTGTTTGGTTCCCTTTACCCTGTCTGGCACAGAGGGCTCTCTCTGGCACTGAACTGATGGAAGAAATAGAACTTACCTGTGCTCTATATCATTATGACCTGAAAATATTTCCAAAGTACAGAGACAGGCTGGCTCCACCTGCACAGAAAGCTTTTACTCAGTGGTTCTTATACTTGTTAAGGGAGCTCCTGAGGACCTGTGACCTTGTACGGGGTCTTAGGTTCTCAGAATTTACAGCGATGTTCTTTGAAGACCATCAAGCTCGATCTGGGGGGGCTGTAGCAGCCTCTGAACATGTTTGCTGGGGGCTGGCAAGCCCCTCTGTTGAAGCAGGTCAGTGGCTGGCTGGGATGTACCCTCAATATTGAGGTGCTGTGAGTGAGGGAATCTATGGCCAACCCCACAGATATTGCTCCCATCAGAGGAAAAAGAAATTCCTCGTGAGCCACATATCCATTCATTTCTTACAGGAAATTCAGAGTCATACGTGTGGTCTGTTGTTGACGGAAACGTCATGAGGTGTATGACTGTACTGAACCTTTGGATCTTAAATATGCTCCCTGAATTGCTTCACTGTCTCTTCCCTGCTCTAATCATATCTTCTGGAAATCATATCTTCTTGCTGATTTCCTAGGGGCTCTCTGGGCACTAGAGTTTCCATACGATTCATTCCTATGGAGCGCCTATGATGGCCTCTCACCGAAGCATCTGCAATCCACTTGATTCAGAAAGAGAATGACTGTCCTGCTTGAGCAGGAGGAGGTCTGGCGAGGCCTGACGGTGTGTGACCTCCTCAACAAGAGAGAGGGCATTTGCTGAGAGGCAAAATGATCGAAGAAAAGCACTTGGCCTCTCCTTCAGAGAAGGGGATCTAGACAACACCCTGTCCAATAGAACTTTTTGTGATGATGGAAATAGTTTGTGTCATCCAGTATTTTAGCTGTGGCTGCTGAATACTTGAAATGTGGTCAGTGAGACCAAGGAACTGGCATTTTAATTTCATTAAATTTTAATTTATTTAAATTGACATTTAAATGGCCACATATGACTAGTGGCTACCATTTTAGATGATGCAGGTTTAGAAAGAAGCTGTAAATGTTTCTTGCTCAATAATTTATGGATATAGCTTTTGAAGATTTTCTGAACCCGTTATTTCCTTCCATTTAGGGACTAATAACAAGAACATAGAATTACAAGAGATAGATTAATTATTTTAGGGAGAATGAAGAGAAGAATAGAAATAGGCTTAGGGAATAAAATAACCCAGGGGGAAGCTATAATCACAGCTAGAAATAAGGAAGGTAGAAGTACTAACTATCTTTGGAAAAAGAGAGAGGGCAGAAGGAAGGATGGGAATTTGGAAAATCTGTCAGGGATAAATGACAGAGCCTGGAGGCTGCAGGCTGCCCATGGCGTGGGAGCCCAGCTACTGAGAGATCACAGTGCAAATGGAAGGAAGTCACTTCTTCTATTCATTTTATTAAAGTTAACCACTCATTTATTTTAAGTAATATCTTCCCATTTAAATATTTAAATTACCATGAATAAATGCAATGTGTTACCCAGGTATGTGCCCTTGACCAGAATCGAACCTGGGACCCTTCAGTCTGATGCTCTATCCACTGAGCCAAACCAGTTATGGCAAGGCTGTAATTCTTTTTAAAATTAATAGGTAAAGTCTAATGCATGCATTTACTAATTAATGATTTGAACACTAAAACATGTGCACAATGGCACATGTGTGCACACACGGACAATCTTAACTGACGTTTTTTGGGTAAATTATTTGGATCCTTCTTTAATTTATTGACTGAACAAATAAGATCTCAAGGAAACTCCTGTCATTTCCCTGGAATGCATGATGTCCTTTCCTCAGCTTGGCAGTAAGGGGCCCTGACCTGCAGTGTACAACTTGGACATATTTTACACACACACACACACACACACACACACACACACACACACACGTGATGCTCAGTTTTTTCATAAACCTTGGATAACTTGAGTCTTCTGGGGCCTTACTTTCACTCAGAAGAAATATCACATTTCTTTGGTCCAAATTCAGCCAAATGACTTTTGTCTTCAGAAAAGTATCAACATGTACTGTAAACTATCATAGATCTGTAATTCCAGGACCTGAAAGATACTCCCTTTGGAAAGTAAACGTTAATAAAAATGTAAACAATTCCAATTTGACTCACAACATTATTACCAGGGCTCATTGCCTCAGAGAAACCATTACGATATCACAGGGGACTGTGGTAAGAATGCGTAACAACTCTACAGGTTGATGAAATGGTGTTTGCTTAACAAAAAAAACACCCCACCACAAATAGGTACAGCCATACTCAAAGTAATATACTTTATTACATTTAGGACTGCAAATTGGGTTCTGAAAAGTCAAAACTCCCTCACAAGTCTTTATTTAAACAGCTCAAAGATTGGCAGGTTAGCAAATTTCTGCAGATTAGGGAGGAAAAACAAAAAAAGAGCACCATTCAGGAAAAGAAAAATCCGACCCTTGGGATAAAATGTTCTTCACAGAGGCTAGACATGTTAGCATCTTTCCTTCCTCAGCTCTTTCAGTTCTCATACTAGAAAATTACAGGAGTCCAGGCACACACCGAGTCACAGACGTTTGTCAGTGACATGTATTGGGTCTGTCCTCTGCGCAGAAGTGGGAACGGATGGTGGGAGAGATTCAAAAGAATGGCAAGGTCAGCTCTTCCTCTCAGACTATTGATGAAGAGAAAGAAACATCTTCATAGAATAACACAGCAAGAGCACATGATAGAGTAAAATCTCTAGGTACATAATTAATGAGGGCTCATTGAGTAGAGGAATTAAGAGAACTGGGCCAAGTTAATCAGGGAACGTTCCTATGAAGTGATTTTGAAGACAGACTTGAAAGGTGAGCGAGAGTTTAATGAATCCGTGTGAGCAAATACGTCTCTCATTGCTTGCCCATCCTGCTGGAGGACAGGTGTGATATGGGCTGTGTGTGTATCCAATGTTACTTGTATTGGCTAATGGTCTGACTGAAGGGAGATGGCATTATACTGCAGATGCTGTTGAAATATCCGCAGTCTGAGGGGAACAGGGGGATTTTTTTCCCACAGGGGACAGGGGGAACTCTCTGATCCTTCTCTTCGAAAGCCAATTTCCAAGCCAACTGCAGATCCGATGATGGTGCAGATCCTTCTCAAGAAGAGGCAGCCGAGAGCAGCAAAGTTTGCTGGGCAATTGGAAACAGGAGTTTCTTAAGAGAAACCTTGGAGGCCCCAGGAAAGGAAGAAAGGCCCTTTAGGGGAGCACCCCCTGTGGACCGTGAAGGTGAGGGAGTGATAGGAACCAGGTGTTCCCTACAAGGTGGGATGGAAGGACATTGCCCATACCTGCATCCACTCAGATACTATGGTCCCTGCTAAGGAGCAGGGACGTACGTGGTGGGAAAGCTGGGTGCTGGGAAAAGCCCTGAGTTCAGGTAAATGTGAGAGGGTGTAGCAAGTGCTGTGACAGCGAGGACTGAGAACATGATGGGGACCCGGTGGCATAATCTGCCTAGGAGACCTATGAGGATGTCACAGACTTGGTGAGTGACCTTTGACTTTCGAATTGGGTCCTGAAGACTGAGTAGTCGTTTTGTAGGTAGAGAAAGCAGGGTGGGTGTTTTGGGTGGTGGGACAAGCTGGCAAGAAAATATAGAAGCACGAAATGGGGGAGGTGCCCCAAAAGGCTGAATCTGCACCTTGGAGGGAGGGCCCCTGCTTTCTGGGTGGCGGAGAGAGAAGGAAGAAAATTTGGCTCTCAGACTTGTTAAAGCCAAGCAATAGAATGAATCCAGCTTCTAATTTGTGGAAAAGCCCACAGGCAGGAGGACATGTTGGATGCTCCATCAATGTGCCAACAGCAAAATCCAGACTGTTCAAGCTATTGATCCACCTTCCCGAGGAAAAGGGCCGAGGGGGTATTTGCAGGTTTAATGAGACATAAAACACATTTTTAAATAGGCAAGAGTAACCTATAGTTTTTATCACGTGGGTGAAAAACTATAAAGGAACATAAGAAAGACTCCTATACAATTCGGAATGATAATCACTTTGAGAGGAAGGAAAGGGCTCCTGGGGTTGCTGGCAAAATCATTATTGACCTGAATGATAGTTATAAGGGTGTCTGCCTTAATCATTCATTAAGCTATAAATTTATTTTATGAGGTTTTTTGCGTTTCTGTATAAAAAGTTTTTAAAATCAGGTATCGACTGACGCTTTTCTAAGAGTGAACTGACTTTCATGCAGAGATGGGTGTTACATATGCAAGAGATCTTGCTGGAGCCAAACTGAGCACCAGGTTCTTTTTTAAAAATAAATAGAATTTATTGAGGTGACATCGGTTCACAAAACCATACAGGTTTCAACACAACATCATCTGCACACTGCTTTGTGCACCCATCGCCCCAAGCAAAGTCTCTTTCCATCCCATTTCCGCGCCCCACCCCCCCTTCTTGCCCACCTCCACCTACTCTCACCTCCCTTCCCTCTGGCTATCACCACACTGTTGTCTGTGTCTATATGTTGTATATATATATATGTGTGTGTTTTGCTTAATCCCTTAATCTAGCCCCCAAACCCTCTTCCCCTCTGACAGCTGTCAGTCTGTTCCATGTATCCATGCCTCTGTTTCTTTTTTGTTCATCAGTTTATTTTGTTCATTAGATTCCACATATAAAGTGAGATCATGTGATATTTGTCTTTCTCTGATTGGCTTATTTCACTTGGCATAATAATCTCCAGGTCTTTCCATGTTGTCACAAAAGTTATCTTTTTTTAGTAGCCAAGTAGTATTCCACTGTGTAAATGTATCACAGCTTTTTACCCACTCATCTACTGATGGGCACTGGGCTGTTTCCAGACCTTGGCTATTGTGCCAAACAGTGCTGCCAGAATCATCTTAACTGAGCCAGAGTGACAGTGGCCGGAAAGACCAAACACAGAAGGCGGAGACCAGCTCTGCCTCTCCCTGGCTGCTTGGAGCTCCAGCGCTGAGGGTACAGTGTGCTCTGCCTACTGAACCATCCAGCTTCCTCACTTGCCTTTTCAAAAGCAGAAAATCGTATTAAAAAAACAAATGTATAACAAACAATATCTTTGACCCCAGGTTCCCCTGACCAGAAAGCCTCAGATCTTTACATCCTTCTTTGGTCGAGTAAGGTAATTTTGGGTAACTGAGCAGAAAGTATATTCATTAACTCTTCAGTTTGCCTAAGGTGAGGATCAGGGTTTAGGGCAGAAAAAAAGCAGGTGCAGGGAAACCCCACGTCTTTCTCACTCACCATCATCTCGGCATTGAGTTGCAGATCACATCTCCCAGTTCCTCAGACAGTCACGCATGTTTGTTCTGTAGTAAGGAGTTAAGTATCTCAAACTGTGGATGACAGAGCTGAATGTACATGAGTGCAGTCAGATGTCAGGCAGGAATAATAACAAAGCAATAAGTAATGTGGTTAAATAAATATGTTCCCAACTCCCTTCGTCTTCTTCAAACATCGAATGCAGGTGTCTCTGTCCTTATTAGCCAAGCACGTTGCTCCTCTCTCGCGCCTCCCCTGGCACTGGTGGAAGGAGCAGCATGTCTTGAAGAGTGCTTTCCCATAAACAGGCTGTCAGACTCTCTTAAATATAAACAAGTCAAAGTAACTAAGGACCGTTTATGTACTTGTATGCTTTTGATACTGGTCTCTGTAGAAATTCTGGTGCGCTCATTTTAATGAATAGGGTGCGGGCCTTGCTGCCTTGTATGTGTATTCACTCCTCACACAAAGGCAGGAGGATATGGTGTGAATAACAAATCTAGGATCAGATGCCTGCAGTCAACAGAGCCTTTACAATGAACACTGTTCAATGTCATAGACAAGGTCAATTTGAAATTGTAATACCACTTGGCAGAGGAAGAAGAGACCGAGAAAGAGCCTTAAAACTTTGAAGGGGATTAGCCATCAAGAGTTAACCAGTATGTGTTAACTATTTTTATAAAAGAAGGCTCACTTTGAATGGTTCTCATGCTGAAAATCTGGGCAAGTAAAATCTCAGCTTCCTAGTACCCTTTTGAAATGAACAGGCCATCCCAAATAGCCAGACATTCTGGATAGCCAGAAATTCATCTAATTCAACACAAAATATTTTTAAAACAATGTTGAGTGAAAAACTTTCTGGAAAATGTTTTACACACTCCCCTGAATGGCCAATAGAAAGATTCTAGACTTTGGAGGGCAAGAGGGCGGGAATACCTACAGCCCTATTTACTAGTTGAGTGCCATTTCTTATTATCTTTATTGAACCTCAGTTTCTTAATTTGTAAATTGGGCATAATTGCAGTATATAGTAAGTCTTGGTTAATTGTAACAAACAGTAAGTACTCCTCACTATTGGGTTTTCTTAGGCCACCAGTCTGTTCCCACCTTCCATATGTTAGACATGGTCTGGGGAAACACCAATACCTGGAAGGATCATAGAAAGGATGGAAGGATACACTTGACTAAGTTGGAGGGTCCCTGGTTTGAGAGGAGAGGGAATCAGGGGGGTTGGGTAGGGCAGGCTCTGAGGGCTGAGTAGGCAGCATTATGTGTGTGATTGAGAAGGTTCTCCTGGCCCCACTCTTTACCATCTACCTACGGTAATCAGGATGCGTCCCTTGAGGTCAGACCTTAATTCTTTAGAAATTCCCTCTTAAACAGGGTCTTGGAAGATGTGGCAGATACGCATCCCCCTTTGAGGAAGGTCTCACTGCCCAGCTTCAAGTAGTGTTGCAGACTCCAGTTCTTTCCTCGGGGTCAGCTGCAGCTTTGCAGGCAAGATCACAGTCTTCCCGGGGCCAATGCCTGAGCAAGTGGATGGTGGTTTAGGGCATACTGTTTTCGAGGTGGCCCTCAGCCAATGACCGAGGAAGACGATGGAGCCAGGGCCTGGGGATTTCTGCCCAAGGTTGTAGTTCTTTAACAGCAGCTCCTGCAGGGATGCAGAGAGCTGGTCATGTCTGCATCACAGCCTGAGCGTTCTCTTTGCCTAATCCTGTTTCTTCTTTTCCCTTTGATAGGTGTTACTCCCTAGTAAACCTTTTGTACTTACTCCTCTTTCTCAGAATCTATCTGTCTCCTTCCTGGTACAGAGGGAAGTCACACATCATCTGGGAAAGGGAGGGACTAGCACAGCATAGACTAGTGAGTCAATGACCAAGTGCTATGATCTGAATGTTTGTGTCTCCCCAAATTCATATATTGAAATCCTCACCCTCAATGTGATGGTATTAGGAGGTGAGGGCTGTGGAATCTTTGCCCTGATGAATGGCATTAGCGTCCTACAAAAGAGGCCCACGAGAGTTCTCTTGTCCCTTCTATGTGAGGATACCACCAGAAGTCGATAGTCTGCAACCCGGAAGAGGGCCTTCAGCCTCTGGAAATGGTCTGTCAATCATGTAGTCCTGCCTTTCCCATCATGCGGGTGGGGATAGGAAGGAGGCTGCATGACTCAGGCTGGCCAATCAGATTTCTCAGAATCCCTGGGTTTAGTGAATTCTCTGGGAAAGCATGTAACCCAAGGTGTATGTGTGTGTGTGTGTGTGTGTGTGTGTGGCCGGGGGGTGGGGGGGGGGGAAGGGAGAATATTCGGGGATAAATATGGATGCAGGGGGAGAGGGTTATCTTTTTTCTTACTGGGATTGGAAGCCAAAGGGTGGCGTAAACCCAAAGCCTCTGAGGGCATCTTTCCTACAGTTTAGAGAGAGCCTGTCTGAGGATGAAGCCACTGTGATGATATAATTTGAGGACACTTTAGATCCATAGGAAACCTGAATTCTTATGTATCTGAAACGTGTAAGGGAGGTGAAAGGACAAGACTTTTCTGTTTCCTTGAGCTATTTGGACTTGGGTCCCCGCTATTTATTATCTATGTGTAATTTAACTCAAACGATACCCAAATTTATCCTGGTGCTAAAACTGATACTGCATCTGAAAAGTGTTCAGCTGCTAATCAAAACCTAGTGTGATTCTTTTGAAAAATAAAACATCTTGTTTTTAATAGGGATGGCCTAATACTATACACTCAACATTTCTTAACAAGAAACCAATTATAATCTTGTATATGAATAAAAAATAACAACTTTTCTTAGATTTGTCAAGTTCTATAATACCTTATTCTGACATAGAGTTAAGATATCCTGTCTGGGAAATATCTAAATTTTATAAAGAGTTGAGCATGAAAAGAAAATAACTAAAATAGGGCCATTGGGTAGCAACACTGAACTGGGTTTCTCAGGGTCTGAAAGAAATGGTGAATGAAGATGTTTTAGATCATAACCCTCTGTCTAAAATGATGGACTTCTTTCTGTCAAGGTAAAAGAATGTCCCCCGTTGAAATTGCTCATTAAAGATAGGTCCGAGTGGACATTTGAAAAAGCATCCCAGGAGTTAGTTCAACTGTGAAGTAATTTGTTAGTGCAATGCTGCTGAGACGAGGATGCTTACGAAATGTCCAGAAAGGGGTTTTAGGTGACTCGCTTAAAAGAAAACCATCAACTTAAGCACAATTACTGTGCCCACACATACTCTATATTCTTGGAAACAGGGAGGTGCAGGGACAAGTCTTAATGATTCAATATAGAATATTGAAAAAGGAAGATTGTTGAGTAGTAATCCAGACCTGTTCATGGGATAAGGACACTGTCTCAGCCTGAAATCCCAGACTCGAATAACTGGCTTACCACACCTCTCCCAGCTTCTTTAGGCTCCACTGAGCCGCTACTGCATTTTTCGTTGGCTTGATAAGACAGTTGCATTAGCTGATGGTTAAGGTGGTTTCACTCTCCCAAAGTGTGGCTTCATCCTCCCTGGTTCTACGTTAATATGTCCAAAAGCGTCCTTGGAAGGGCCGTCTAGCGCTTCTTGTTGAAAGATTGTAGTTTCTACTGTAAACAGCTCCTCCCTCCCCCCAACCTTGCCACCGAGGTTTGATTCGAGAGATGCAGTCAGCCCTTGAGCTCACTTGCAAAGTCCCATTACCTGATTGTTAACTTCCTTAAGCTCTCTGTTCCACTGTCTCCCACTCTCCGTCACATCACAGCATTCAACAGTCAGTTAACACATTAACAAGTAATTACTGTACATGTCCATTGGTTAAACCTATATGCTTGCATATAAGTCCTTTGGTTGATCATTCCCCCTTACCCCACCGTCCCCTACCTTCCCTCCAAGGCCCGACAGTCCAATCAATGCCTCTCTGTCTCTGATACTGTTTTAGATACTGAGGATATAATGGTGATAAAATAGGCAATTATCTGATTTTTTAGAGTTCATATTCTCTGGATAACTTAAAAGCAAATATAGATGATAGGGGAATCCCCTCAACTAATTGCCCCACCCTATTCTATAAATAAACACCTCTATATTCACATGTATCCTTCCCCACTTCTTAGTGGAGAAGCTGTCCCTCTACCTGCGTAAGGCTAATCTCACTACCATAGATATTTCCTATTGTTTCCTGGTCCCTTAATCAATTTCTCACTCATAAACCTTTGCCTTTTCTACTTTACTCCCTAGTTTCCCTTTGCATATAAATATATTGCAATTACAAGTAAAGGCCTCATACAGTTCTGTCTTTGGGTGGTGGTAGCCTACAAAAACAGGTAAGGCAATACAGGTGGTGATTGCAATAATAGAAAATACACTGGTACTAACCACTGTACGCGAAGGCCTGTTATTTGTGCTTGTGCATTATTAATCAGTTTCATAGCACCCTTCAACAGTGATCCCATGAAGACACTATCAATTGGTCAAGTTTTTCTGAAATAATTAGCTCTTTCCAGCTATCTTAGTTTAGGCTGCTATGATAAATACCAGATTGGGTGGCTTAACTGATAGTTAATTTTATTTCACAGTTCTGGAGGGGAGGAGCCTAAGATTGAAATGCTACTTTTTACTGGTTTTGAAAGTTAAACATTTTATTTTCATTGTCATTTATTATTTTTAAATTTTAGACATGTACATCTGACTTAACAAAATCTAAATTGTTGTTGCCTAGTATTATAGTCTCATTTTATTTTTATGACTGTCAACATCAGTTATTGTTATTAAAGCATATTTAATTTACCCACAGGAAATGGGTCTCTTTGCTCAGTAGTGCACTCAACTCCATCCTTTGGGTTGAATTTCCTTCTTTGTGAAGTATGTGAAGTATATGAGTTGAATCTTTCAGTATTTGTTTCAAAATGTCTTTATTTTGGCCTCACTCTTGAATGATAATTTTCAGGGTATAGAATTATGGGCTGCCTGTTATTTTCCTTCAGCCCTGTGAAAATTTGATTGTACCATTTCTTTTCTCTTTTTTTTTGCATTCTATTTGTTGCCAATGAGAGATGTGCTATCAGCTATTCCTTTATAGATACTCTGTTCTCTCTGGTTGTTTATAAAATTTTTCTCTTGATTTTGGCATTCTGAAGTTTCATTGAAATGTGACTCAGTGTGCTGTATTTATAATTATCTTGTTTGAGATTCAGTATGCTTCTTCAACCTAAGGATTAAATATTTTAAAATTCAGAAAAATTCTCTTCTCTTTTCTCAAATATTGACTTCTATTATCTCTGGACCAGGGGTCAGTAAACTATGGCCAGTGTCTGGTTTTGCAAATAAAGTTTTATTGAACATAGCCATGTCCATTTGTTTATGTACCTGTCTATGGCTGCTTCTGCACTACAACTGCAGAGCTGAGTACTTGTGAAAGATTATATATCCCACAAAACCTAATAGATTTACTATTTGTTTCTTTACAGATAAAACTTGCCAATCTCTGTCCTATACTTTCATTCTGGAGCATCTATTAAACATAAGTGGATTTTCATTCTATACCTTGTGTCTATTAATCTCTGCTTCTAGTTTTCTATAATTTTATTTCTCTGTGCTGCATTCTTGGTAATTTTTTTAAGTTCGGCATTTTTCTGTTATGTTTTGTCGGGCATTTTTATACAGATTTATCAGAAGTGTGTGTGTGGGGGGGTGGTTAACTCAGTTTGTCATGTTTTCAGAACCAGAGGTCTGATCTGTCTATTCCTTTCATACATCATCCTAACCAAAACACTTATCGTAGCTATTAACACGTGATCTGATCATCTGTTAGTTGGAGTTCTCCTGATAAACAGAACCAATAGGATATGCATGTTTACTTTAAGGAATTGGCTCCCACAATTATGGAAGTTGGTAAGTCCAAAATCTGCAGGTTGGAGTCTGGATACCTAGGAAAGAGCTAATGTTGCAGTTCAAGTCCAAAGGCAATCTGCTACAGAATTTCCTCTTGCTCAAGGGACATCAGTATTTTGTTCTATTCAGGCTTTTAACTGGTATGATAAGGCCCACCCATATTATAGTGGGCAATTTGCTTTCCTCAAAGTTCACTAATTTAAATATTAATCTCGTCCCAAAACACCCCCTCACAGAAGCATCCAGAATAATGTTGACCAGATATCTGGGCACTGTAGTACAACCAGTTGCCACATAAACTTAACCATCACAAGTTCACCCCCTGTCAACTTGACACCTATATTCACCTTCTTAAATCATGCTTAATTTCCAAATAAAGATAACAAGGTCATGCTTATGCTTAACATGATACAACTATCCCGCAGACAACCAAAATGCACTAGTGCTTTCCACAGAAAAAGATGTAAAGTCCTTGGTGATGTTTTTTCTTCTTGACATCTTGTAACTAAAATATTATGATGTAAATTTAACAATACTTAAAAATGATATAATATGATATGATATGTTAATACATCTTATGCTGCATTATTAGGGAATAAGAGGAAGAAGAAAACAAGACATTTGCTGTATACATGCAAACATATTCATAACAAAATAAGGAAGAAATACTCATGACAATTACATTGCTTGTTCTTATAACTGGTCATGTGGTTGTAGCTAGTATTTATAACTATTGTTTTCCACTGTCGATTCCATATTCTTTTCTCTCTCAGCAAGTACCTCATATGGTCATGGTTCTTCCTTTGCCTTGTGGGTTTACCTAAACCTTCTTTCTTGAGGAGCTGGGCCATTAGTAGTACTTCTTGAATTGGGCTATAGTAGTTTTTTAATTGACTTTAATCATAGGACCTGGTAATACTAAGAGATGTCCTAAGAGATTTCCTGTATTGCAGACACTCTTCCTTACCTTCAGTGTGGCCTAGCAGTCCAAT
Source organism: Myotis davidii (assembly GCF_000327345.1). Classification (NCBI taxonomy): domain Eukaryota; kingdom Metazoa; phylum Chordata; class Mammalia; order Chiroptera; family Vespertilionidae; genus Myotis; species Myotis davidii. The sequence continues at coordinate 2,687,679 of NW_006289813.1, read as the reverse complement.
TTCTCCTTGGTGGTCAGGATTAATTACCCCAGCCAACATGGTTACTCCTTTTTGCCTATTGATTTAGAGGTATAAGGAGTGACTAGGTGGCAGTCTTTACTCCTCCTTCAATGGAATCATTGTTGTGTCTCCTGGTAGAGGTTTTCCTCATTTTGGAGCTAAGACCTCTAGGCCACCAGAGGATAAGGTCTCAGGGATAGGAAAGAAACATTTTGCTAGTCAGTCACTAAGGGTAATAGTGAGTGGTGCCATCCCATTTCCACCCCTTGATTCCTGGCTCCCCGAGTGATGGCTGGAGGAGAAAAGGGGCCATATGTTGGACACTGATTCAGAGCATATACCATCTCCTGGAGAACTCTGCCCACCCCCACTAGACATTGCCATCTAGCTGGTGCTGCAACTGAGTCTTCAAAAGACCATTCCATTGTCCTATCAAGCCAGTTGTTTCAGGAAGGTGAGGAACACGGTAAGACCAGTAAATTCCATGAGTATGTGCCCATTGCTGCACTTCATTTGCTGTGAAGTGATTTCCTTGATCAGTAGCAAGTCTGTGTAGACCAACACGACCATGGATAAGGCATTCTGTAAGTGCCCGGATGATAGTTTTGGCAAAAAAAAAAAAAAGAAAAGAAAAAAAAGGACTGCATTCAGGGAAGGCAAATCTGTACCCAGAGTGTTTTTATTTTTTTCTGGCACACAATGTACTAAGTCAGTTCTCTTTTCTAAAGCGGTATATAATCATAAACATAGCTAATTAACTTGTTGCAGTTACCAGAAATAAACGGAAACTGTAGAAAGCCTATGAAAGAATTAACAGTGTTTAAAACCAGGAAAAATGTAATAAATAACACCATTGAGTCCACAGGAGTATTGGAACATTCATATTCCAGAAATAAACCGGAGACCAGAAATGATTGAGTTAAACATCTACAATATATACTCATTTCCCCTTGTATGAAACACAGATGACCCATATTTTAAACTAAAACACACACTGCTTTTAGTGAAAAAGCAAAGTCATTTAAAGCAGCTAATTAAAATCCACTTGAGCAATTACAGTGGGTAACAGGATCATAAGATCATTAACAGAATAGAAACTTGCCTCTGAAACTTCCATATGATCTCATGGACTAGAGGTTGGCTGGTCGGGCTTCACGGACATCAGATAGCTGAAGTTGCTAAACTCCATTAAGTCCTCAAATTTCAGTGTCCTAGTTTTTTTCTGAGAAGAACTAGAGCAAAAAAGAAAAAGCGATGGTAAGGCAAATATACCATGACCTGTGGTAAGAATTGGCCTGAAGTTAGGCATAAAAGCTTAGTGTTGGTTCTATATATATAGACACCATCTAGGTCAAGTACGTACTGAATGCTACATGTTAGTGCTTTGCTGGCTACCCTGGGGAAGGGCAAGAGAGGGATTGAATACTGTGAGATGCTTCCACCTAGTTGAAAAGACTTAGATATGTGACAATTAAAGCCCAGGGTAGTGTGCATCACAGGGCTAAATCATGAGCACCAACTACTAAGGAATGAGTGCCTTCTGCGTGACAGAGCACCGATTAGCTGAGAGGCAGCCAATACTGGGGAACTGTGAGATGCTGACTGACAGGGTTCCCCACCCTTTAGTTGTTATTGACACCAGGGATGAACTCACATCCGGAAATATTATGTATATTTGATTCTCATTTATAAAGATAAAGACTTTTTATAATTTAAAGCACCGAGTTGTTTGTGTTGCCTGGAGTAAGAACTCCTGAGGAGCCCTGACACTCCTTCCCTGCTTCAGTAATAAATTACACGCCTCAGGGGACTCCTCTTCTTTCTCTGGCTATAAGTACATGCCTTGAAGGCCTGGACCCAGCGGCCCAGAGCAGGTGATATAAAGTGTGAAAGGACAGTGTGGCAGACAGCTCTGCCTCTGCCTGCCCTGGAGCAGCATGCATCTTGGTGCACCCTCCTTGCCAGGGCCCTCCTCCCTAACTCTGGCCCCCAGACTCCCTGTGCCTAGACCTTTCAGCTGTGCCAGATCCTTTCCGTCTTTCCTGGTCTTCTGGATGCTACTTGCCAGACTGCTGAGGTTAATCCCCTGCTTCCAATTCTGTTTACTTCCCTTAATGGCCTTCATGGCTTCTCTGACCTGAGATACCAAGAGATCTTTCCTGTCGGTGGGACTCTGAGTCCTAAACACCACAGACCTCTGAATCCACTCTGCTCTGGGTCACTTTACTATGATGAACTGATATAAGAAGATAATTCTTTAAGGGATTGATTCCTTCGGGGCACATTGTTGGCATTCTGCTCTGCTCAGCCTTAAATGAGGTTATTCCTCAGAGTCTTGTCCTCAGCCCACTTCTCTTTTCACTCCCACATGCTCTCCCTGGACAATCTTATTCACCCCTTCCCACCTTCATCTCCTCTCTGCTGACCTTCCAAGTCCCTCTTCCAGGCTTCAGAGTATGTGCTGGTGTGAGGAAGTCTGTGCAAGCCTTGAGCAGCAGTGCAAATGATCAAAGAGATAATGGGTAGCTCTTAGAATTGTTGGAAAACAAGACTTGGAGAATGTGCTGGAAGAAGGGGAGGTCAAAGCTAAGCCCAGCCATAGTCCAGAGAGGCCCCCACTGCCACAAGCATTGGACCCTGCAGTTTGCACTATCGGTGTTGTTCTTTGGAAAATGGGAGTTGTGGCTACCTTCAGAATGGACCCTCCACTGTCCTTCCTTCTTTGAGTCACTCATTCCTAATTCAAAATCTCAGAAGAGTGCATTTGACTAGTCAACTCTAGATCATGCGTACATATCCTTGTTATAAAGGGCTAGGAAAGTAAACATCTAGCCTTTTAAGATTTTGCACTGGGAGGTGGGCTGTCTCTTATCAGGAATCCTTCAGTATGAAATTTCCCATCTACACAAAGCAGGAGACACGGACAGCGGAAATGAATCAGGGAAAAAGGGAGAGAGTCAACTGAAAGGAAAAGATGAGAGGCCAAGTCCATCGCATTTCCTATCACTTCAACCTTCTCTTCTAGATCTTGACTATGGAGTGGTGCTTATTCTTACTGTTGAGAGAGAGGTGTGGTAATAGCTTCTTAGATGGTATCCAGTGGGCAATACCTTCTAGTATACATCCATTGAACTTGAGATGGACCAGGCCTCACTTTAACTATAGAATTTGGCAGAAATGACCTTATGCTAATCATGGGACTAAGTCTTGGGAGGACTTGGAAGCTTCCACTTCTGTGCTTTGGGGAATCCTGAGCTGCCATATTAGATGTGTGGCTACTCTGTTGGAGAGACCACAGGGAGAGGACACAGGGAGAGGGAAAGGCTTCTGACACTAGAGACAGAAAGCACCCAACTGTCCCAGTGTCCCAGCTGCACCCATCTTCTAGCTGTCTCCCTAAAGGCACCCATCACATGTGAGAGCTAACCTGAATGTTCCAGTCCAATCAGGCCCCCGAAGACTGTGGCCCAGCTGATGTCAAGTAGAGCAGAACTGCCCAGAGGAGCCCAGCCATGGACCCAACATGGTTGTTGTTTAAAGTCACTGTTTGGACATGGTTTCTTACATAGTGAGAGAGAACTGAAACAGGGGTCATTGATTGTGTGTGTGGTCTTGTTCAATTATTCATTTGGCTGAATTCCACTTCCAGGCATTTAGTATGTTTTCCTGTGAGTTAATATTAGCCATTGAATGCAGAACCCTTCTAGTACACAACCAGTACAAGGCTTTAATTTTTTTTTTAAAAAAGATGGGCTCATTTGCTGGCCCTTATCAATATTTGAAGCACAGACAAGCACATACATAAAACCATAAGCTTCAGGCTATGCATTGAACTGGTTAGAGTCCTCCTGGTCTTTTCTCCATCAGACTCAGCATAGCACAATTTCCTTAGCCCATGAAAATAGTTGTTAAAGACCCTGAACTAGAGTGATCTGAAATTCCTTTGGCAAGAAATACAGACAATGATAGGTAAGAGAAATGAAATTTTAATTTGAAGAAATTTTATGAAATAAGGAAATAACAGAAGCCTGCAAAATCAAACAATGCCCCTCACCTTTACAGATGCTGTCATTTGATTCACTGGCAGGAGGGAATAAACCCTGTGTTATGTTGACATCCTATCCCCCTTACATAGAATCTAGTTGTTGTTGAGAAGCAGCTGCCTGGCTAAGGGACTGTATTTCCCAGCACCCTCTGCATCTAGATGCGGCCACGTGACTAGTTCTCATCAATGACTGTCAGTAGAAGTGACATCTGATGAGCCAAGGCTTTTCAGAGCTCATTCTACCTCTTCATGCTCTCCCTCCCCTTGTGCTAGCTGGATAGAAATGATTCCCAGGCCTTGGATAGCAGAACTCCCAGATAGAAGAAACCTTGATGTCTGAGTCACAGCAAAAAGTCATTTGACAACTAGGAACACCCACCGTGAAAAGTGACATGAAAGAAATAAATTTCTGTTGTGTTTGAGCTTTTTAAAAACTTGAGGTTTATTTGTTACAGCAGTTAGCATCCCCCTAATAAATATAGTTGTTCATTCATTTGAAAATTCACTTATTTATTTTTTACTGATGAGATCACTAGTTTTGAAATTGTGGAGGCGAAAGATTCATTTTTATAGCTAACTCTATATGTCATAGGATTGTTGGTATATTAAATGAGATATTACAGCATCTCATGTATTGAACATTGATGTGTGCCAGACCCTGTGCTAAATCCCACTGAGTCATCTCAATAGCCCTCTGAAGGAAGTTCTGTTAATATTCTTGTTTCACAGGCATCAAAATGGAAGCTTAGTGAGGCTAAGCACCTATCCGATGTTACACAGCTAGTAATGGCAGGTCAGGATTTCAACCAAGGCCCCCTAACTTCAGAGGCCACGTGTCTAAGCACTTAGCTGTTTTGATTGGGACCAGCACAAAGCCTGATACACAAAAAATGCACAATAAACATCAATTTTATTTTCCTTCCACTTTAAAGAAAGAAGCAATATAAAACATAAGTATAAATGTATGCTAAGTGCAACACACACACACGCGCGCGCGCACACACACACACACGGCCTTACCTTTATTCATACTCCTATTCAGCTTGGTGTGTTTAAACTAGAAGTAAACTAGACTTTACTCGTGTTCACTGTTACACAGCGTAACAGGTCTTCTCTGCTGGGAATGTCAGTATTTTGTGCTTACAGCCCAACAGCAACCACATGATCCGAAGGAGCAGTAGAAACACAGAAGAAATGAATCCCAAAATGATTAAAGCATTTTGGAGTTGCGTGTGCAACATTCATGTTATCGACCCGCTGGGTGAAAATTGACAGAAAACCCACCACAGGATGGACTTACCACGGGAAGGGCCAGAATGCTGGGTCCCTGAAGTCTTTCTCATTTCATTTAATATACCACATATTTCTTGAAACAAACTAGGTTAACACATTCAGTCAGAGGCATATATGTTGGAAATAGACTGACCTTTATATGCGGCATTTTATACACCAGAAGTACTTTTTTAAAAAACTTATAAACCATCATAGGACTGCTAGTGCTTCCTCTAAAATCATATCAGCGATGATTAGATTATCTACAGAACCAAGCTCAGAGTGCAAATTTTGCAAAAGGTGCAGCAATTTGCCTCATTCTAATTGCTACACCAAGAGCAATTTGTCTTCTGGGCTACAGAGCTGCTGAATCACTTTCTTCTTTCGCCTGAAGTTTCATCAAAGCAATATGCTTAATCAATGTTTGCTGATGTTTATGGTCTAATGCTTCCTGACAGCAGGTGCAAAAAAAGGACTCAATTCCCATCTGCATAAACACCTTCCTTAAACCCCCCAGCATGCTGTTTTGCTGTAATTTTAGGAGACAGGTGATTTTTCATGGCACCTTCATGAGTGGCGTCACCCCGTAGCTGGCTCCATTGCCCTACCTGCTGTTCTCAGAAGCTGTGCTTTTGTTGCACCACTGCGGGCGGCTCCTCTCGGGCTGTCTGCTTGGCTTGTGGATGAACTCTCCTCCATGTTCAGTTTCTACACTCTGGTCCAGGAAATGGACTCTGTTCCTCAGTGATTTAGAAGTTGTTGTTACTCCATCAGTTAAGCCATGCCTGACATGGGCTATGGGGTTGCACCTTTTGGATAGCAGCAGAGATCCTAAAATAGCTTCATTGACCCAAAGGATCTATTTCCAACCGTCTACAATGGACGGGAATTTAACCGGGGGAAGTCAATTACCCTTAATGTAGTCACTTGGCTAATTACCCATCGAGAAGCCTGGAAATGTGCATCTCACTACAGCTTTCTCCTCATTATTTGTTTACTGACGCAAAAGAGGTGGCTCACCTTTCTGCTCCCCATTAGGGAAGGGTAGTTTGTAAACTGAAGACAGCAGTCCAGGCTCCAGGCGGGCTTTTCTTTTTTTCACTGTGGCTTCTTCACTTCAGTTCATCTTAGATTCCTTCAGGCAAAGGGAACAGTTCAGCAGCCCTTTCTGCGGAGGAGGGAAGAAAAGGAGGAGGGCCCGGCTTCCTGGAGAAACGCCTGTTGATCCCTGTGGGTTATCAGTGTTTCCATGTAAATTCCTGACCCCCTCATGTGCAGTGTTGTGCTAAAATTGTGTGAGCTCCAATGCACATCTTAAATTTTAAAATATTATACAAAGTTGAGGCACTATTTAATTCTGTAGAACTAAAATTTTGCACCATACCTGGACAGCAGGCGTCTTTGAATGTCAGGCAGCCCAAATAAAGGCAGCAGAACTAAATCACAACATTCGAAGACTTTTATTTGCTTGCTCTTAAGATGAGGACAATAAACAACCGCCCTCATCAGAAACCTTTAAAGACTTTGTGAGGATATAATACACATTTAAAAGTGTAACTGAGTGGTGAATACACCACTGTTTTTACTAATGCAACTTTCCTCCTACCACCCGTAATTTCTAAAACACCACATGAAAATCTTGCTGAATCAGCTTAAAAATAAGAAACAAAAGAAAATGGGATGGAGGTGGGACTCCAGCCCCTGCGGGGGGTGGGGGGGTGGGGGGGCAGGGAGGAAGTTCAAAGGCCAGACATAAAACGACAAGCTAGAGAGAATGAAACAAAACCCGTGAGAGAAATCTCAAAACAAGATGCATCAGAACCAATAGAAATTCAAGATCAATTGTGTCAGCAGATCAAAGACCAGACCTCGCCTGGTGAAGGGCATTAACGATCATCAGGGGAGATGCATCCTACTTCCCAGAGTGAAACAGACACTTTGCTTCTTTATGGCGATCAGGCTGGCTTTTGAGGAGATAACAAAACTGAGCAAAGCAGCTACACTTACCCATAGACTGGGGTTAGAAATGGAGGGAAAGGTGTATTAGCGTTGTAAAAGGTGTTAGAGCTCAGGTACTAGAGATCTTAGAGCAGTGATGTCGAACCTTTTGAGCTCAGAGTGTCAGCATTTTGAAAAACCCTAACTTAACTCAGGTGCTGTGTCACATATAGAAATTTTTTGATCTTTGCAACCATAGTAAAACACTTATATTTTTGATATTTATTTTATATATTTAAATGCCATTTAACAAAGAAAAATCAACCAAAAATATGAGTTCGGGTGTCACCTCTGATACACGTGTCATAGGTTCGCCATCACTGTTCTAGAGGCCAGGGTTCACTGTCCCATCAGAGGAGCTGTTCTACCCAACGGGATCTCTATCCCATTGGCAAGTACTGTGCAGGAAGAATTCCTCTCACTGTGCTTCATTGAATAACCCTTGCTGCTTATCTGGCAGATAAGCAATAAACCTGTTCCTCCATTTTAATGTAGCAGACTTAAATAAATGTATTGTTGGCGGAGAATCAAGACCGTGGAGTAATGGTAGCAATCATGGTAGAAAGACTTGGCAAAAGCAACTGCACAGATTTGTCCAGACTCTATTTAGAGACCTGCATGAGATGAGGGTGATAGACTGCCAGTACTCTGCCTCACTGCCAGGAGGCTATATTCATCTCAGTACTGGAACATTACAACAATGCTCAAAATGAACACTACTGTTCATGCAGTATGGGTGTTATGCATACCTGGCAAAAGCTTACCCAAGTGTGACTATAAAATGGAAGTCAGTTCTCTCTTACCTCAATAAGACAAGGGCCCATATTCCTGATGGCCCATAGTCAACAGTAAAATAATCCTTGATTCCTAAGGAACAGAATGGTGTAAACAGCTAAAACATCATGAACAAGTGGGATTAAGCAGATGATTCAAAACACAACTGAACTGTTATATAGTGGTTATCAACAAGGAGAATAGGGGACAATCAGACAGTTTATCTGTTAATTGTGTATTTTTGTAAGCTCTGTAATGATTATTATTGCAAAGTAAATGATCATTGGGGTGAAGGAGAAAACTGAGCCACAGAGGGGTAAGACCAGCCAATCTGCTCTACAGAATGGGTAGGTGTGTCTTGGATGATGATCCGGTTTCTGGCCTAATTGTAACAGAGTGCCACACTCCTGCTAAGTACATATAGTATCAGGAATTTTTTTTTACAGAGATAGTCCCAATAAGTTCACAAATAGGTTTATGTGGGAGATTATCTCCATGAGACTGAGCTAATCCTCCCCAACCCCTCCAAATACCTATCAGTTAATAAAGCTTAGGCAGAAGATGGGTGAGAAATCTTAAAATTTGAGATTAAACTTGGGCTCCCTTAATTTCTTTAGCTTGAACAAAAAGAATAGTGAATCATCACTTAGAATAATTTCTTCAATAGAGAACGTGTAACATCCACAGCAATCATCTAGCACCCTTCTTACTTGTTGAATGAGGATTCAAAAGAGAGAATAAATGAGCTAATTTATTTTCAAAGTATTTTAAAATCTCCCAATCTGAGTGTGGACTCATCTACTGCTCCATGAAATACTTTACATTTTTGCTTTATATATTTTAACACTATTTTATTATATGCAGGCACCTTTTAAATAATTTTTCTTTCGGATGAATTGAACATTTTATCATTATAAAGTGAATGCCTTTATTCTTAATAATACTTTTTGCCTTAAGTTTTACTTTATCTGATATTAAAAGTTCACAGTTTTTAAAAAAATTATGGTCAGTGTTTATCAGTGGTTCTCAACCTTCTGGCTCTTTAAATACAGTTCCTCATGTGGTGACCCAACCATAAAATCATTTTTGTTGCTACTTCATAACTGTAATGTTGCTACTGTTATGAATCGTAATGTAAATATCTGATATGCAGGATGGTCTTAGGTGACCCCTGTGAAAAGGTCATTCGACCGCCAATGGAGTCGCAACCCACAGGTTGAGAACTGCTGGTTTAGATGCTATATATTTTTCTATTGTTATAGTTTCAATCTTTTTATCTCTTTATATATATTTTTAAATATATTTTATTGATTTTTTTACAGAGAGGAAGGGAGACAGATAGTTAGAAACATCGATGAGAGAGAAACATCGATCAGCTGCCTCCTGCACATCTGCCACTGGGGAAGTGCCCGCAACCCAGGTACATGCCCTTGACCGGAATCAAACCCGGGACCTTTCAGTCCGCAGGCTGACGCTCTATCCACTGAGCCAAACCGGTTTCGGCATATCTCTTTATATTTTTAATGGTATCTCTCATAATCATCCAATGTGTTTTTGTTTTATTTTTTTAAATCTTGGCTGATGATCTTTGTCGCCGAGACATTTAGTTCATTTAATGTAATTGCTGGTATATTGAGATTTAAATCTACCATTTTACTATATTCTTTCTATTCTCATCTTTCTTGCCACTTTTGGCATTGAGTAGTTTTCATTATTCCATGTCTCACCTACCTCCTAGCTCGGGAGCTATTCTGATGATTTATTGTTACATAACAAACCACCCCAAACATAATAACTTATATAATAACAATTTTAGTTTGGTCATAATTTTGTTAAGATCTCAGGAAGGACTTAACTGGGCAGCTCATTTCTAATTCATGTGATATGGCTGTAGGATCAACTTGTAAGATGACTTCTTGACTCATATCCAATGCCATGGTGCTCCTTGGCCTCTTTTCTTTCTTTCTTTCTCTCTCTCTCTCTCTCTCTCTCTCTCTCTCTCTCTCTCTCTCTCTCTCTCTCTCTCTCTCTCTCTCTCTCTCTCTCTCTCTCTCTCTCTCTCTCTCTCTCTCTCTCTCTCTCTCTCTCTCTCTCTCTCTCTCTCTCTCTCTCTCTCTCTCTCTCTCTCTCTCTCTCTCTCTCTCTCTCTCTCTCTCTCTCTCTCTCTCTCTCTCTCTCTCTCTCTCTCTCTCTCTCTCTCTCGCCACACACGCATGGGTTCTCATTCTCTAGTCTCTTCATTTTGCTTGTGCTTCGATAGCATAATTGTTCAGGATAACCTCACTTTTTACATGAAGACTGGCTTCTAGGTGGAAGCTGTCAGGCTAGTTCACAGCTTTCCCGGAATTGACACATTATCACTTCTATCATATCCACTAGTCAAAGGAGTCACAAGCCCACCCAGATTCAAGGGTGTGGAGAAGTAGAGCCTATCACGTATGAGAGGAGGGGCAGGGTCACATTGCCAAAAAATCATGTGGTCAGACAGTTATTGCTGTGGCCATCGTTAGAAAATACAATTTGCTACAGATTATACACAGGTGTACATGTCTTACTGCTTTTGTTTGTTTTTAGTGCTTACTCAGAAATGAAAACATATATACTGACTTATATGGTTAAGAAATTAATGCTTTTACTTCTTCCTGGCTAATGAAAAAAACTTAGAGCACTTTAAATCCCTCCATTCTTACATATATGCTATTGTTGTCATGTATTTTAATTCTATATCTACTTTAATCACACCAGAAATTATTATCACTGTTTTATATATTCTGTGTTCATTTATATTTTGCCCCATATTTCCTCTTTGGTTACTTTTCATTCCTTCCTATATCTTCCAATTGCTAGTTGAGATAGTTTTCATTGTATGTTTTTGAGTGGTCCCTATAATATGTTTCTGCCAGTAACAAATCCTTTCTCTCTCTCATATGAAAATGTCTATATTTCACTTTTATTCCTGAAAGATTTTTTTTATATAGAATTCTATTTTGCAGGTATTTTCTTTGAAAATATGAGTCCATTGTGTTTTAGCTTTCATTGTTTCTAGAGATGTGTGATGTCAATCTATTTATTGCTTCTTTAAAGATTATATGACTCTTTGGCTGCTTTTAGAATATTTTTTTTTCTGTTTGCTTGCTTTTAGCAATTCTATCATGCTGTACCTTGTTGTGATTTTCTTTTTTAAATCCTCACCTGAGGATATATTTATTGATTTTAGAGAGAGGAAAGGAGAGAGAGAGAGACTTCAATGTGAGAGAGAAACATTGATCATTTGCCCATCGTACTGACCCCAGATGGGAATCAACCCCAAAACCTAGATATGTGTCCTGACTGGGAATCAAACCCATAACCTTTTGGTGTACGAGACAGTGTTCCAACCAACTGAGCTGCCTGGCCAGGGCTTGTTGTGATTTTCTAGTGAAGTCTTATGCTTCACATTTGTAAAGCTTCTCAAAAAGGAGGACTAATGATTTTCATTATTTTTTTGGGGGGCGGGGGCAGGAGGGGAGAGTGTTAGCCATTATCTGCTTAAATATTTTATTGTCTTTTTATCTTTATTTTATTCTCTGGTGCTTCCACTACATATACGTTAGATATTTTC
>NW_006289813.1:2673954-2675932 GCF_000327345.1 Myotis davidii | reverse complement strand
TTTCTTCATCTTTTGTGTGTGTATGTGTATGTGTGTGTGTGTATGTGTGTGTGTGTGTGTCATGAATTCTTTCCTCAACAGTATCTAACATGCAATAAGTTTATTATTTCAGTCATTACATTTTTTTTCAGTTTTAGAATTTACATTTTGTTCTTCTAAAATATAGTGTCCAGATTTCACATGAAATAATGACTATTGTTTATCCTGGTTTGAAATTACATTGTCTTGTCTGTTCATTATGTTTCTAATTATGATTTTTTTAGCTTTTACTTTTTAAAAATGTAGAAATAATTTGAAGCATAAGGAGATTTGCATTTAGTTTTGGTGGGCAATAAGGAACGTGGCTATCCCAGATCACTTTACTACTAATGTAGGTATTGGTATTAGTTACAGCTAGCTCAGTCCAAGGGAGGGTGAAGCTATTCTAGTCCACTGTTATTCCTAAGGCGTAGCCCTTAGGGGTTCCAACCAAAAGCATGAGAGTTCATCAAGTTTCCCCCTCCCTGGGGGGTCTTAGACTTCAATTTTTATTCCCTTGGAGAGGCTGACAAAAATCTGTATTTAATCTCTCAACTTCTCAGATGATTCTTTTTAAGTGCCCGATGCTCCTAGGGGAAACACAGTTTTAAATGCTGAGCTGTTTCTTCTTCTTTTCTTGTATCTTTGTCTCACAAATTTTTATGGTCTTATTAGGTCCTCTATGCTCTCTAAGTTCCTCAAAAAGAGGGTTGTTCTGCATTACTCAGTCCAATACTAACCGAAGCAGGAGTCCTATTCTCAAAATATTTAATATTTATAAAATAAACTGAATTTTATTTCATCTTCACTAGAACTGGAATTGATTCAGAAAAAATACTAATAGTAATGAAGTATTTTCCAGCTTCAAGTTACTTTTTAAACATGATAGAATGTGTCTTATTTTCACAAAACTTAAAGCAACCAAAAACCGTTAAATAATAAATGGACTGACTCATTTTAAGTTCTATACCAGTGGCACTCACCCATGTGAAATCCACATGACAAATTAAGCCTACTTTTCAAAATGAACTTTTATGCTTGAAGATCGAAGCAGAAAGTCAGTTTCCTAATCCAGAAAGGATAAGTTCAGCACTGCCAATGGAATGGGCAATAGTTGATAACTGTTTGTGATGTTCACAGGCCAAGTGAAGAGCAAGATCCAAAAACACAATTTACTGCATGTGATCTATATATATCAAAGTCTAATATGCAAATTGTCCCCTTGGGAGTTTGACCGGGATACTGGGAGTCCAATCGCTCGCGATGACATGCAGTGACTACCAGGAGGTGGTGTGGAATGAAGGGAGGCCCCAGCTGCAGCTGGAAGGCCCTGATCAGCCCTGATCACCAGCCAGGCTTAGGGACCCCACCCGTGCAGGAATTTCGTGCACTGGGCCTCTAGTCTATAATAATTATTGAGCAACACCTGGCTCTAAGACAGTACAGGCATATCTCATATTGCACTTTGCTTTATTACACCTTGTAGTGATTGCATTCTTTTTTTATTTTTATTTTTTACAAATTGAAGGTTGGTGTCAATCCTGCATTGAGCAAGTCTATTAGTGCCATTTTTCCAACAGGCATAGATGATGATTAGCATTTTTTAGCAATAAAGTATTTTTTAATTAAGGTAGCTATATCTTTTTAGACATAATGCTATTTCACATTTAATAGCCTACAGTATAATATAAACATACTTTTATATGCATTGGGAAACCAAAAATTTATGTGAGTTGTTTTACTGTGATATTCACTTTATTGAAGTGGTCTGGAGCCAGGCCTGCAATAGCTTCAAGGTATACCTCTATCCTAAGTCCCACAGGAGTAATTATCTGTTATCCAAATCAGATTGCTACCGGACATAACGTTTTATATAACTTGGTATATCTATAGTACAATAAGACAAAGGTGTGATGATTGTCAGAACAGGCAAATACCCCAATGAAACAAAAAAGAAACC
>NW_006289813.1:2672666-2673751 GCF_000327345.1 Myotis davidii | reverse complement strand
ACATTATTTGATTACTAGAGGCCAGGTGCATGAATTCGTGTACCAGTGGGGTCTCTTGGCCTGACCTGTCTGATTTGACAAAATCAGACAAAATAAGTGACTCTCTGTTGATTACATATTTCCTCTGAGTCTGTGGCTCTTGATAGGAAAAGATCCCCCAACTTAAAAAAAACAACTTCTCCCCCTAGCAATTTTAGGATCCTAAAAACCACCAAGTCTAATCAGTTTGCTTATATACTTATTTTAAATTGAGGAGAATCGTTTTCATTAGCAGTCTCTGGTCAGTTTTAGATTCTGTTCAATATCTACTTTGGGAAATTATGGGATACCTAGTGTTGCTCCCAGGTCTTAATTTGCATCATATCTTTCACATTGGATGCCATTCACTAGATAAGTGCTTCTCCAACTGGGAATCTTATTAAAATGCAGATTTGGATTCAGTAGGTTTGGGAAGAACCTGAGATTCTGTATTTTGGCAAAATCCCAGTTGTGGCCAACACTCTGGATCCTCAGACCACACTTTGGGTAGCAAGGCTCACCTGGAACACCCGTGGAAGGAGTTATTCTTAGGGTATCCTGGGCCCAGTACAATCCTCGGATCCACCCATTTATCAAAAGATTGATGAGAAGGCAGCTGCACTCTGTGGTATTGCAAGGGCTTGCTCCTCCGTGCCATCCTGGAGAAAGGGGAACATGGTCCTCCAAAGAGCTCATGCTCTAATCTCTGCTTATTACACATCTGAGCCGTGTTTAACAACGCAATGGTGATCGCTCGAAATCAGCCTTGGTGGTAATATTTCCACCATGGAAATTGGCAACTGCTACCAATCAGGGCTTTTCCTCCCGAGCATACCACTCTGACCCTAGTGCTCCGCAGGGAGACTCTGCAGGTCCCTTTGAGGGGCTGATCCAGGGATGGAAACGTAAGTCCCAACCATGGTTTCTGGTTGGAATAAGAGTCTAATTGTAGCCGAAACCGGTTTGGCTCAGTGGCTAGAGCGTCGGTCTGCGGACTGGGGGGTCCCGGGTTCGATTCCGGTCAAGGGCATGTACCTGGGTTGTGAGCGCATCCCCGGTGGGAGAGG
>NW_006289813.1:2668280-2669537 GCF_000327345.1 Myotis davidii | reverse complement strand
CCTGATTGGCCATACCCCAGCAGCAAGCTCACCTACCAGTCAGAGCATCTTCCCCCTGGTGGTCAGTGCAAGTCATAGTGACTGGTCAACTGGTTGACTGTCTGCCCTGTGGTGGTCAGTGCACGTCATAGCGAGTAGTTGAGGGGCTTTAGCATATCATTAGCATATTATGCTTTGATTGGTTGAACAGCCAACCAGACGACCAGACACTTAGCATATTAGGCTTTTATTATATAGGGTTTGTTCAATGTTCTTTTCCTAAATATATTCTAAGCTCTATGAAATCAGGACTTTTTTTCTGTTTTGCTTACTGTACTGTCTTAGTACCTAGAATAGTAGATGCTTAATAAAAATTTGTTATGTAAATGAATGAATAAAAGAACTCCTGCAAATGGACATGAAAAACAGCAGAATTCCATAGAAGAGTATCAAAGGAGATGAGTAGGCAATTATCAGAAAGAGAAAACTTAATGGCTAATAAATACATAAAGACATGGTTAATCTCACATCAGAAGGGTATAAATGAAAAAAGTATGAAATAACATTTTATGTCTATTAGACTGGAAAAAACTGACAGTCAGAAAACTGGGGAAGTAGAAACATTCAAGCCCTGCTGATGGGAGTGTAAATTGGTGCAGCCATTCTGGAGAGCCATCTGAAAGTAGTCAGTGAAATTAAGTATGCATGTATCCTACTACTCCCGTGATCCCACTCTTGGATGTATACCCAAATAACTCCCACACTGATCCAAAAAAGGAAATGTCTGTAGATATCCATTGAAACATTGTTTGTGGTTGCAAAGAGTAGAAAACATCCTTTATGTCCTTCACTAAAGAACTTGATCACTCTAGTATGTTACATGCATACCATGAAATATGCAACAGTCAGACATAAAAAACTAAACTTACATATAGCAACATGGAAAGAGTTTTTATTTCCTTTTTCCTCATTAAAATAAAGTAATAGAATATTTAAAACTCTACATGTGTGTGGCTTGAGTGGTATCATCAATGTTTTTGTAAATACTTACTATGTTTTCCTATTTAGCTTAATTCCAACAATTTTATATTTTAATAAAACATTCTAAAGATTGCCAAAAAACCTCAACAGTTATCTATAAGCAGGTAGACAAAATCAGACAAAATAAGTGACTCTCTGTTGATTAGATATTTCCTCTGAGTCCGTGGCTCTTGATAGGAAAAGATCCCCCAACTTAAAAAATACAACTTCTCCCCCTAGAAATTTTAGGATCCTAAA
>NW_006289813.1:2624976-2667463 GCF_000327345.1 Myotis davidii | reverse complement strand
CTGGGGGGTCCCGGGTTCGATTCCGGTCAAGGGCATGTACCTGGGTTGCGGGCACATCCCCAGTGGGAGATGTGCAGGAAGCAGCTGACCGATGTTTCTCTCTCATCGATGTTTCTAACTCTCTATCTCTCTCCCTTCCTCTCTGTAAAAAAATCAATAAAATATATATATATATAAAAGAGTCTAATTGTAGAGAAAACACATAGTAACTGGTCCACCTAGAAGAATGTAACAGAAAAAGAGAGAGTGTTACATGGGAAAATAGGAAATAGGGCTTTAAAAATACAACTAATTTCCCCTACACCCCTTTCATTCCCCTAGATCTACTGGGACTCATCAGTCCTCTCTCTAGTCATATACAGGCCAACATTAAAAGATCATTATGTCTGCAGTGAGGGGTCTGTAGTCGACACTGATGAACACTTAGGAACAACTATATCATTTTAAGTATTCATAGAAATTAAAAACAGGGAAGAAAAAATAGAGAAAATATATTATTTAAAACAGGAACACTTTCATTAGAGAATTAGTAAGTCTTTAGTTAGCTAGGAGCACAGCGGAATCTGTGCAGTAACTAGGGAGTTGAGTTCTTATTAAGAGACCATTATATGGGCTTATTTAATGGCTTTAGAGAAGTTCTATACATTTTTTTTTTGGCCACAATTTCCTAACATGTAAAAGATGGGAGGCTATTTTCCAAATTATTTCTATGATTATCTTCAGGGCAGTGGGATTATGATACTAATTTATTTTACATGTTAATATATATTAATACTTATATTAATGTTTTATATGTTAAAAATGAAGATATATTATAAAAAGAATAACACACACATATACATATATATTTTTTGTTTTCTGTGTTTAAGCCTGTCACTTTCAACACTATAAGACCTCAGAATCATAAGACAACGTACACAGAAAAGAGAATTAAGGGATGAATTTGATTGTCCTTCAGTATTGCTGTAGAACTTTGTATCTGAAATGTATTTGGAATGCAACTACTAAATAAGACTTCTCACAGTTCCACCAGGCTTCCTTTAGATGATGCATTGAAGTTTCAGGGTGAGCCGATTCATGGGGTCTGTTGAAAGTGAAGTTGTCCTATCTCACTGTCCAGTACTTCATTCCTGGTTTATGCTGCTTCTTTCAGTCCTTAAAACCCTGTAACTTGCACAGGAACAGGGCTTGCCAGCTGGATCCAGGGTTACAGCAAACTAAGTATTGACATCACCAGGCCAAACACAGAGCCAAGGAAATGAACATGCCTGATATATGTGTGTCCTGATTTACTTTGGAACCTATTCCGTGGCTCACAAGAAGTCCGTTGTACTTTTTCCATTTTGCATCCCAAAACCCACATACTGGCCCAAGGCTAGAGTGTTATAAATGGTGAGGAAGGACAGGAAAGCCCGTCATAGCCTATGTACTTCGAGCCGACTGATTAGGGAGAGATTATATATTTGGTGTTATGTTTTGAATATTTTAATTCCAGGATTTCCATGCTTGACTGTGTGACTTCACCTGGCTATAATTTGCATTTTACTGAAAGAGTCCACAGAGCACAAACCCCTTTGGAGACATTACCTCATCAGTCCTCCCTGTGGTCCTTTGGGAGACATGGGGTCAGGCGTTTTGGGGACGAGAAAGCGGAAAGCAGGCTTTTCAAAAAGAAACTCAACTCAGAGATGTGGGCCCCAATTCAGAAAGGAACGTGGTGTCCATTGTGAGACACCGGCAGGAGGGTAACACCTTCATTTCAGTTCACCCCCCGTTTCTGATCCACACAGTGGGTCCAAGGTACTTTGTGGAGGGCATTCTGCTCTTTGTCTTTCTCTTTCCCCACAATTTCTTTCACTCCCCAGCGTATCCCAATGTTTTTTTGACTTTAGCTCAAACATATAAACTATCTGATTGGTCCCCTAAAAGTCAACCTGTGGTGTTTAATCTCTTTGTCCAAATTGTAAACTTTTAGTCTAGAGACAGAGATGATATTTCACGATTTATGCCATTACTCAGAGCACGGGCCTGGCAGAGCACAGCTCATGCCCACCTCTGTCCACTTCATCCCTCTCTATCCCTTTGCCCAGCATCATTTTTCTAATCTCTGCTTATTGCTCAGCATGTCTTCCCTATTAGAATGTAAGCTTCTTAAAGACAGGAACTTTTTCTGTTTTGTTCATTCCTGCCTCCCAAGTGCACATAGGAGACCCTCAGTAAGTATTCATTGAAGAAAAGAATTAATGTTTATAGGAAAAGCTTAGTAAATGCCTGGATATATCTTTTTGTTATTCTTGATTGTTGGGGCTGGTTCTCCAATTATTCTGTTCTGTTTCTTTTTTCTTCTCCCCAGAGTGACCAAACAAGAGAGCACAAGTGATGACTTTTGGGTTTACAGAGATGATGTGTTCATACTAAATGGCTTAAGAAAATGTACCAACTAATAATGGGTCCAGGGAGGGTGGGACTGAAATGCAAATAGGGACTAGAGTGCGTGGCATTTCCTTGGACTTGGCACAAGCAAGATTCCAGATGGGGAACCTGGGGTGCAGAGAGAGGAAATAATCTAGTCAGAAGTACACAGCTAAGTGATGTCTGAGCCGCCTTCTAGTGGGTGCAGAGTCATCTTTAAGAAGTATTTACTTAAAATAGATCTACTGGGACTCACATCGACTAAGCTTCCATAGCTTCTCAGAATCCCAAGAGTATCTGAGCTAGTTTTACAGTCGGTGACCACAGAGAATCACAGCATTTTGTACAGATTCTGGTCACAGTTGCTTAAACCAGGTTATACCTGGGTTTAGATCCGCGAAGGAAACATTTCAGGAAGACAAAGTCTCTAATATCATGGAGCATGGAGGTACAGATCCACCTGTTCCGGTAGATACTAGGATCGCCAGGGCCTGTGCGTCCACAAATCATCCCCATGGCCAGTGCTCTTTAGGACCCACACTTTGCAGCTCTCTTTTGAAAAGCTGAGCAGGGATAGAGTCAGACACTTACCACCAGGTTGACAGTTCGAGTGCTGCTTCTTGACAAGGAGCAAGGCAGGAAGGCTGTGCACGTCACCCAAGTGCGCCCTGAACTAAGGTCAATGCTCTCCTTCTCTACTCGGACTCGTCGTAACCCCTGCCTGTGGACAGCTTTCTGGGCCTCATCTCCTCTGAGGCTGGGCATGGGGACAGAAAGACCACTGGAGTGAATCCAAGAGGTCTAGAGACAAATGAAAACCTTCGTTCCAACAACTTGAATCAAATTAATACTCTTTGAGGGTATGGTATTATGGACATATTAACTTTGACATTATAAGTCCATTCAGGACTAGACTACTTAGTGATATGTCTTTCTAGCAGAAAGGAAGATACTGTAATGGCAAGGTACTGCTCATTATTACCTGTATGTTATCCTCTCTCCCCTCTGCATTCACTCTTTAATCCATCCTTTTCTCTTGATCCCACCTTCTTTGCCTCCTCCCCCTCCCTCCCTCTCGCCTTCCTTTCTCCCTTTTCCCTCTTTCTTTCCTGGATCTTAGGCCTGCCAGGGTCACTCACAATCATCTTAGTTGTCTCACCAACAGGCAGGACTGAAAGAAGTTCCTGGCCTCTCCACTAGTATAGTTGTCAAGATATTCTTCAATGTGGTAATTTCTCTTTATTCAAAGAAAGAGAATATCCAAGGCTGTACTTTCTTCTTTCTGTAAAAAAATTACCACAAACTCAGTGGTTTAAAACAACACAAATTTATTATCTTTTTTGGAAGTAAAGAAGTCCTAAAAATCAAGGAATCAGCAGGGTTGATTTCCATCTGGAGAATCCATTCTCTTGCCTTTTCCACCTTCCAGAGGCTGTCTGTACTCTATGGCTGATGGTCCCTCCATCCATCTTCAAAGCCAATAGCATAGCATCTTCAAATCTGTCTCTCTCTCTCTCTCTCTCTCTCTCTCTCTCTCTCTCTCTCTCGCTTTAATCATAATATCTCTTTCTCCAGCTCCAACCCCCCTGCCCCATTCTTATACGGACCTTTGTGATCACAGTGGGACTACTTGGATAATTCAGGTTAATCTCCCCATGTCAAGCTCCTAAGCTTAATCACATCTGAAAAGTCTCTTTTGCCATTTCACATGGACATCTTTGGAAGCTGTTATTCTTCCTACCACAGCGGGGAAGCCAGAGATCCCAGAAGTAAGTTATTGGCTTGAGCATTCTCATTCAAAGGACAAGCAGCTTGAGGACCTCTTGTGGGAAGGAGCTCAGTTTCCAAAAATAAAACTAATAAAACACACAGGCAAGGTCTTGCCTAGAGATAGGATTTTAGTTGCTTCTGGGTGAGTTTCAGTCTCACAGTGGTTTGGTTTGGGGAAAGCTGTGGCAGCAGCATGGTCAAGCAGATCTTCAGAATAAACCAGACTCAGGGTTTGAAGTTCAACTCTGGCACTCGGAACGAGACCTTGGGTATATTTGCTTAATTAGAAGCAAATCTTTGTTTGCTTAACTATAGCATGGGGATGATAATTCTTTCCTCATAGAGTTAGAAGACTGAAAAAAATGTTGCATACTAATATGCATACTATTGTGCCTGGCACATAGAGGATGCTTCATAAACATTATTTCTTTCATCCTTTTCTTAGCGATTAGACCAAAGGTCAAGAATGGAAATGCCAGTGTGGCCAAAAGTAATTAGGTTGGGGGTATCAAACAGATGTTGAGCAATGGAATTTAAAATAAACTCAGAGGATTCACCCACACAATCCAATGGGAACTGACAAAATCTATTTCTTCTCATCTAGCTTTAGTCTAATTACATTTTATGTCTCTAAATTGAATGAGGATGTGTAAGGGAAGGCTTGACCTGTCTCATGCCTATGCCTGAAGAATTGTAGAAACCAAAGAGAATTTTGGTCATTTTCAAATTAGACAGAAACATATTCTTTAGGATTCAGTGGTTCTTTTAGGTACCACCCAGAACATCCTCCTAGTAAATGTCAGCATATTTTACTTGTCTTTGCTTAAATACTTCCCACATGAGAAGTTCACCATGTTTGGAAGTAATTCATTGCATTATTGGCTTGTTCTAATTAGAAAGTTCCTCCTTCTTTTAAGCCAGGCAACTGATTTCCACTTTTGATTTTAATTCTGTCCTCTAAACTTATAAAAACCTAATATAATTTTCATAACAATTCTACAGATGCACCTACCTTGAGCCTTCCTTCCTTCCTTCCTTCCTTCCTTCCTTCCTTCCTTCCTTCCTTCCTATCTTTTCTAAATTAGAATTGCAAAGTTTCTCCAACCATTTGTTATTTACCATTCTTCAGATCTTTCAAAATCTTCAAGCTGTTGTTCTTTTATTGCACTCTAGTTTATCAATGTTTCCCATAAAAGATGTCACCTAGAACTAAACATAATAGTCCAGGTGTGCTTGGATTCATGCACGGTATGTTAAGACTTATATTTCTGTTAGATCTGGATTCTATTGCCATAGATGAAGTCTGATTTCATTAGTTTTTTAAAAAGTAGTCTCATAACACTGGCATTTGACTTATTCTGAGCTTGCAGTCAATCAAATCACCAGGTGCTTTGTAAACAACCTTTGTTTTCCCCATCCTTACTTGTCCAATTGATGTATCATAATGTTTGTCCTACAAACAATATCATAAAATGATAGATGAAAATTAAATAGGTGACCCAAGGTCTTACTGCTCTGACATCAGCAATTTTCAGTTCTCCATGTTCCTTTTTAGTCCTTACTCATCAGTTTTCATAAATTTTATATAGTTTTTAATGTAATCTAGATAATTTTTCACATCTTGACTTTAAAGGCTAACATATTAATATTTTCCTAAGCGACTACATCATTTTTTATAATTATAGTTATGTGCCACTTAATAACAGGAATACCTTCTGAGAAATATGTTGTTAGGCAATTTCATTGTTGTCTGAACATCATAGAGTGCACTTACACAAACCTAGATGGTACTGCCTACTACACACATAGACTATCTAGTACAGCCTATAAGCCTGTATAGCATGTGACTGTACAAAACAACATGAGATTGAATCAAGCACAAGAGAAAATTTTTTTCATAAACAGAAAAAATATACTCCAAAATAATGATAAAAAGTATAGTAAGTACATAGACTAGTAATAGTCATTTATTATTAACTAGAGGCCCAGTGCATGAATTCGTGCACAGGTGGGGTCCAGCTGGCTTGCCCCGATGGGGGCCTATTGGACTGGGCCGGCGGGGGGAGGGGCTGCAGGCAGTTGGTTGGCCAGTCCTGCCCTGATCAGGGTGTTGGGGGCTGATCAGGGGTGGGGCTAGCCAGGAGGAGGGGCCGATTGGGGCCCGGATCAGGCTGGTTGGCTGCCACAGTGTGTGCCATAGCCACCAGTCATTCTGGTCATTCTGGTCATTCTGCCATTCCAGTTGTTGGGCTTTTATATATATAGATGGGACCACTGCCACATATACAGTCCTTTGTTATGTGTGCATGGCTATATACATTTCAATAGCTGCATTAGACTCCATTGTAAGATGAACTATATTTATTCAACCAGTCCCTGTCTCAGACATTATACAGAAAATGTTTTCTTATGGGGGATTTTTATATAGTCTTTGAAATCAAGTGACTTTTTGGACCTAAATCAGGGTTTTATATTTCTCTCTTTTAGATTTCTTCCTTTTTAGTTTTATTCCTGCTCCCAACTTTTGTGGGTCCACTCTCTAATTCGCCATCCCTTTGCTCTTAACATCTCTCACTTCATAGCAAAGGAAGAATTAGACAAGACCCTGTGACTTTAAGCTCTACTTTCCATAATAATTCCTACATTGAGTTCATAACTGCATCAGCCTGACACAATAGCCCCTCTCAGCGTCAGCCTATGAGCTCCTATTTCGGGAGCAGTTAGGAAATCCATCCCCACCCCCAAACACTCCTTTTCTGGCTGATGTTTGCAATTAATGGAGGCCACATTGTGTAAGTTCCTTGGGGGCAGCCTCTGTGTCACTTTCACTTACTGTATTTCCACTTCCTCAGGAAGGTTCTCAGCGAATGCTTATTAGTAGAAAGAATGAAAGAATATAATTAAAGATAAGACTTAACAACTAAAACCAGCCTGGGGGAGAGACCACTTCATTCACACTAATGAGTAAATTGCTGGTATTAGATATTTCCCTGGGCATTGGCTTTGCTATGAGGAAGAGGGGGTGGGAGGCACTCAGGTCCTGTTTAGGAAAAGACAGCGATAGACTTGGGACACCTAAAATAGGTACCTCATAATTTTGCCCAGGGTCGGCCTTGGACTTTATAAACACAGACTATTAGTGCTGTGACTAACCACAGAGACTCGGAACTTGTAGAGCTCACAGATTCTGCATTCAAATGTGTGGGGTGCTTTGTGGCCTCTTTATCTTGGGCTAATGTTACCAAACAACAGAAGTTGCCTTTGATATGACTACAGAAATGTTGCCGGGGGGTAGAGTGTGGGGGGAGGTGGGTGTTGGGGGGGAAGAGAGGGAGTAAGGAAAAATGGGAAATAGTAAAAAAACTGATAGTATAAATACTGAGCGCTACTACTTCTTTACTGAAAAGCTAGTAGGGTACAGATGGTAGATCAATACCCTCTCCTGGTATACCTCACTCAAGTCAGGGCCTGATGTAGATGAGAAGGTATGTTAGAGTGACCAACTATCTGAGTTAGCCTAGGATTCATGGTTTAAAGACCAAAAGTTTCATAACCCAGGTGCCCTGCAGTTCTGGGAAAACTGAGACAGCTACTCACCCTTCTCCAAAAACTGCCAGCAGTTTTTGTTGAATTGTCTGAGAATTAAATTGAGAAAGGGTAAAATAGCCCCAGCTCCCTGGCCTATGGAGAGTAAAGGGAGGTCTCCTCTCTGCCTTCCTTATTGGAGCTGAATCAAAGTTCTATATGAATGCTCTGAGAAGTCATGCCCGGAGAACTTCCCTGTCCAACTTTGTCTCCCCCACGGACTCATCAACTTGCCTAAGACACCGTTGGAGCCTGAATAGCTACTCCTAGAAAATCATCTTTAATTATAAGTGCCACTGCAGGTGAACTCACTGGTACTCCCATCCCCATTTGTGTGGGTGAGTTTACCAAACCCTCACTTAGAAATGTGTTCTGAAATTAGAAGACAGCAGACAGGAGAATGTAATGGGGCCATGGCAGTAAGTGTATCTGGGAGTGGTATTTCACTGGATGCCTCAGTGGTACCTGCTGTCCAGCCAGGGCAGTGAAGAGACTCCAGATCCCCTGGAAGAGACTCACCAATTATTTATAATCCAACTTGGATATATGTTGACTCTTCTTTGGGTTCCAGAATAGAGACACTCTCCAAGTTACCATCTTAGACCTTGAACATTTGGATGATTAGCTGGAATCTGATTTCCCTCTTGCCACTGCACGACTGCACTGCCCTGTGTTTGCTCTCATTTATTCGACCACCACCAAACATCTCCTGGAGGCAGAATTATCTTTATTGTCCTTTCTTTTCCCTTTCTGCTTTGCTATTCACAGATCAATTCATTCCTTCTATATACACACGCTCTTTTTAACTTCTTTCCCCTTATTTATAGTTTCTCATGCTCCTTTTTTGAGTACATATATTCATCTGTGTGTGTTCATACATGTGTACATCTGCATCGATATCCTCACAGTCTACTTATATACACCTGTTTCAAGCAAAAAGGAGGGGTAGAGCCTTGAAGTTAAACATAAAGACTCAGAGCCCCCACATTTTAGAGAATTTAAAGGTGCTCAGAAGATTTCCTTCATAATTTTTATAAAAATCTTCATCTGCCCCTATATTCTCCACAAATTCAGCCAACTTTTCTTAGACGCTGCTATTCAATATAAACAGGAGAAAAAAATTTCCTACTAATTTCCCCCATTTTGTTTTGTTTTTGCGTGTTTTTTTTTTATGAGAGCTAGCATTGTAGTAGTACTCTTTCCTATTTTTCATTATAAGTCTAAGGCACATGCAGCAATATTATATGTTAAATAAGGTTTTGTGGCCAGTGTGAAAATGCAGGCACCAATTTACTAGGAATGATTAGAAACAGAGAAAAAGCAGGTGTGAGGTGCTTTCTAGGATGAGACTAGATGTTTGAGACCATAAAAGAGACAAGCACATCTGGCTTTTGAGCTTTGGCCCTTTGTTATGGGAGGAGCCTCAGAAATCTTTAAGAGAGACCTGAAGCCAGGCATGTGCTTAAAAAAGAGCAGCATGCTCCAGTATGCTCTCGCAAGTTCTATTATATTCCGGTGGTTCCAGCCTGGGACCATCACTGAGGATTGGACTGAGAGAACATAAACCCTGTTTAACAGGAAGTGCTGAGAATTGTGGGTCTATGTGCAATCTCGACGTGTCCCAGACCATATGGAAAGAGCATTCGTTGGTCTCACCTTTCCAGCAGATCTGCTTCCCAGGGGCCCTGACTGCTGGGATGCGGGGGGCGGTGGTGGGCCATTGGAGTTCCAAACAACGGATTCAAGTTGCATTTGTATGCGGAGACTTCTTGTGTTTTACAAAGATCTTTTTATTAATTCACACGGCAAACCTGTAAAACATAGCTATTACCATATTTTATAGATGCTAAGTAATTTGCCAGACTTAATAGCATATTTGACTTCTCCCCCTCTCCCTCAGCTTCAAAGAATCAAAGCCCTGCTGAATTTTCCTTCAACATGCTACTCACACTCACTGTTCCCTTTTCATTCCACTGCTACCCACTCTATTCCGCCCCTGCCTCACTTCCCCCTCCACCCCTACACACACTCCTGTCTCCAGCCTGCCTCGGCTTCAGTATATCCAAATATCGCGGCTAGGGCTCAATGCGAGATTCATTGTCATAGCACTGCTCTATCTCAGTTCCCCATTAAAATCATCCAGGGACACTCCCATCCCGCTACAGGCTAAGGACCAGGCCCTTCCACCTGCCATTCGGGGTCTGTGGTGGCATTTCTCAGCCTTCCCTAGGAGTTTTCCTCACCCTGCCTCACAGGCAAACACCTACATTCGTTGCATTTCAAGTAACACTCGCGGTCCAAATTCGCATTTCTGCTTATCATGGTTCCCACGTGACATTCCACCCTCTGCTCCCCTCTCTCCATCTAAGCCTGTGCGGTGGGGACCTCTCCTTCCTGTGAGAATCCACACTTGGCGTCCACAGCAGCCCCCGGCTATTAATAATGCAGACCCGGCGACACCTCTTTCATAGCTGTTTAATATTGTTGCTTCGCTCTTTATGGTTATTAACTTTTCATGAATTTCCCCATTTTTCATGTTCTCGCGGTTGGTAGGCAAGAATCATGCTTTCGCCTATTTTGATGTAGCAGGATAATATCGTGAAATATTCATCTCTGCGCCTGTGTTTCCCCCTTGTCCTTGCCCGTGACTTTCCTCCTCTCAGCAGAGGCATCTACGTCGCCTCGGGGAGGAAAATGAGAGCAAGAGAAAAAGCAAGAAACCCTTAAAAGGCCAAGTTTCCACCTTTAGCTTTCCAAACAGATTTTCTGATCATCCAAAGGGGAAGTCTGAGGGCTTTCCCCCATACCCAGGGTTTGTACCGTAACCATGGAATTGGAAAGCGGGTGTGGCATTTTGCCCGTGGTCCACTCAGCCCATGGAAGCCAGCATCTGCCTCAAGATCTTCTGAGACCCAGTCAGAATGACCCACGTGGCACCTTCAGCCAACAACATGGTCCGGGGAACGCATAACAAACACCAGCCCTGAAAGGGGGTGGAGGGCTTTGATCCCCGGGGGAGATGGAAGCGGGAAAGGAGAATCCCAGCTGGAACTCTTGGGAGGACAGGTAATGGGAACACCCCCCCTCCCTCCAGTTCCTTACATCCTGGGTCGGTGCTGGCCAAGATGGTGGCCGCTGGCCACCTGTGACTAGTAAGTACTGGACATGTAGCAAGCGACCACGGAATTGGATTTCAGCAGCTGCACGTGGCCAGTGGCTATTGTACTGGAGAGAGCAGCTCTAAAGCACCCGACCACAGTCTGACTGATTCCATGACTCACAGTGTCTCCACCATTTCTGGCACATAATAGGCGCTCAATAAATATTTCTAGAATGAATTCATGACACACATTCTAAAAGCAATAAATACGTATTGACCACTTGTTCAAAATAGACCTGAAGCCTCTTAGCTTCACTGCTCTCTGTTGTACTGATCATAGAGAAGCCACTGCAGCTTATTCCATTTAAAAAAATGTTATAGGAATTGATTTTTCTCAGGTGCATAATTCCCAGGCCATCAACATCAACAGATAGGCAGCTATTGAGCCTGACAATCACAGCGCTGCTTGGAATCTGAAAGCACCTAGATCAAGTTGCCAAGGTTTCAAATCACTCCCTATGTAACACACTGAAGGGAGCTCCCGGTTACGTGCTTTCTCACTTCTCCCAGTGTGGTTTAGTGTTGTTTTATGTTACATTTGTAACCTGATTGTCCCAGGCCTGACCAACCTGTGGATAAAGAGATACAGTCATATTGATATTCAAATCACAGCAGCCTCAGTAGAGCTTCAGTCCCTTTCTGGGCCTCTCTGGTGTTCTTACCATCATTGCTACTGCTGCTGCCTTGTAAGACATCACACAGGAACTAGGCACAGCTGCTTCCCCTGGGAGCTGCTCTAAGCCCTGGGATGCCCAGGCTCCCTTGTGGCCCAGGGCTGACCTCCACGTTTCTTCCTGGAGCAGCTGCTTATGTTCCAAGTCCCATCACAGGTTTCATTTTGTTTTATTTTGTTTCAATGAACATAAATCTTTCAGATTCTCGCCCTCCGCACTCCTTTGGGGATCAAAACCAGTTCATTAGGCAGAAGGACTAAGCTGAATGAAATGATCAACAAATACTTGTGGATTCTATTCTGTGTAAAGCTTCTATTTTTTTTTTAAAAAAATCAATGTATATTGAATATATACCATAACATTTAATATCCAGACGTTTTGCTACCCTCCCATCTTCGATGTCTCTTTCCTTCATCTAGAAATTCTGAAACTTCTGTGCATGGAGCGCGATACGCATAAGGATCACCAGTTACACAGGCAGCCAGACACTGAAACCAAACTTGGGCTCAGCTGGGAAAAATGATAAATCATTCCTTTAATCCAGGGGTTGTCAGACCTGTACCGAATTACCTGGAGGGCTTACTGAGACACAGCTTTCTGGGCTCTACCTGCAGAGTTTCTGATTTAGCAAGTCTTGGGTGGGACCCAAGAATTTGCATTTCCAACAAGTTCCCAGGTAATGCCGATGCTGGTCTGGAAAACACACTTGAGAACCATTAGCTCTCTGGGAAAACGATTTACAGATTCATGATAGTCCTCCGACTTCATGTCACCTTTGTTTTTACATGCCCTGAAACATTAGTTGGTAAAGACCTTTCTTGCCTGAAGCCAACCAGATGATGAGTTTGAAACATGAGGAGAATTCTCAACACCTACATTCATAGCTCTAAACGGATGATCAGTTTAAGGTTCTTACACGCTTTTGGATGGCTTAGTGTAGAGGTGGCAGAGAGCAGTGATTCACGAGGAGTCAAAGCACTGAGTGCTTTCAGTAAGCCTCACTGTCATCGAGGTGAAACATTGACTAATTAGGTGGAGCTCTGTCTGCCACAGGCACCCACAGGAGATTGTTGTCCTAATTATATAATATAAATTATCCCCAAACAAGGTCAGACAGAATATGACTCCTTTGCTTTTCATTATTTAGGTGAAATTTTCCCAAAGCCACAAAACATTGACTCAGTTCAATTAATTCATTAAGAAATCCAGTTATCTTACAGATGTTTTATCCACAGTTCAAAGGTCAGACGGATGAAATTTTAAATAGCAACAGATACTTCACTGTCAGGAAAACACAGCTTCCCTTGAAACATTTTAGGAACCTAGAGTTTTCTGTGTTTAATCACCCTTCTAATCAATAAATTCTTCGTTTAGTGGCCAAACTTCACTATCGCAATTTAAACTAATTTCTTCTTGTTTCTATCTTGTATAGGGAATGAACAATGCTGGTAATTATCTTTTGGTAATTACTCTTAATTTATTTGAAGACAGCCACTCTTTATCTTTTTCTTTTTCATGCAAAATTACCTCTGACCCTATTTAAAGCTTCCCTCATAGATCCTAATTTTAATCTTCTTAATTTGTTCATAACTGTCCTATAGAACCTATTTTTTCCCCCCTCAGGCCCTTCTTTTAAGGCCCTCACCCAAACTCTGTGGCTCCCACAGATGTGCCCACATCACCTGGGCCCCCAGCTGTGAGAGCCCCTAACCCTATGATTCCTGGGTCCCCAGCCTTGTTCTGCTAAGTCTCCAACCTGTGAAGTACCACACCCACATCTTATCAGGTTTGGAATATGCTCATGTTGCAGAGTTTTATTTTTATTTTTAATAATTATTTTTTAAAAAATATATGAATTAAAAGAAGCCATTAGATTTATACAAATTAACTCAGTTCACAGTTAAGTAAAATGTGTATTGGGTTTGATTAATGAATGCAGTTCTGGTTCATGTGTTTTTGGGCTCACTCTGATTTGTTTTATATTTTACATAAACAAAAGTTAAGGCAGCTCTCATGGGTGTGTGATAAAAATACTTCTTTAAAAATCGTGAGAAATCTCTAGCTCTAGGCTATCCCTAGGGAAACATCAGGATATAGCTAACAATTGCAGTGTCCTTTGACCTAACTGAGGCCTGGGGTCTCTCAGCCTCCTTTCTTCCAATGGGTTCTTTGTGGCTCAAGCCCTTGACAGCATTACCATTTGTTCATCTCGTAGTGATGATGGCACTTGAAGAAGAGGTCTTTTCTCACAAATTACACTTGCATCAGCATATGTTATAAGAAACTTACACCTGGCACTTTCATTTCTGCCTGCTTCTCTTTTATGATATTGTTTAAATTTTACTCCTTCATATGCTGTCTTTTGCATTTCCAGAAAATGTTGTTTTTATTTTAAACAATTACTTTTTAAAAGAGAAAAATCATTTCTATATATCCACATAATTACATTTCTGGCTCTCTTTATTACTTTATGCATTCCATCTGGTATGACTTCCCTAGTGCCTGAAGAACTTCCTGTAACATTGCTTATCATTCACACTGGCCAGCAATGAGTTTTGTTTGAAATATCTTTAGTGCACCTTCAAATTTCAAAGTTATTTTTTAAATAGGTAAGAATTTTAGGTTGCTGTTTTTTTCCCTTTTCATATTTTAAAGATCACTTTTCACTGTTTTCTGATTGAATAGGTTCTGATAAGAAGCTTGTTATAATTCTTGTCATTATTGCTCTGTACCTACAGTATCATTTTCCTCTGACTTCTTTAACATTCTTTTCTCTTTCTCACTGGCTTTAGTAATTTAATTACAATGTGTGTGTTTTTAATACTTATTTTGCTCAAATTCATTGAGTTTCTTGAATCTGTGAGTGTACAGATTTTATCAAATTTGGAAAATTTTGACCATTATTTCCTTACATATTTTTGTTCCCTTCCCCCTTTTTTTCTGGGCCTCCAATTAGCTCACTTGATAGTGTTCCAGGGGTCACTGATGCTCTCTTCATATTATTTTAGTTGCTTTTCTGTTTCATTTTGGATATTTTTATTATTATACCTTCACGATCATTGAATTTTTCTCTGGTCTTCTGTAAATCCCATGCAGTGTATTTTCATTTCGCATGCTGGATTTTTCTTTAGTAGTTCATTTTGGTCTTTTTATATCTTACATTTTTCTTCACATCATAATTGTGTTCTTCTTTACCTTCTTAAACATATGGAGCATATTTATAATAGCTCTTTTTTTTTTTAGATTCTTGTCTGCTAGTTCCACTCCCTCTGTCATTTTTGGATCTGTTTCTATCAATCAAGTTCTCTCCTGATTTTAGGTTTTATTTTCCTACTTCTTTGCATGCCTGTTAATTTGTTATTAGATGCTAGATGTTGCAAATTTTCCATTACTGATTGCTAAATTTTGTGGTATTCCTTCAAATAGTGTTGGATTTTGTTCTGGCACAACTAATTTACTTGGAATTAGTTGAAAACTTTATAGACTTCCTTTTAAATTTGGTTAGGACAATTCCAGACTGGCCTTTAGTAGAGGTTAAAGAATAGGGGAGGATTCTACTCTGTCTTGTAGATTATTATGACTTTCTACGCTTGCCCTGAGTGAACTCAGGAAGTCATTTTGCTTACTCCTCCTTGATGATTATTTTTCTGGATTCAGGTAGTTTCTGCTCAGACATGCACAGATCAGTACTCAGACAAAGGCTCAAGGCGGAAATGCCCTCCTGGCGGTAAGCTTGTACAATCGCTCAGTCAACTTCGCTTGTTTTCATTCTGTTAGAAGCCACCGTTCCTTGCTATCTGTTGTTCAATGTCTGAGTGTGAGACAGATTGTAAGACAACCCTCAAAGATCTCACCTTGTCGCAACCACATTTTGTGTAGCTCTCTTCTCTCTCTTTTTTTATTCTTTACCCAAGGATATTTTTCCATTGATTTTAGACAGAGTGGAAGGGAGGGAGAGAGAGAAAGGGAAAGATCATCATTGTGAAAGAGACACATTGGCTGCCTCCCACTTGCGCTCTGACTGGAACCAGGGATCGAACCTACAACCAAGGAATTGAACCTGAGACCCTTTGGTCCTCAGTCTGACATTCTAACCACTGAGCAAACCAGCCAGGGTGTAACTCTCTTCTCTTGAGTGGGAGTTGGATCTAGTGACTAGCAAGTAGGACATTGCAAATGTGATAAAATATCACTTCCATATTACAGAAGGCTACAGAAGACAATGACTTCCATCCACTAGCAGATTCTTACTGGTTTTGATGAAGCAAGCTGCCATGTTACACAGGCCTACATGGCAAGGAACTCGGATCAGCCTCTGGCTAACTCGCAGAGAATAACAGAAGCCTTTGGTCCAACTGCCCATAAAGAGCTGAGTCTTGCAACATGAGTGAGGGCCCAGTAGAGCTTTCAGATGAGACCATGGCACTGGCCAACATAGCTGCAGCCTTGGGAGAAACCCTGAGCTAGAGGATCATTCTTGACATTGGGGATCTGTGGTAATTTTGTAATAGGTAACCGCGCCTGAACTCCTGAACCACAAAGCTGTAAGATAACATGTGTTGTTTTAAGGTGCTAAAATTTGGGGTAACTTGTTATTCAGTTCTCGATAACTAAAACATTCTGAAAAGAATCACCTCACATATAATGTCTGTTTTTGTACTGTCATTTAGGGCAGGAGGATAAATTAAGTCTCTCTTACCCCATCTTCATCAGAAAGAAGCCCCAGACCATTCAAATTAGAACCCAGATATCAATATTTTGTAAAGCTTCTAGATAATATCAGTATACAAACAACTATGAAAGCCAATACCTTAGATCAGTGATTCTTGGCCTTTCATGTGCATTGAATCACCAAAGGATCTTATTAAAATCAAGATTCTGATTCAGTAATTCTGAAGCAAGACCTGGGATTGTGCATTTGCAACAAACTCCCACATCATGCTGATGCTGCTGGTTTGTGGACCACACTTTGAATAGCAAGGACTTAGATTATTGGGCGCCTTCTGTTTTTTCATCTATTGAAAAATTTGTAACAAGTTCCTTAGTATCTGTACCAAAAGATATTTGAATAGCTCCACTCTGTCTTACTCACTCTCCATTAACTGATGTCTGATTCATTAATTCAGCAAATATTTATTTTATAGCTCTTGTATGATAGATGAAGTAGCTAAATGAATGAGACACAGCCCCTCTCTTCCTTGCAATCTAAAGCCATTCTCACTTTGGTGAAACAAGCAGATGTGTGAGGAAATACATGGTAAAGCAGGCTAATAAGTGCAAAAGTAGAAGCACAAATGAATTACAAATCATCTTAGGGTGCAGTGGTCAAGAAGGCTTCTAGAAGAGAGGATGCTTGAGTTGAGTTTGGAGAGGTGGATGGCCTCCCCAGTGTGTAAGTTGGAAAGAATGGAATACTGGAACTTTACCTATCACTACTTGAGCACCTTGATCCTGGCGGCTCATTCCCTCATGCAAGTGATTCCTGGTGGTCTGCCCTGAGGTCTCCAACCCCTGAGATCAGTATGCAGATTAGGTCCCTTCCTCTGTAGCCCTCACTGTCTTCACCCTCTGTGTTTAAGCAAACAAACTTAAGAAATATCTTTTTATTTTTAACCCCAAGTTAGTTTTATTACAGAAAAGTTTCAGATGTCCAAAATTACCATTCTTCATCCTTATCTCTACCCATTTTTCTCAGGGTGGGATGGGGAAGAGAGCAGATAGACAATGGCATGCCTCACATGTATTGTATCCATAGCCCCATTCCTGACTTTACCTTGAGGAGAATTATTTGTTCTGAAATCCCTTTCAGCACTTTCCCCAAATATTTCAGTTGGGCGAATGAAAGTAACAGGTGAACTTTATGGAGAAACAAAGCAAAACAATTTTAAGCTTTGCTCTGTTAGGATCTTAAGTAGGGGCTGTTAATTTCCTTTGTAGAACAGCCAGTGCAATATAGGCTTACGAGTGAACAATAACCCAGTTTTTTTCCCTTGAGGTGGAAACATCAACTCTTCAATATCTCTCAAAATTTTTTTGATAACAATTGGAGAGTAGAGCAAGACTCACTCCTCCTCATAGTTAGAATACGAAGCTCCTTTGCTGTTATTACACATCTGAGGCTAACCCCAACTCAGTCCCCAGAAAAGGTGTGGTTAGAGACCAGAGAGCTGATAGGTAGTCCAGCAAAATCCTTGCACCTGCTCGCATATTGTAAGGGCACTGAAATCGTAGAATCAAATAGGGTTTTGGCATCCATCTTTGGTAGATTAATTTTCTTCTCATCATTAAGGACTCACTGGTTTACCCTCCCAAAGTCTAAGGAAAGAATCCAAATGAATAATTGCTGTTTGATGTTCATCACCCTGATTGTGACCATAATGAAGAGAGTAAGTAGGGCAGTGTATTAGTGAGCTTTTGCTGTGTAGCACACCACTCCAAAATTTAGTGGCCTAAAGCAATAAGATGTATAATTTCTCACCATTCTGTGGATTTTATAAGCGTTTCTTATC
The DNA here is from genome assembly GCF_000327345.1 of Myotis davidii. Lineage (NCBI taxonomy): Eukaryota > Metazoa > Chordata > Mammalia > Chiroptera > Vespertilionidae > Myotis > Myotis davidii. The sequence continues at coordinate 2,649,353 of NW_006289813.1, read as the reverse complement.
TAAACCAGATTATCTGGGGCTGCATGCTTTAGGTTGGTGTCACTCAGCTATTTAGATGACTTAGGAGTGGCTGGAATAGAGCCTCTATCCATTAGGTCACTCAGCTTCCAGAAGGCCAGCCTGGGCTTGGTCACACAGTGGTGGAAGAGTTCCCAGACAACATCAAGTGATGTAAACTCCAGCCCTAGAGGGTTTGGCTCAGTGGATAGAGCATCGGCCTGCGGACAGAAGGATCCAGGTCCCCTGGGTTGAGGGCTTGGTCCAACATGCAGGAGGCAGCCAATCAATGATTCCCTCTCATCATTGATGTTTCTATCTCTCTCTTCCTCTCCCTTCCTCTCTGAAATCAATAACATATTTTTTAAAAAAGAGAGAGATGTACACTCCAGTGTGCAAGCTTCTGCTGGCATCACATTTGCTGGTGATCATTTGCCAAAGTGAGTCACATGGCCATGCTCAGATTCAAGTAATGAAGAAACAGACCCACCTCTTGATGGGAAGAGCAGCAAAGTCACATTGGAAAGAGCATGCATGTGAGGAATTGCAATCCTTAGCAGCCACAGCTTGCTTCTCCTGTTCTCAACAGCCTGGGCACATCATCTCACACACCGGTTACTCCAGGCAGCAAGTAAGTACAGACTGGTCATTAATGGTAATTTTCAGAATTACTTGCTATCAGTCTCCAACCACGTACCACTAGGTTTCTACTCTGCCTACACCACTCTTGTCTTTTACCCCAAACACCCAACATCTCCCGCCTTTGTATGTGCAGTTTCATCAGGCCTGAAGGCCCATCTACAGTGTCTTCATCTAACGAACTCTTAGGTGCATGTTAATCGCTAGCTGAAGTATCACTGCTGTTGAAGCCTTTCGTGACCTCCATAGTGGATTTTCCTGAGCTCCTACCACTGTTCTCTCAGATCACACAGTTTATCAAAATCCTTCACCAATCATTCCCACTGGGCTATGGATCTCAAAGGTCAGGAAAGGCATTTTGTTTTATTCATCTCTGTATTCCTGGAGCCTCGCCCAAGGTCTGGCTCACAGTAGGCGCCCAGTAATTGTTGATTATGTGATACATAGCATAAATAATGCTGCACTTAGCTCATTTGCAGTCTGTTTGGAAAGAGAAACATTCACATGTGAATCATCTAGAGAACAATAGAAATTATTTGCTATAAGAATCAAGAGGAGGGAAACATATCTCCTGATTCAATTTACCCACCTTAAGTTCTTTGCTTTCCATTATTTCTTTGTGTCTCTCTCTACCCCCAAACCTAATCTGTCATCATTTTTCATGGCTCTGGAAACAAACACTTTGTGTTCTAATTTCACTCACGTACTGACTTTGCACAAGTTATTTAACCTCTGAAAGTTGCAGTGTCCTCATCTATTCTCTGGGGATCTATGAGGATCGAATAAGTTAAGAGACCTACAAGTACTTAGCAAGGTGCTCAATAAATGTTAGTTTTTATTGAAGCTTATAATATTATTGTAAATATTAGATTTCCAAATGTACCCTTCCTGCTTTTGTCCCAGCCCTTATCATTCTTTTCTAGGGCCATTGCAATCACCTTCTCAGGACTATTTCCCCTAAACCATCCTCCAACTTTTACCTGATGGTCTTTTCTGAAGAACAAACCCGACCACTTCTTTTACATGCTTCAAAACCTCCCTTGGCTGCCCTTTGATTGAAGATTCAAGTTTAAATTGCTCAGCATTCCTCCAGCAATACTAGACAGCCTGCAGTTCCCCGAATGTGCCCTGCTATTTTAAACATCCTTGCTTTGCACAGAGGCAGTTTACAATGATGACATGAGGCTTATGCGACAGGGTCCCTCATTTGCACATGCACCTCCAAATGCTTGACATCTTCTCCAGAACTGAGAGAAAGTAGCAGCTCAGCTGGGCGTCTGAGCCAAAGAGCACTGTGGAACCCAGGGATGGCAGTCCCGAAGGTTCAGGTGGGGCCAGTGGGCTGCCAGCACTGCCTCCCCTTCTATCAGCCCTCAGTGACGCCCTGCCCCTGCAACCCCATTGTGCACCCAGGCCTTGTCTTTGATCCCCAGAGAAGATTTGACCTAGAAGTGTCTCCACCCCTGCTTGGGGACCCCTGTGACTACAATCCCACCCCCAACCCAGGGCCACCACCAGGGGATGGGGAACCTCTCAGGCTTCCCTCTGGCTGGGAAAGAGGCTGCAGAGGAAGTTACAGAGGAGTCATGGCTGATAACAAAGTTGTGAATCCAAAACAAACTTCTAAAACTCTCAGTAACAACAACCAGATTTCTCCTGAGCATACAAGAGGAGAGATGGAATCGTCTTCCTAGTCTCTCCCCAGAAAAAGATATTACAAAAGCTGTGAAAGAGCAGGAGGCCGAAATGTAGGGGGGAAGTATCACAGCGGTGGTCCAGGCAGTTAATTCACTGATCATAGTAACAACAACAACAATCATAACAATATGTTGTTCTTCTGGAATTTGTGGTGCTCCTGGTACTTAGCAGCTTTTGAAATTTTAAAATTTTGCCTAACTCCATATTTGTATCATTGCATTTTTTCTAAGTCATGGACCCCAAATGGTATTAGGTTCAGGCTCCATACATTGCATCTGTTGCTATAGCACATGGGGCTCCTTCTTTGCAGGGCACTCATTTCTCCTGAAGACACAGACCCCCTTTCCTGGCTGTTCACTGTACGTCGTGCGGGCACCATTCCCGCTGCGTGGAGCACTCCATCAGAAATCGTTTACCACCACCCTCTCTGGACTTGTTCAGGGCAGGAGGCGCTTTGACCCAGCTTTATAGTCCCTCTACCTAACTTCTGTCTGTTACATCACAGGGGCTTCACAAATGTTTCTTGAACACATGAATGAATACATAAGTGGATGAAGTAAACAGCTGGATATAATGGACAGTGAATGGGCATAATCAGAGACAGTTTCATGGAGACATGGAATCTGACACCTTAGAAGACGATTATTGTATGACGTGGAAGAGAAGAGGTGCGTGGACATGCTTGGTAATGAGATCAGCACAAACAGAAGGCAGGTCAGGTTGTCGGGGTGATGGTGGAAAGAAGGGGTGACACTAAAGGATAGCACTAAACAGGGAACTTTCTGGAATGATGAAACTGTTTTGTATCTTGACTTTGGTGGTGGTTACACGAGCCTATATATATGAGTTAACATTTGTAACACTGCACGTCAAAAGAAAAAAGTAAACTTTACTGTATGATAATTTTAAACAAAATGTGTATAGAAACTCCCAGGATAAGAAAGACATTCACTTTAGGATATTAATCAGGGACAACAGTGGGCTCGCTGCCCTCACCAAAGCCAAGGCTGAGTGAAGCAGGGAGTCAGATCCATGATGATCAAAATGTTTTCTGGACATTTTTGCAAGGGAACCCACAGAAGAGGGTGTTTCCATTCTTTTAGCTGATCCTTCTTACGCAGACCAACATCAGAGCAAAGGGCTGTGCGTCACTTGGAAATGACGAACAATGGCCTCAGGTAGAGAAAGGGATATGTCAGATGTGTGGCTTTTCTAAACCTAAAATATTTGCTTTCAGTGCACTCGGCAGGGTAATAATTCCAGGGTGTTAAGCCCTCGGAAGGGTCATGCCTGCTCAGTACTCCCCTTGATAATCATTAATTCTAAACCTAAAATATTTGCTTTCAGTGCACTTCGGCAGGGTAATAATTCCAGGGTGTTAAACCCTCGGAAGGGTCATGCCTGCTCAGCACTCCCCTTGATAATCATTAAAAAAACAACACCTTTATTGAGATATAATTTACATATTCCCCAAGTATGCTATCATAACCACTATCTAATTTCAGAAGATTGTCATACCCAATAAGAAACCCAGTATCCATTAGCTGCGACTTTCCATACCCCTCTTCTTCAGCCTCTGGCAACCACGAATCTACTTTTTGTCTCTATGGAGTTGCCTATTTGTGACATTTCAAATAAGTGGAATCATATGATACATGGTCTTTTGTAACTGGCTTCTTTTACTTAGCATCATGTTTTCAAGGACCATCTGTGTTGAAGCATGTATCAAAACTGCAGTCCTTTTTGTGGCTGAATAGTATTCTATTGTTTATTCATCAGTTGACAGACACCTGATTTGTTTCAACTTTTTGGCTATTATGAATAATGCTTCAGTGAACACTCATGTATAGTCTTTTATGTGGAAAGATGTTTTCAAGTATCTTGGATACATACCTAGGACAGGTATTGTTGGGTCATATAGTAATCCTATGTTTAGCTGTCTGAGAAACTGCTAGACCATTTTCCAAAGTGGCTGCACCATTTTACATTCTCACCAACAGTATGGAGGGCTCTCCGAATAACAACTGAAAAATATATGTAAGTGTAAGGATGCTATAGACTACATGGGAGAATATCCTATTCCTACTAACAACTCTGACAAGTCTGAAACCCTGTGTTATTTTTGGAATTATTATATTGAACTTCGAGCTGGTAGGTCTATTTCTTAGGGCCGCAGCTGCATAGAACGGAAGGAATAGTATGCTGTGCGTGCAGCCCTGGGCTCTGGTTCTTCTGCTGCAGTTAGCTTTAGCTTGGTTCGTGTAAGCTGTTTGAGGTCTCAGGGCCTGAGCTGAAGAGATTGGACTGAAGAACCCTGCAACCTCTGATCCTGTGCGATCCTGTGAATGGGAAGGGCTCTGTGCAAGCCAAATACCCTGCCTTTGCAAGAAGCACGGACATAACTTTTGGGAAGCGCAGTGTACATGCAGTGTAGTCACAGCTACCAGGCCACCAGGGCCTCCTGATGGAGGACACGCGTGGGGTTTGATTTTAAATTCCTACCTACGAGCTTGTATGGTCTTGGCCTTCCAAGATCACGGAGGGGTAGGTGGTCATATGACAAGATGTTGCACTGGAGCACGTGTTCTGGATGAGGATTGGTTTTTCCAGATAATTCATCGGAGCAGAGGTAATATGTGTGGTAAACACACCATCTCCTGAATATTGCTGACACACAGCCTAGGGAGTTTCTCCTTTAGGCTCCTCCTTCCCCGGCCTCATGACTATCCTGAAGTGGGCTGGGGAAGGCCCCCTGAAAGGCCCGTAGCTGTGGGCTCAGAACCTCTGCTTAGCAGCAGGTGACTGCACATCCTGACTTGCCCATGACAGAGTCTGTTTATACATATTATTCCAGACTAATTATTAACGGGCCCTTTTCCTCTCTAAACTCCCCTGGCTTAGATAGTACATTATATACAGTAAACCCTCGCTTGGTTAGGGGTTTTTTAGTTAGGTTCTGTGGCTTTAGACACAAAACAAAGTATGGTGAAACCAGTTTTTCCATAGGCTGATTGATATAAACAAGAGTTAAGGGCCTATAGCATTTCGTCAATCTTATAATAAAACAAAATCAAATGAAATGACATATTTTAGGACCTGGTGTAATCACTATAAGAGCATATTATTCCTAGGTCCTTTATCCCAATGTTGTTGTTTTTTTGGTAGTAAAATAATTTAAAATGTTATTTAATTAAGTCCCCTCACTTGCTTCATTTTCTTGCCTTAATAACATATTAGCTTTCATTTATTTCATATCCACATGCAGCATACTCTGGGTCAAGATTTTATATATGAAATCTTATTCACAGCCCCTTGTTAGGGTGAGAACTGTTAACCCCCCTTTACAGATGGAGAAACTGAGGCTCTGAGAGGAAAAGTAGCAGATCCAGAACTTGAACACAGGTTTATTGGCAACAGTAATCTTTTATCAGTGTGCCTCTGTGTGTTCAAAAACAAAACAAAGTATTTTAAACCTTCAGGATTCATAGTGCTGAAAACAAAATTAATGAAGCACTTTAAATCCTTGCATGGACACCCATTGTGCATTCTCTCAGTTCCTCAGTCTTCTCTTCGGAAAAATGGGGTTATTAATAGTCCCTCTCCCTGTAGGGTATTGTTGGGATTAAGAGAAAATACGTGTAAAGTGTTTACTTAGAACAGTGCCCGGTACATTGAAATCCCTCCATAAATGTTAGTGTTACCATTGCCGTCACCGTCACCATCATCATTTATACCTGGCTTAAGTGCCACCGTTGTGTCTGATGCTCAGATAAAGCTGCTGCTCCAACTGCTCTCTGCCATGATTAGCTGTTCCCGACTGCCACACCCTCCCCTGCCTGCCACTTTCCCCTTACCTCGCCATCTGTCTCTGGTTATGTTAACTTTTCATTAACATCCCTTTGCTGTTATAATTTCAGTGAGCACAAAATATGTAAGACATTTGTGTCTTTACTGTAGAAGCGTGTTTTTGCTTTATCTACCTACTGATTTACCCAAGTTTGTAAAACTGGAGGGTTCTGTGGTAACACTTGAAACATAACTTTGAAAAGGAAACTAAGGGGTCCGAGACAATTTCTCAATTTTACAGTAATTCAAAGTATCATTTCACCCCTCAGTTTCTCTCTATATAAAACAGATAGAACAATGGTTTCAGGATTCTTATGTAGACATTATAGTCTTAAGATGAAGGACTGTTATTTAACTATTGACTTGATTTAGGCAGCACAATTGTTGAGAAACTTGAAAAGTTATTGAGACTCATATAGAAAACATTTTTAACGTTAAAAATAACTTTTCCCTATGACCCCAAAGACTAACATGTTCATTGTTATATGAATTGTTTGTGTGTATTTTTATATGTATTTATACATATATGCAAAAACAAAAATGAGATGAAACTGAAGTAGTTTTTCAGCCTTTTTTTCTACTCTACAAAGTGTTCTAAAGCTCTTTTTGTTTCAATAATATTCAACCCATTTCCAATTATTTTTTGGCAGCAGAACTAATTTTCCAAACAGAACAACCCTATATGAAACGCATAAAGTTGAAGCTTTTGAGGTTGGAGCAGAAATGTGAGATCCAGGCACCACCCACTCAGGCTTCCACTGGGTTTCTTTCTTCTTTACCCTTCACCCAGTTGCCCCTGAGACAATATCAAGGAACCTTGTGGATCCAATCAACAGTCTTGATGGATGTGCCATAACATATTTAACCAATCTCTCTTCATTTAGATTATGTCTAACTTTTCCCTGTTATAAACAACACTGCAATGAACATCTTTATAGCTTATCTTGGCACATACACTTCTTGGCATATATGCTTTTTTATATATTTATTTATTCCTTTGGACATTTTTTAAAAGCAGAAATTCTAGGTTATATTTTAAGTGTTGTTTTTTTTTTAAAAAAAATTAGAGTGTGAAAATTGTCCTTTAGAAAGTCTGTATAAATTAACTTCCTAACCCTGGGTTTTTTTCATTAAAAATAAAATCCTGGCCAATGCGTTGGTTAATAGCGAAATCAGAACACTTAGAACCCACACCGACACCATTAAACTAAGAGAGGAAGAGACAGGATCTCCCACCCCAAAAGGATTTTGTTTTTAATGCTTGCACACAACTTCAAAGCAAAAGTTCTACCCTCAAAGAGCTTGCATTTTACAGTTAAAAAAAGAAAAATGTGGAGAAAATCCTGCATATTTTATGAACTGGACGCAGAACAGGTCTAACATAGCAAACTCTTTTTTTAAAAATGTTTTTATTGATTTTAGAGAGAGAGAAAGGGAGTAGAATAGAGAGATAGAAACATCGACAAGAGTGTAACATCGACCCACTGCCTCCTGTACACCCTCTATTGGGGATCGAGCCCTAAAACCCAGGCATATGCCCTGACCAGGAATCAAACCTATAACCTCTTGGTTCATGGGTCAATGTGCAACCATGGAGCCACATTGGCTGGGCAGCAAATAATCTTGGAGTAGGAATCCAAGAGTCAACTTGGCTTTAATGACATTGGCACTTCTGTAGGCATTGCTGGTAAGAACAGATACAACTTGATAATAATGTAGCTTTACTCAACATCATGATCATACATTTGGCCCACTGGGCACTGGGCCTATCAGTTTAGTGGTCTCACTTCAATGTGAGGAAGAGTCCTTGAAAAAGCCACACAGGACACCCTCCACGGAATCACTACGGTTACCCAGAGGTCATCTGTCATATCACCAGGCCTCTAATCTTGAGATACTATAGTGTCAATAAAGTCACACTAGATGGGGACAGCAGCCTTGGATGCTATAGAAGGGAAACGTCATCTCCTTCAAGTTGGGTAGAATTTTTCTTCCCTTTCTTCCTCTTAAAGAAGAGATCAGCTTAATTTTCTAAGGAGGTTCTGTGTTCTTTGCATTAACTGTATTGAGAAGTTTGTGAGGTCTCTACAGATTTCTCTGCAGAGAGAAACTAACTTGATGAAATAGTTGGTGTTGAGAATCTTGGGTACATAGCAATTCTTTACTTTTTATTTGCTTCTTCCTGTTATAGTAGGTCACCAAGGGTCCCTATACTAGCATTGTGCATGAATTTGAAAAGGCTTTTTAATTAAACCCAGTAAAAGTCTTTCCATAGATGATTTCCTAAATATAAATCATCCTAAGTTTCTTTTATACCATAGGTTGCAAGAGGCTCCTATCTCCCAGCCCAGTGCTATACCTGGCAGGGCAATTAAACTAACTGCTCTTTTGATGACCCAAAGCACACCTCATCCAATTGACTAACTGTCCTGAAGATTCTCAACATTAGCTGCACACTGGACTCTTTTGGAGAAAATTAGAAACAGATACCTGGGCCCAGCCCCAGGTCTTCTGACATAACTGGCCTGGGGGCGGGGGGTGGGGTGGGGCCTGGACATAGGGTTGATTTGAGAGCTCCCCATGTGGTCCTATGTGGAGCCAGGATTGAGAATCCAGACTTAACTCAGTACTTCTCTGACTTCATATTTTTGTCTAAGAGTTGGGTTGAATATAAAGTAGCCACTTTAAGGAGGCTAGGAAAAATAAAGAAAGCGATTGGAGGAGAAATTTTTTCTGTATTTTAAGAATGTCTATTTCACTCAACTAAAATGAAGCATAAATATTGGGACAAGGTCAGGGTTCTTTGTCATTGACTTACTTGGAGGAAAGTTGAGCACTGGGTGAGGACGTGGGCAGTGTGGGAGGAGACAATATGAAATTCATGTCAGTTTAGCATAAGTAACGCCTCCTTACAGCAGTATTGCTAAGTGGCCAGAGTGGTTAGAGCAATCATCCAAGCTAAGTAGTTCTTGGCACTTCAGGAGAAGGCCTTACTTTTTCCTCAATCAAGCGCTTAATTGCTTAATTTGTCTGGAATCTCATTGTGGAACTCATTACTAAATCCATCAGGGCCCAGAGGGTGTCAGAATGATTTAGCAGTCTTATAAATTTCTCTATATTCTCTAGTAATTCTCATTGTCTGTTAAATGCTTTAGAATGACAGGAAGATATAACTTATCAAAATGACTGGGAATGACATTGAAAACATCTTTAAAAAAAAAAAAGAGGAAAGAGCTTTGAAAAGAGCCTTTTAAACACCCCAAATTAATATTTAACTAAGTTAGCACAAACCTGTTCTTATTCAAACCCTTGATTGTATTATTAGAAGCAATTGCTTATCTGGGTTTCCGAAGCTTGGTTCAGGCAGGTTACTCCCTTCCATGTCTCATTCATATAAACTTTATATTAAGTTATATTAATTGCATTGTAACTGTTAAGGTTTTGCAAATTAGACAGGAACCTTCAGAAAGGAGAGGTATGCTCCTTTTTTTTTCATCTTCAAATATATTAGTCCTATTAAAAACATCATTCTCACTAATGTCAAATGGTCTTTTGGTACCTAATGATCTTGACAAGAACAAAAACAACCATGTGGATTTGGAACCAGGAGAGAATAGGGTCATTTATCTGCGGTGCTGTGGGAGAGACATTTTCTTTTTCAATTTTCTTCCTCCTTTTTCATATTACAATTACTGTTTGGGTTCATAATGACAAGTCCCATCATTATGACTTTTCCAGCTCACAAGCTGGAGAAAGATTAATGGTAGAAGAAAATACAGTCTTTGAGCATTAGCGCTACATCGAGCAGAAGTACATGAAATCCATTTATAAGATTTATGCTTGTGATGGAGAAAAAGTGGCACAAGGTACAAAATGTTGAGATGTAGAACCTGAAATGTTGGCAGGTGACATGCAAATTTCATTCATTCACTCATTCAACAAATCTCGAGCATTAATTCTGTGTGCATGTCACACATGAAAATAAAAATAAACCCTGGTAAGACCCCATCTGAAAGGACACGGGGTGGGGAGCATGCACAGGGTGCTAGAGGAATGGGGAGGTACTAACTTGGTTTTGCCTATCCTAAAAGCTAGAATTTTAATTCTAATTATCTTGGTTTACCCTACATAATAAAAGCTAAGTGTCTGGTGTCTGTTCAACCAATCAAAGCTTAACATGCTAATGATATGCTAAAGCTGCTCAATGGCTTGCTATGAAATGCACTGACCACCAGGGGGCAGACAGTCGACCGGTTGACCAGTCACTATGACGTGCACTGACCACCAGGGGGCAGATGCTCCTACCAGTAGGTTACCTTGCTGCTGGGGTCTGGCCCATCAGGACTAAGCAAGACAGGCCAGACATGTCCTAATGCCCTCCTGTGGTCCCTCCCTGGCTGGCCAACCTCTCGCATCCCTCTCCAGTCCCGATTGTGCACCGGTAGGGTCCCTAGGCTGGGCCTGTATCCTCTTGCAATCCGGGACCCCTTGGGGATGTCAGAGAGCTGGTTTCGGCCCCATCCCAAAGGCCAGGCCGAGGGACCTCACTGGTGCATGAATTCATGCACTGGGCCTCTAGTGTGTTTATTATAATGGTAGTTAAAGGTTGTTTACCACAAATCTTTGTTGAGAATAAATGAACCTATAAATGAGAACTTTATATTTACTAATTCATTGTAGTACATAATGAGTCTAATATAAGCCTTTAATTTCTCTACACTAAAAAAAATAGGTAAGCCTTTTTTAACTATTATAACAAAGAACACATTTGAATTTTTCCCAATGTGATTGTGTGCCTCTGTGATGTCCCCCTATGATGGGTTTAGAGGTGCCTCCTGGCTGCAGGTCTCTTATTACTGCCCCAGAGAATTATTAGACTTTGTCTATTCACCTTGGGAAGGACTGCTCTACATCTGGTTTACTAGAGCTCTCTAAATGTCTCTGTGGGATTTTCTTTCTCAGCCCTATAGCTTTTGGGTGGGGCATTTAAAAAACCCTTTGAAGCAAAAGAGTCATTTCCTGCTCGGAGGTCTAACAATTATAAAGAGCTTTGTCATTGCTCAGAAATAGGGAGTTCATGACAATTGTGCAACATCGTTTAATACTATCCCAGGTAGAAGGAGGTTACAAGTAGCTTAGAGGTGTTGCCCTTTAATCACTTCTTGCTCAATATCATTTGGAAGACAGTCAACACTGTGCTAATCACTGGAGACGCAACAATTTAGACCAGTAGCCCTGTCCCCAAAGACTCACAGTCTGGTAAGGCAGTCAGGTGGTGACTATAATAGAGGAATGCAGATGGTGGTGGTGGTGGTGGTGGGGAGGGGGGTTTGCTATAGGATCACAAAAAAAGGTTACATAACCCAGAAAGGCTAAAAGCATTTAAAATTTTGCTAAATAGCACAATTTTAGAAAATTGATCACTCCAAAATAAGCTGGGAACTTTCTCCAAAAATGTTTAATTCTATATTAAAATATAAACTGGTAAATCTTGTGCTCTGTTTGTCATAGTGGTATCCTGTTATTATTTAATTTCATGAACCCCTAAAATGTGAAGTATATGATTAGAAGGCTGTTAGGAAAGATTTCCCACAAAGACCCTCTCAGAGCTGGGGCGTAAGAAACCAATGACAGCAAGCCAAAGAAAGCCAAGAAGCAGAGAGGGAATGTTCTCTGCAAAGGAAATAGCACTCGCAAAGGCTGGGACAGCAGCAGTGGTGGGTTGGGAAAGTTGGGTGGATGCTTTCTACCAGGCACTGGGGAGAGGAAGGCATAGGAGTGAGAGGGAATGAGGCTGGAAAGGTAATCAGGGGTGTGGTCATGGAGAAATTTATGTGCTGAGTAAGGAGTTAGAGTTTATCTTGAGGACATTGGAGAAAGAAGAGATGATAAAGTCCTTTGACAGGAATGGGATAAGACCAGGTTTGTATTTAAGAACAGCCCAACTGGTATGGCTCAGTGGTTGAGGGCAACCTATGAACCAGGAGGTCACAGTTTGGTTCCCAGTTAGGGCACATGTCCGGGTTGCAGGCTCAGTCCCCAGTGGGGCTCATGTCTGGGTTGCGGGCTCAGTCCCCAGTGGGGCCGTGCAGGACTCAGCCGATCAATGATTCTCTCTCATCATTGATGTTTTTCTCTCTCCCTTTCTCTCTGAAATCAATAAAAATATATTTTTTTAAAAAATAAAATGAAATAAGAACACTCTATCTGCACCTTGGAGGACGACTGGGAGGGCTAATACTGGAGAAAGACCAAGGGAAGGCTGATGCAATAAACCAAGGAAGGGAAGCTGGTGGCCTGACCTTAAGCTAGGAGAAGAGTAGAAGATAAAAAGAAATAATGGGCTGGATTGATAATTACTTGGGCTCGATTTGGTGACCAGCCAATGAAGGGACGAGGGAGAGGGGAAAATCTTCTTCAGCCTTGGCCATCAGCCTATGAGTACTCAATCTGATAGACCAACAGTAAGGAAAGAAATGATAACACTGGAAGGAAAGAAGTGATAACAAACTGAATAACAGATACATTCCCCTCCTTTGTCATCAATACCACATTTTGAGTATTTTTATATCATTTTCTCCCTCAAAATTTTATTATTTGTTGTGAACAAGTAATATATGCACATAGCTCAAAGGTCTAAAAATCTGAACAAGGTATACATTGAGAAGCCTCACTCCTTGCCATCTACTTGTTTCTTGTGTACCTTTCCAGGGTCTCTATGCAGATGCCCATGTACACAGGTTTCTCCTTTGGCCAGCTCCAACCCATAGAGGGAACAGTTTGTAGTTCTGGAACCCAGAGCGCCCAGCTTAAGCAAGTTGACACAGCACATTCCAACTTAGGATTGTATGGTTTGATGCATTTTCATCTGGCTTCCCTTCCAATGGCAAGAGCATTTTCCTATATCATTGAATATTCTTCCAAATTAACTTAGAAGAAATTCTGATGAACCATTATTTATTTAACCATCCCTCTAGTATTGGTAAGTTAGGATAGTTTTCTGTTTTTCTATATTACAGATAGTGCTGTAGGAACTCTATGCATGCAAACATTTGTCATGCATAGAGTTTCCTTGAAATGGATTCCTAGAAGGGTAGTGCTGAATTAAAGGGAAATTCTACAGATCCCAGTGGTTCTCCTTGAAATGGATTCCTAGAAGGGTAGTGCTGAGTTAAAGTGAAATTCTACAGATCCCAGTGGTTTCTGCCAAACTGCTTTTCAGAAATGATGTGTCAGCTTTCATTCCCATTAACACTAGGTCCTGGCCAATACTGAATACTATGCCTTAAATCTTTCCAAAGAGGCACTTACTATTTCTGATGTTAGGGATCATGGTTGCTTGAGAACGGATGTGAGGTGAGCTTGCTGCAACCCTCACCTCGGCTGGCTGGCTGGGCTGGTGACACCTTCCTTCCTTTACCTCCATGGTGCCTGCACCTTCAGAAGCTGCGCTCATGCCAAAAGGGGACTGCCTCCTCTGAGAGGGAATCCAGCATTTTCCAGTCAAAAACTTTAGGGAATATATTGCTTAAAATTAAATATGTCCTCACTTGTGTACAAGGAAAACTGAGAGACAAATAGAGAAACAGAACCAAAATGAGAGCAAGGAACTTTTCCAATTATAACCAGCAAGTTCCCAGCAGCATCTCAATTAGCATTTCAATCATGACTGAAGGCTTTTCAAAGTATCTACATTGTACCAAAAACTAGATTCTGCATCAAACATAGCAAAGGCATGATCTTTGACTTACTGCTAAAACACTAAAACACATTGCCTGGCTAATTCCCATTGCAAATCTTTGAATTAATCAGGATCTCTTTATGGCACGCTATTTTAAATAATCTTCTTGATTCTCAGCTTTATTGCAGAGCTTAACCAGCAAGAGAACTCACCTCTGTGGTACAGCCAACCAACACTTCACATAGATGAATGAACTATTACTACACCTGTTGATTAGATATATTAATCATAAGCATTTGGGAACGTTCTAGATTGAGATCACAACAGTTCTCATTGAGGTCTGTAGGAATTCTACCCACTTATTCATTTTATAAAGCATTAAAAAACTGTGTAGTTTTGGGGAACTACCTTGTTGGAATAACTTTATTCATTGAGGGCAGGGGGGCAAGTGAGCAAGTTTTGCTGAATTACACCCACACAGTTTCTCTCTGTGATCTCTAACCAAATAGAACTTCTCTATTTCTAAAGGGAAGCTCTTGCATAATGGCAATGAAAAGAGAATTTGGTGTAAATGATTTTTGTAGTTTATTAAGAATCTCATAGATGATAAAAAAATCTAGTCATCTCTAACTCATATTGTGACCTTATTAAATAATTAAGTTTCTCTTCATTTAATCAAGTCGTATATCACCAGATGAAAGAAGGGATTTATTTGATTGAACTTTTTTCAAGGACATCTTGAGTCTTATAAGTATCGAGGATATGATACTTCTATTTTAACAGTTTCCCAGTTCAGCAAGGAGCAAATGACCCATGAGGCATTGTCTTTACTAAAATATAGGTCTGTCTGTACAACGTAAACACGTAACTAAAACACCAAAGACATTGGCACTTGAAGTTGTGGACATGATCGATGCTTTAAGAGAGGCTTGTAGCAAATACCTTTGGAATTAGCATATAAATTCAAGGATACTGTAATATGTCACAGTGACATTTCTGGAAAACTGAGACTGTGGGCAGAACATTAAAGTCAACCCAATAGAAATAGAAATAGAATGTGAACCACATATGTAACAAAATTTTCTAGTAGCCACATCATAAAAAAGTACAAAGAAACAAGTGAAATTAATTTAATAAGTTTTTATTTATCCCACTATATCCAAAATATTATCATTTCAACATGCAATCAATATAAAAATTAGTTATGAGACTTTACTAATTATTCCTGTATTAATTATTTGAAATACAGTGTGCATTTTATACTTACATATATCTCAGTTTGACAAGCGACATTCCCAGTGTTCAATAGCCTTTGATAGCACAAAAGGATAAACTTACTAGTAGACTGAACATATTTCTAGATGCCTCCCTAGCCTATCTTCACCCCAATCTTAAATTTCAAATGGTCAGCCTTACCCTCAGATCTCTATAAGTAACTCTTTTGCAATGCCTCCAGGTCTCATTCTTTTATTATTGTTATTATTTTATCCCCTCTCCTTTTTTCCCCTTTATTGAATAAGATATTACAAATGTGTCCTTATCCCCCCAATGTCTCCTATCCCCCCAATCCTGCCCTCCCTTATCTTATTTCACTTAGCATAATGACTTATTTCACTTAGCATAATGCTCTCCAGCTCCATCCATGTTGTTGCAAATGGTAAGAGTTCCTTCCTTTTTTAGCCTATTCTTTTTTTCTCCACTTTCTCTCCTTAGGTCTTAAGGCTTTATTTAAATGCTGATGCCTCCCAAATTTATGCCTCCAGCCCAAACCTGTCCTCTGATCTCTAGACCAGTGGTTCTCAACCTTCCTAATGCCGCAACCCTTTAATACAGTTCCTCATGTTGTGGTGGCCCCCAATCATAAAATTATTTTCGTTGCTACTTCATAACTGTAATTTTGCTACTGTTATGAATCGTAATGTAAATATCTGATATGCAGGATGTATTTTCATTGTTACAAACTGAACATAATTAAAGCATAGTGATTAATCACAAAAACAATATGTAATTATAGATGTGTTTTCCAATGGTCTTAGGCTACCCCTGTGAAAGAGTCATTCGACCCCCAAAGGGGTCGCGACCCACAGGTTGAGAACCGCTGCTCTAGACCCTCATATCCAACTAAATACTCAACATTTCCTCTTGGACCTATAATAAACACCAAAAATTTAATGTGACCAAAATAAGTATTGATTAGGAACTCCAAGCATAATCACCATATTTGCTCTCCCATAAGCCTTCTTAATTGTACCACTGCCTACACCAGTGATGGCGAACCTATGACATGCGTATCAGAGGTGACACGTGAACTCATTTTTTTGGTTGATTTTTCTTTGTTAAATGGCATTTAAATATGTAAAATAAATATCAAAAATATACATCTTTGTTTTACTATGGTTGTAAATATCAAAAAATTTCTATATGTGACACAGCTCCAGAGTTAAGTTAAGGTTTTTCGAAATGCTGACATGCCGAGCTCAAAAGGTTCACCACCACTGGCCTACACAGTTGTTCAGCTTAATACTTCTCTTTCCCACTCACCCACACCTAGTCCATCAGCCAACTCTGTTGACTTCCTCCATAATGTATCTGTTTTCAAACTCCTCTTACCTCCACTATCATGACCCAAGTCCAGGATGCCATCATCTTCCTCTGGATTACTACAGCCATCTCTTAACTAGTCAGTTGCCCATGGCCTAGTCTCCATTTATCAGCCAGATTGAGCTTTAAAGCATAAGTCATCATATTTCTCCCTTGCTTATAAGGCAGCGGTTCTCAACCTGTGGGTCGTGAACAATGAAAATACATCCTGCTTATCAAATATTTACATTACGATTCATAACAGTAGCAAAATTACAGTTATGAAGTAGCAACAAAAATAATTTTATGGTTTAGGGTCACCACAACATGAGGAACTGTATTAAAGGGTCGCGGCATTAGGAAGGCTGAGGTCTCCATTGGTAATAGGACATGAAAAGATACTCAACATCATTAGTCATTAAAGACATGCAAATGAAGTCCACAGTGAGATACCATTTTACACCCACTAGAATGGCTTTCCTAAATAACACACAACCACAAATGGTGAGTATGTTGAGTAATGGGAACCCTCATACACTGCTGGTGGGAATGTAAAATGGTGCAGCCACTTTGGAAAACAGTTTGGCAGTTTTTCATAAAACTACCATACCACCTAGCTTTTCCACTTTTAGATATCTACCCAAGAGGAATGAAAACATAACCACATAGAGGCTTGCATGCAAGTGTTCATAGCACCATCATTCACAGTAGCCAAACTCTGGAGCAACCTTGATGTTGGTGTTTATCCATTCATCAACAGGTAAATGGATAAACAAATAGTGGTACAGCCACACAATGAAACACTATTCCCCAATAAAAAGGAACAAACTATTGGCATGCTATGGAACCTCAAAAACATTATGCCGAGTGAAAGAAGCCAGAAATAGGGGACCATGTATTGGGTGATCCCATTTATATGAGATGCCCAGAAAAGACAAATTTAAAGAGGCAAAGAATAGGTTAGCATTTGCATGGGGCTGAAGGTGGGAATGGGGAATACCTTACCTGGAAGTGGGCATGAGCGGTCTTATTGGGAGGATGGAAATGCTCTAAAACTGATTCATGCTGATGGTTGCACCCCTCCGTTGAGTTATTAAAAAAACACATGTTGAATTGCTCACTTGAAATAGATTAATTTTATGATATGTAAAATATTCCTTAATGAAGATTTTTATTTTTTTTTCATTTCACTTATTTTATTTTTTTACAATATACAAAATGAATCTATTACCAGATTGTAGCTACAAAATAATTAGCCATTTACATGCATGCAATAAACATTAATATTTCAAGAAAAACAATTTTAAATATAATAATGTTACATGCAATAAACATTAATTGAATTGCTCACTTGAAATAGATTAGTTTTATGATATGTAAAATAGCCCTTAAAAAGATTTTAAAAAAACACACAAAAACCTCCATTATGCTTAGAATAAAACCCAGACTCCTTGCCGTGGTCCACATGCCCTATCCGTGGTTGGCAAACTGCAGCTTGCGAGCCACATGTGGCTCTTTGGCCCCTTGAGTGTGGCTCTTCCTAAGCCTTAGGAGTACCCTAATTAAGTTAATAACAATGTACCTACCTATATAGTTTAAGTTTAAAAAATTTGGCTCTCAAAAGAAATTTCAATCATTGTGCTGTTGATATTTGGCTCTGTTGACTAATGAGCTTGCTGACCACTGCGTGGTTGACCTTTATCTATCACTCAGACCTCGTTTTCTGCTGGCCTCTTTGCTCAGAGCGCCAGCGGCTGCAATGTTCCTTTAGTCTACTCCTCTAACATGCCAAGTGCATTTCTGTTTTTAGGCATTTGTTCCTTTGCTAGGATTGCTAGTCCCTCAGATTTTCACAGGCTTGCCTTCTTTTTCAACATTCAGGACTCAATTCAGAAATCAACCCCAACTCCATGTGAGCCGAAGCAGCCACCTACCCGCCGTAGTCCAAGTCATCCAGTCAATGCTACTTGCTTATTCTCTTTATGTCAGTACCTGAAATTTTTTCAAACTTTTCTTCTGCAAAAATAATAAAGAATAATTATGTCTGTCCTTTTGCCTCCTGGGGCTGTCTTTGAGGGCTGGTTCAGAATTTATGTGGAAGCACTTTGGACACAGAGCTTACTGCTATTATTTTTCTAAGAGGATTACCTCATGGTTCCTTGGGACCATCCTTCTGTTTACATATGCTGGGGTCAAGAAAATACTATAAATTAACGACTGAGTTGTACACTCTGTATACACTGAGATTAGTGAGACAAAGCATAGAATGGTGGTGGTTCAAGGAAACCAACGCTCTACTGCTGTGTAAGGCACACAGTGTCTCTGCTTCTGTAAGTGAAAGAGGACCTCATGCAGCCTCATAGGAAACCATCTATTCTTCTGGTGACAATGAGCTATCTGTAGGGAAGTAGATCTGTTTGTTTGTCCGTTGCCCTTACTATGGGAAGTGGGACAAGGCCAGGGCACTTGCTATATTTGCTGAGAGAATAAAACCCTAAATTCCAAATACAAGAAAGTGGACTTCAGAACTGGATTATTTCACATAAGTTGCTAAATGAATATCCAGAGGGTTAACAACTTTTCATGGCCCTTAACTAAGCTGCCGAATAAGAAGTTATCCTTACCTCTTTTTTTCTTGCTCTCTCTCCCTCCCTCCCTTGCTCCCTCCCTTGCTCTTTCTTTCTTTCTTTCTTTCTTTCTTTCTTTCTTTCTTTCTTTCTTTCTTTCTTTCTTTCTTTCTTTTCATAAAATCTCCCTGACAACTTGCAAGTTAGCTTAAAAACTGCTGCTCAGTGTTTTGGTAATTTGTCCATGGTCACATGTCTAGTAAGTGGTGGTCAGGCTGTTCTCAGAGGATGCTTAGCATGATTTAATGTCCCATTTTCTCTGTCCTTCCTTCCTTCTTTCCTTCCATCCTTCCATAATATAATTTTTAAGACAATTTATTCAGAGTAGTTTCATTTTCACAGAAAAATGTAAAGGGAGATGTGGAGATTTCCCCTATAATTCTTACACCCACTCATGCATAGCCTACCCTATTATCAACATCAGAATCTGAACCTGCATTTGAACACATTATAATCACCCAAAGTTCATAGTTTACATTAGGGTTCACTCTTGGTGTTGATATTCTATGGGTTGGAACAAATGTATGATGACCTGTATCCATCATTGAAGTGTCACACAGAGAATTTGCATTGTTCTAAAAATCCTCTGTACTCTGTCTGTTTATCTCCTCTGATCTTTTTACTGTCTTCATAGTTTTGTCTTTTCCAGAATATCATATAGATGGAATTATATATAGTATGTAACCTTTTCAGATTAGCTTCTTTTTGCATTTAACACTCCTACTCCTCATTTTATGGTTGGATAGCTCCGTTTTTTTTGTTTTGTTTTGTTTTTAGCACTGAATAATATTTCATTGTGTGAATGCACCACAGTTTATTTATCTGTTCATATATTCAAGGACATCTTTGTTGCTTCCAAGTTTTGCCAATTATGAAAAAAAATGCAGTAATCTTTTAAGTACAGGTTTTTGTGGACATAAGTTTTCAACTCCTCTGAGTGCAATAGCTGGATATGTGGTAAGAGCATGTTTAGTTTTGTTTAAAACCACCAAACTGTCTTCCAAAGTATCTGTACCATTTTGCATTCCCACCAGCAGTAAATCAGCGATTCTGTTACTCCACGGCCTCACCAACGTTTGATATCAGTGCTCTGAATTCTGGCCCTCCTGATAGGTATGGGTTGTATCACACTGCTGTTTTCATTTGGATTTCCCTGATGACCTACGATGTGAAGCATCTTTTCAAATGCTCATTTTCCTTCTGTATTCAGCCGTGGGCAAATTACGGCCGCGTGCTGGATCCAGCCCGTTTGAAATGAATAAAACTATTGAAATAAAAGACCGTACCCTTTTATGTAATGATGTTTACTTTGAATTTATATTAGTTCACACAAACACTCCATCCATGCTTTTGTTCCGGCCCTCCAGTCCAGTTTAAGAACCCATTGTGGCCCTCGAGTCAAAAAGTTTGCTCACCCCTAGCTTCTTTGCTGAAATTTAACAAAATCTGGATGTCTTTCTAGGTTCAGGTCTCTGGCTCATTTTAAAATCTTGTTTTTCTTCTTGTTGAGTTTGAAGAGTTCTTTGTACATATGTATATGACTAGATGTGTCTTTTGCAAATACTTTTCTCCCAGTCTGCAGCTTGTCTTCTCTTTCTCTTGGTATTATCTTTCACGGAGCAGAAGTTTTTAATTTTAATGAAGTTCAGCTAATCAATTGTTTCTTTCATGGATTGCACCTTTGGTGTTGTATCTAAAAAGTTTTCACAATACCCAGGGTCATTTGGGGTTTTATCTATGTTCTAGGAGTTTTATAGTTTTGCATTTTACATTTGGGCCTATGATTTATTTTGAGTTAATTTTTGTGAAGGTATAAGGTCTGTGTATAGATTCTTTTCTTTTTTTTTTGCATGTGGATGTCGAAGTTGTTCCAGCACCATTTGTTGAAAAGACTATCTTTTCTTTATTCTTTTTCTTTTTAAAATGTACACCTTTAGCAACTATGCTGGATGTTCTCTTGGTAATTTTTTCAAAAGCAATCAAATTCCTCTCCTTCTCAAACTAAAATACAATTTCCCAACTGCCTCAACATTGTAAAACTTTAATTCCCTTAAAAATTCAATAATGTGACAATTGTGTCTTGTACTTAAAATTGTAGTTTCTTGTTACCCTTTAAGTTGGATATTATTTTTTCCAGGAAAAATACTCCATTCAAAATGTTCCTCCCTTATTGGGAATATAGTCAATAATATTGTAATAACTATGTGAGGTGTCAGATGGTACTAGATTTATCGGGGTGATCACTTTGTAAGGTATATAAATGTCTAATCACTATGCTGTACACCTGAAACTAATATAATGTTGTATGTCAACTGTAATTGAAAAATAAAAATAATATTTTCCCCTTAAAATTTTGAGGAGGTTTCCTAGTGTTTGTTAGTATCCAGTGTTTCTGATAAGAAGTCTGATGCCAAATTGATTCTCATTCTTAGTCATCTTTTCTCTCTTTCTCTCGATGGAAACTTTCTCTTTATCTTTGGTATTTTGCAATTTTGTTAAGATCTGCTTGGCATTCTGTGGGTTCTTTCAATCTGAAACATGTGTCATTCTTTGGCTTTGAGAATTTTTCTTGTATTATTTCTTTGATTTCTGCCTCTTCATTTTTATTATTCTCCCACTCTGGAGATCCTGTTAAACCATTCCCACTCCCATGTATTTTTTCTACTTGATTTTGGCTATGGTTTTTGTTACCAATGTGATCACATCATCTTTGATTATTACAGGGTTTCTTCAAAATTTCTGGGTTGCTGATAACACACTAACTTTTCGAGGACAGACAGTGTGTATGTGTGTGAATTTGTTTCTTGTGATTTGAAGCTGGGATTAGAACTATGTGACTAATATGCCATATTGATGCAGGTTCCCAGGTGACCATTTCTTTAAGGCTGGACACTGTCTGTCTCACATGTGCAAGTTCCATATTTTAGGATTTTGTAATGTCTCCCTCAGATAAACTTTATGAAGAAGTATGATTTTTATGGACATAGAATAAAAAAATTATTCTTTTATTGCATTGGTTCCATTCTAGTCTTCCATGTTGCTTTTGTGGTTCTACTTTCTGTTAATAGTTGTGACTGTTCTTAATATCCCATTATTTTATATGGAATATACATATAGTCTTCATCAGGTTCAGGTTTTCATTCTGTAATTTTTCAAAATCTTGAAATGAAATGTTCCTTTTATGCGGTCCAGGCCTGGAGGCAGGGGGCTTTTTAAAGCATGCTGCCTGGAGACTTAACCTTATGTCAGCAACACCTTTATAACTTCTGAACATTTTAGGGGGAGAGAGAACATTAAAGAAAGAAAGAGGTCATGCGTCTCAACTCTATAGTCCTGGGAACCAGTCAAAGGAATAATTATGTTCCAGCCAGAGTAATCAGAGCAGATATGGCTAATAGGTTTCAACTTGAGTTGAAATAAATGATTGATAGGGGCTGCCTGGAGCACAGCTGTGTTGGAAAAGATTTTGAGGCCACATCTGGGTTCACAGGACAAAGTGTGATTAATGATGTCTGCCATGGCTGTGAGAGGGGGCAGCAATGGTAGCCATGCCATGTATTTTTAATCCCTGACTAAGAATCTCCTGGCGAATAGAACTGCTCATCCATAAGGCTGCCAGATTTTACTTGGGAGAGTATGGGCATATTCTTCTGACAGCATGGAGATAAGATGCTAATGGTATTCGGGCTGATTTTATTCAACTAGTCGTCAGAATGATTCCCTGACTTGCCGGAGCCAATACG
Organism: Myotis davidii; assembly: GCF_000327345.1. NCBI lineage: Eukaryota > Metazoa > Chordata > Mammalia > Chiroptera > Vespertilionidae > Myotis > Myotis davidii. The sequence goes on along the minus strand of NW_006289813.1, from coordinate 2,626,542 downwards.
TTGAAGAATAAAGTATGTCGGACCTGTGCATCTACTGCTTGATTCCAATATAAGCATAGAACCGTAATGCCTCCGAGTGCAGGCACAAACAGGATATTATTCAGAAAAAAAAGGACTATTAGATGGTCTGAATTATCATCAGTCTAATAAAAATTGTCCTGTGCCTTAGAAGGCAATTTTTCACTTGCTTGATTTTATACTTTGTTCAGTCAATATACAAAGGTATGAAGAAGACAGTAGTATTGACTTATAATACTTCCCTAGACGATATTGCTGTAGAATCTTCTAGTCTCTTTTCCATGTATATGTTCAAATTTAATGGGATCAGACTATGCGTCCAGTATTTCACTTAAATTTTTCATTTAACAAAATATCGACCTCTTTCTAAGTTAAAAATAAATATGACTGATTGTAGTATTTAATGGCTAATATATTACCATATAAACATTCACCATCATTTATTTAATCAAACTTCATAGGTTGTTTCTCATACTTTGGCATTATAAACAACACTTTGGTGAGTACCGTTGTACATAAATATTTGCGCACTGATTATTTCCTTATAATAATTTTCTAGAAGAGCATTTGCTAGGTCAAATATATAAATTTATGTTTTCATTTTAAGAGTTTTGATGCTGTCTTCAGAAGGTATTAACAAGATGTGTAATAAATCTTGAAGAGAGTGACATAGCACAATAACATTTTTAAGATCACCACGCTGAGTGAAGAGCCTGAACTATTATTCCCCACCCACCACTGACAGTTTCTTTTCCTCCTTCATAATGTTATGTATCTTGATTGTGGAAATCATTACAACTCAGAAGTACAGCTATGCACTTGGGGCCTATGGAGTGGAGCCAGGTAGAATCGCAGCTGTTTGACCAAACAGCTTCCCAGGGCCAGCTGTCCCCAGACCGCTGGGCTCCAGGGAGGGACTGGGCATTCTTCCTTGTACTTTCTAGGACTTGCGAGGCTCATGTTGGCAGAGTGTGCAGGCCCCCAGTTCCATCCAGTCTCTGAGGTCCCTGCAGAGCTCTGTTTGGAAGGCTGGGGAATGGAGGGTGGTGAAGTCTGGAAGAATCTAGGGTGCTGCTTCAAAATTTTCATTCTCCCCATTAATTTTTGTGTTGTTGCCTTTGGAACATTGGTAACCAAAGCAACTAGGATAACTACCTCTGCACATTGGAATGCACAGTGAGCTATCATGAAGGCGTGATGAAAGACTGTTAGCACACATGATTTACAGGGCGAGTTTCCAAACACACCCAGTCTGAGCAGGTGAAATGAATGGACAGCCATTATCAGTGATAACTGAATTAAGTTTCCAACCTAGAAAATTTTAGTGGCAAATACACATGTGCGCGCGCACACACACACACATCTCCCAATAGATGAGAAAAGTACAATCTTTCACATTTCATTTATTTTCTAAAAAATGTTAATAGTAGAAAATTATTTTTACAAATTCTCAATATAAAACTTCAGGTAAAAAATTTCCAGAAATAAATTTCAATATATTTCTAAATTCCCAATTGTGTATGGGGTTTTTTGTTTGTCTCTCTCCAC
>NW_006289813.1:2619997-2624909 GCF_000327345.1 Myotis davidii | reverse complement strand
TCCTCTATAAAGTCAGTAAGGGTTTGTAGAGGGTCATGTGCCACAGACCCACCCACTTTGAGCATGAGGAGGAGACTAAAGCTGCAAATGCATCCCTAAAATACTTAGGTAGTCATAAATCAGGTATCAGTAACAGACACTCCCCTTCTTGTAAACCATCTGTATTATCTCATACAGAAAACTGTCAGCTCCTCCCTCATCTGCACTCTCCCACTCCATCTAAGGACCTCTTTTCCTACCTTTTATTTAGTCAACAAACATGTATTCATTTCTCACAGGGGACCCAACAAGATATTAGGCATTTGCTATTAAGTCCTTTCACTCACCATAAATATTACACCAAAATTATTTTTTCCGACCATAGGACCAATTATTTCCTCTGTTCTGTTTTTTTCTTACCCGTTTTGGTCTTTCTTCTTTCACTGACTTGAAGCACCCCAATCTCTCTTTGAAGCAATCAGTTTAGCCTTCTTTTTTTTCTCTTGTTTTCTTTAGTAGCTTTTTAATTTCTTATTTATTTCTCTCACCATTTATTTATTTTCAACAATTTTATTTTCCCAACTGTGCTGCATTCCCAGGTCGCCACATAAGATTTGATTGGTTCTTACCTTCCAATCAATCTCTCTACCTTCCTTGTGAAAACAAAACAGAAACTCTGTCAGGGGCCAGTGTTTACCTCTAGATGATCACGTTCCTTTCCTACAAGTGGAATATTCATCCAATAAGGTGATATCATTCTCTATTTCTTTTTAAAAACCATATGTACTAACTAGAAAGGGTAACTTTTGATAAGCTTTGCTTTGTAACCATAGCCCATTTAAAGCAGTTTTACATGAAATCATACTGGATTGATTGCTGAATGGGAGAGTCAGATTTCCTCCAAAGAGAAAGACAGAGTTGGAGATGCTGTAGAATGGACACTTCTAGTTCAGGGCAGAGTGTTGCAGGGTACTCATGCTGTGATTGCAGAGCTGCTACATATTCTCTCTCTCTCTTTCTCTCTCTCTCTCAATTTCCACTAAGATTTCTAAAAAAAGAAAAGAACAGAACAGAAAAAAAGAACAAGGGTGTGCTATAAACAGAAAAGAGTTAGAACTTGTGGAAAACTGCTTTTGCAGTAGCCTGGGAAAATATCCAATTAGAAGAATATTCCTTAATCAGAAATAGCTGAAGGTGTGTCAGTTACGGAAGGTGGTCCAGAAACATGGGGTTTGATTCTTGGGAAGGTAAAGAGTAATTAATTCTATTTAAACTCAGGATAAACCCGGGATTATATTAAGCAGTGATTAACAACAAAAATGATGGGAAAGAAGGATGTAATTGTATCAAGAATCTTACATTTCCTTAGTTACATCCTAATTATATGTCATTTTTAAACAGAGAAATTAGTAATGTGGGCTTGTCTGTTTTAATAAAGAGTTGTACTTTCTTGTAAAGAAGCATAAAGACAGGGGGAAACATACTAATCTTTATTTATTATTTAATAATGCCTATGGGACACCATTTTGGGAGGAAGCAAAGTCATAACCAATAATAACACTCTGACAACTGAAACTATTTATAGTTTAAATGTTTATAGTTTAAGTTCTAGTCATGGAAAAAGAGTCCTTTAGGAGTTGACCTTGGAAACCCAAATTTGGAAAATGGTAGCAAATCTTAGGCCAACTAAGTTGCCTTTTTAGTAACAAAAATTCATAGCAATGTTTTAAATTATATATGATTTTATTACTAACTCTGTGCATAACCAATACGGGGTGGGTCAAAAGTAGGTTTAATCTTATATATTACTATTTATTCTTATATATTACTATTTATTAATCTGTATTATTTTCCGTATGAACAACTGTAAACCTACTTTTGACCGACCCTGTGTAACTAATTGTATAATAGTTTTGAAATATTATTCGATTTTATTTTGTTCCTGGAAAATCTTAATTGTCCTGATTTCTCCTCATTGTATCAATGGCATTTAGAAATGGCAAGGACAATCTAAAATAAAGCAATTTTCACTTTCAAAAAACTTATTGAAGTCCAGAGTAAAGAAAGTAGTCTGAAAGCAAAATCAGGTTTGATTTTCAAGAGCTCTTAAGGCTCTTAAGAGAGAGTAGATTTAGATTCTGAAAACTTGGCTTCGTCTAAGAGTCTATGCCCTGCCTTGGTGTTGTGACATAATAAGAAATCTATAAGTGTTTTTCTTTTTTGTGTGTAAATTTAGAGGATTTATACCATGAGCTCTGAAGAAGCTCCGTGTCTACTTTGGCCAGTGGGTAGTAGAGTGGCATGACTGAGGGAGCTGTGCAGGGGCCCAGGATCCTGCCCACCAGAGCGGAGAATAAGGTGAGCAGCTGAGAGGAGGGCAAAGGAGTGACTAGCAGAACAGTTGTGACCTTAGAAAGAACAGTTGGCATGAGCATGAGATTTGTGGAGGGAGGCCTGGGAGGTGGCCCTGAAAAGATAGAGGGGCCTTGCGTGCTAAGCTAAGAGCTTTGGCCTTTGTCTATTGACATGCAGGGGAATGGCGTGATCAGGGCAGTATTTCTGGAAGGTTAATCTGACACAGGATGCAGGATGAATGGGAAGGGCTGGACTATCAACTAGGCACTCATTTAGAGGGCTGTTGCAATAATCTTGGAGGTGATGAAACTTAGGGAAGCCGAATTTGACATGGAAAAGAAGGGACAAATGGGAGAGTTATGTGAAGGAAAAGCAACAAGACTTGATGACCAACGGGGTAGGGAAGGGATCATGAGGGCTGGTGAGTTGTCTGCTTCCTACAGAGGAAAAACAATATAGAGCAGGTTTCCCGTGCCAGTGGCAAGCTGAGGAGTTCTTTAACTCCCAGGGTGGGAGGTAGCATCTGATTGAGCAGGCACAATTAACCTTCATCCATGCAATCTAATGCATAAAAAAAAACACCCTAGTTTGAAATTAGAAGTGGCTATAGTTGGAAGAAACATCATGGGAAAAGCAGTTTTCAAAATTTTCCCTTGGTCTCTCCTCCATGCCACCTGCTTAATAAATATCACATGTTGAATTCTCTTATCATAGATACCACCATAATTGTTCACTTCTTTATACTTTTCTTTATGAAAACCACTCAAGAAAAAAACAACAGCAACAGCACAACTATAACAGCAAGAACAACCATCAATAATTGAACTTCACACTACCTCGAGTTTCACCCTATTTGAGAAGTGCTCTCTGCTTCCCTTGTTGATAATCCATATTTCCATTGGTATGAACAGCCTGAGCTATGGAAATTGCTCAATGGTTTTATTTATGGCCTATTCCACAGCTTTGAAATTAAGTTTACATCCAGTGTTAGTAGCTATTCATTACCTTTCTAAAATGCCATTTTAAAAACTGATTGCTTGGGGACTAGATGGCAAAGAAGGGGACATTTCACACACAGATGGTTGGCCCTGTTCATAAAATGCTACATTTAGACATTCTTCTCTATTTATGGTGTGTACTGCTACTTCTCCTAGTGGGCCAGTGAACTCTCCTGGGTTTCTTGGCATCTCCTTGTTTTAAAACAGTCGTTATCTTGTTTCTGGAGTAAAGCTCTTGTGTTCTGTAAAAATAATATGCATGTTGACAGCAAGACATAAATAATGAACCATCGAAAGCAACATTCCAGCTAGCTAACACAATTTGAGAGACTTATCTATACTGGAATTTAAAAAAAAAAATGGAAAGGGGAAAGAAGCAACCTACTAGAAATGAAAAACTAAGAAATAAACATGTTTTTTCACAAAGAACATCCTGTGTATGGATGCCTGTGAGCTTCAAAAGTCACTCAGACCTAGAAGCTGTAAACCTAGTCTTGGCTGAGGTGCTTTTCTTTTCCCCGAAGAGGTCATAACAGGTGTATATACAGATCTATGGAGCCTTTCTGTTGGAGAAATGAAAGTACTTCCAAAACAATCTTATAACATTGTGATGGAGGAAATGATGGCAGGTGTTATATTACTCCCATCACACAGGTGATGGAGGCCCGGATAAATGGTGCTGGTGACAAAGTCACAAATAGATGCTAGGCCTTCTGATATATGGCTAATACTTCAGTAGTTAAATGAAAAATATGTTCCTATTTTGCTCAGCCCTTTCTCATCTTTCAGAAAGCAACTTTTTAACTCTTGCTCATTCCTACACAGACATGTATTTCCCCTGTCTGGAAATAGGTCTTTTGACTTATATTTAAAATTTGAATCTTATATTGAAAATGATATCATAGTCAATAAGGGCAAATATCAAAAATAAAAACAATTAACTGGTGTACAAACCCCTTCCCAACAACAGTTTTATGATTATAAACTGATCTGGAACTTTGGGTAGTACAGTTGTCCACTAGTGCTTGGGGGTCATATATGCCCCTTTGGAACTGATAAAAGCTATATATCGATGACCTCCCCAGAGAGATTCACATCCATTATTACAAGGGCTTCTGAAGCCAGTACTACCTTCAGCAGGTCCATGAAGGCCCTGGTTAAGAACCCAATAGAGTAGAAAGAACATAACTTGGGAGAGAACTTAGATAAAATCCGAGCCCCACCTTCCTATTGACTTAAAGAAAAATGATTTCTTCATCTATAAAATGGGAATTGTATCCTTGAATTGGGATTGAGGAAATGAAATACTTAGTGCATGTAAAGCACTTAGCACAGTGTCTAGCATAGGTAATGTGCTCCATACATGAGAATTCTTTTCTCTTATGAGATATTTAGCAGGGAATGACTGATGTTGGCACAGGCATCCTGAAGCTGGCACTCTGGCCCACTTCTACCTGATGGCTGCAAATATTATGCCAGGGGGCAGATTAATACAATGAATCAAGAGTTGGAGCCTTTTAAAGTCTAAATCATCCTGGTTGAGCCTGTTAGTCAGATCTTTTGACACTTTTACTACATTG
>NW_006289813.1:2610700-2619574 GCF_000327345.1 Myotis davidii | reverse complement strand
GTCATTTCTTTTGACTCTCTTTCTACATTGCGATGGTTCCCCATGGTGTGAAGCCCATCTGCCCAAGATAGAACACGAAGCTCCCACGTTTCTCACTTTCCGTCGCCTCCCTGATGCAGCCATGTGACTCAAGTTCTGCTAATCAGATGCACATACAGAGATGTAGACACAGAAGTGATTTATGTGAGGAAGCAGGTGGGATGCAGGGCATCCGTTCTGCAGGCACAGATGGTGGGAAGAGGCAGTGTGGTTCTGGAATCATCAGGAGCAGAGAATTCCTTCCCAGCCAGTTCTGCACGGAGGTTCTGGGGATTGTTCCTGGGAGGCTCACTTCAGAGCCTGTTTCTTCAGTTCTTCCAAAGATTGTGAATATTCTAAATCTTTATTAAATTACTTCCTACTCTAACTGGATAGAATAGGTTCTGTGGTTGGCAACTAAGAACCCTGACTTTAGCAATGCTGAAGTGTCTATTTCATTTCATCTTCCTCCCTGCCACAACAATTCCTTTGCATTAATTTTGCAGCATAACCTAATGTAATAAAGGACCCTAATATCTTTCCATAAGAATAGAATTTCCATAAGAATGGGGCTTTCTATAAATAAGGCACAGACTCTTCTCACCCTGACTAGGATCCTGAGTGGTGCCTTTGGGCTGCCTGCAGGGAGGTTCTTGTAGCTCACAATAGCATCTCAAGAGGCTGGACCAAATTATCTCAATGACTCCTCAAGTGTTTGTTTGTTTGTTTATTTTTTTCGTTTTTTCCCCCACCCTATTCTCATTACATGCAGACAGTTCTTACTCTTTTGGCTGTTTTAGGAAGGCAAAGAATTGGGAAGAAAGAACTTCTGTGAGCATGGCAGTCATAGTGGTTTGAGCTGAAGATTTTTAAGGCAATTATTATTGTAAAAATGAGGGACTCTTCAGGAATGAGGCCACCTTGTTACATAAACAGATTTTTCCTCCTAAAATATTTTTTGATTCTTTTGATCAACCTATACATGTTTTAGACTAAACAAACGTCAGATAAATAGAGTTTTAGTAAAGCTGGTTTAACGTCATATGGTGGCACCCGGGCCGGTGTGGCTCACTTGGTTGGAGTGCCATTCCATATACCAAAAGGTGGCAGGTTCAATTCCCAATCAGGTTGTGTGTTCGATCCCTAATTGGCGCACATGCAGTACACAACTGAATGATGTTTCTATCTCTCTCTTTCTGGAACCAATAAAAAAATTTTTTTAAAAGTCATGTGGTGGTAATGTCTTATGCATTCATTCAGTTAAGTATCATGAACTATACTCTATGTCAGAGATTATGATAAGTTTTAGCAAAATAAGGTGCTGATAAATAAGATTAGGTATGCTTGTACCCTTAAGAATCTCACATAACCTAGTATAAAGACAGACTGATAATTGCAACAGAGTGTGGTGCTAGAATCTGTTTCTGCCATAATTGCAAATAGGGTGTTTTGTTTTTTACCAGGGCACTCTTTTTCTCAAATATTTTAGTAAGAGCGATCCCTACTTATAACTGAAACAATAATGATTTTGTAAAATGTGATGGAAGCAGCACTGTTATTGAGGTCAGGAATACTGTATCTTTCTGTTTAGTATCACTGATAACTTTTGGATGCCATTCAGATGTCTTTTTCCCACCTGGTCTGGGTGACCAGGGGATTCAGGACAGCACACATGTTTCTTAAGGGTCCTTGGTGGCAAGCAATAGCTGATTTTACCTAATTCAATCAGAAGGAAATTTTACTGGTCGCTCAGAGAATCAAAGGGAAAGCCCAAGAATGAGACTTGGAATAGTACTGGAACCACAGTAGCTCTGGATCTAGCCAATGGGAGCTAATCAATAGCTCTGTCCAGACACCCCGTCCCTGTATTACTTTTCTCAAGATTCAGAGTTCAAAGATAGCCCACTCCTGGATGAAGGTCATCAAGATTACTCAAAAGGAAATAAGTAACTCCTTAAAAATAAATTCTGCTCTTACCAAAAGAAGGCAGAATGAATATAGGAAATCCAGATACCAAATATGTCTACCATGATGTTTATGCTCCAAGTGTATGATCCCCATGGATGTTTTCCTGGATGTAGCATTGATGTTGTTACAGCATTGCTCCTTATTCAACCACTTAAGCTATTCCACTTGATGGGGGAAAGATAAGAAAAATTGATTTTCCTTGAGTAAGAAGAAAGGAGGGAAGGAGTCCAACCACTGACTTCTGGAATAGTAGTTTTCAACCTTGGCTACCATTAGATTCACCTAGGGACTTCTGCTTTTTAACTATTCGTTTTATTTTGAACTACTTTTAGATTTTCAGAAAGTTTGAAAAATAGCACAAAGAGTTTCCTAATATCCCTTCCCCTGCTTCCCCTGATTATAACATCTTATATAACCACTAGAGGCCTGGTGCATGAATTTGTGCACGGGTGGGATCTGGCCAACCTGCTCTGATGGGGGCCCATCGGGCTGGGCCAGTGGGGAAGAGGGGTTATGGGAGGTTGGCTGGCTGGATCTGCCCCCAATTGGGGTGTTGGGGGCCTATCAGGGGCCAGGCCGGCTTGGGGGGTGGTGGTGATCAGGGCCTGGATCAGGCTGGTTGGCTGCCGCAGTGCACATCATAGCCACCGGTCGTTCTGGTTGGTTGTCCTGCCATTCTGGTTGCTGGAGATATATATATGAATTATCAAGAACAGTCTTTAATATTGGTATAATATTATTAAACTAAGCTATAGATTTTTATTCAGATTTCACCATTCTCCTCCCCCCGCACCACCACCAACATATTTTTTGTTCTAGGATACTATTTAAGATCCCACATTGTATCTAGTTTATTTAGTTGTAACTGTTTAGTTTCTGAAACAGTTTTTCCCACTTTCTTCATCTTTCATAACCTTGATTTTGTTGAAGAGTACTGATCAGTAATTTTGTACAATGGCCCACAATTTGGGGCTCTTGTGTTTTGTTACAGTTGGAGTGAGGTTATGCATTTTTATCAAGAATGCCACAAAAATGATGTTGTACATCATAGCAAGAGATTCAGGATGTTGAGATGTTTTATTACCAGTGATATTTACATTGTCAACTTGGTATCTGCAGGGTTTCTTTGCTGTAAAATTACTGTATCTTACTCTATATTGGTAAGTTTCATGGGAAGAGTACTTTTTGAATCTATGTAAATCCTTTTTCTCCTCTTCTGCTTGCTAATTTGAGCATACATTTTTGGGTCTTGTCTGCAACAGTTATTCCTTTGATGTTTGCCTAATTCTCTAGTTCCCTCTTTCTTTCTACATTTATTAATTGGAATTAGTTGTGAGGAAGAGTTATCTCTGCTCCTCCATTTACTTTTTTATTTCACTATTTATATGAGTTTGGACTTATGGATTTTATTTTATTCTATGGTTGAAAAGCCAACACTACCATGATTTCTTTTGTTTCTAAGATTGTTCTAGCTTTGACCATTGGGAGTTCCTCTAGGTTGGCACCTGTGTTCTTCTGACGAGTCCTATCTTTCTTTGAGAATTTCCTTAAGGAGCTGTTCCAGGCTCATCCCTGCCCTGACCCTAAAATAAACCTTTTCCCCGCTGGGGAATTTGTTAAATCCTAGTGTGGAGGCCCCAACCCAAACAAGTAAAATCAAAAGATCTGGGGATGGAACAGCAGTATATCTTAAAGTTCCACAGGTAATTCCAATGCCGCGCCAAGTTTGAGAACCAAATTAGAGCAGCACTTTACTAACTTTAATGTGGCTATGGGTTCCTGGGAATTTTGTTAAGGATCTGGTAGAGTAGGTGTGGGATGGGGACTGAGATTCTGCATTTCTAAGAAGCTCTTAGGATGGCTTACTGACAAACACTCTTTGAGGAGCAAGGGACTAGAAGACACGATTTCCTTAAGAACAACAACAGCAAAACACCTTAAAATTACCCCTATGGCTACAAACTGGCTGATGGTTGTGGAAAGAGTTGCTACTTGCTAGGTTACTATTCAGCATCATGTTATTTTCTAATTACTTGGTGTTAGTGGTGAAAGGAACTGCTGTAGTCTTCTGTGGGAAATAGGTCACCATTTTGGATTTTGTTTAAACAGAATCCTCGAGGGAACATTATCCTCAGTTCTTTTTGTGTATGAGTTCAGTTTTTCCAGCTGTTTTCAGTGCATATTCCTGTCCAGCTGCTAAGCTGCCTTGGTCTTCCCTAGGTAGTTGTTCTCTGGGAGATAAGAACAAAGGGGTCCAAAGAGACATAAATACAATCAGCCAAGCTCCTTTAGTCCCCTTCTACAGGGCCATGCACATTTGCTTCATAAAATGGCTCTTTGATCTCCAAATTAGGATCATCTTCAGTAATCCTCAAGCTTTAGTATAATTGACACTTACTTATGGGGCTTAAAATATACTGATTCCCAAATCTTTGGGTGGGACCAGGAACCAGCACCCCATCTTGCCTTGCTTGCATCCTGGTGATCTGATGAGGTGTTCCACATATAGAACTTTGAGAAACATTGATCTAAGAGATGAGATCAGCAGCATCCTCCCCTTTGGCCCATTGTAGGCTTATTTTAATTTGCTAACATAGCTTAATTTCCCATTCTTTTTAACCTTTACGCCAAAGACTCCAAACAGCTGCAAATCACATTATTACTCTCCTGCCCTATCCTTTTAAATAATCATTTAAAAATCCTTCTACTTTCCTTCTGGAACCTTGTTCTGTAACCCTTCCTTTCCTAGAGCCTCAGACAAACAAAAGCTATGAGGGCTTTTCCTCCTGGCTGGTTGGCCAGAACTGCCATGGTCTGCAGCATGCTACACCCTCTCGTGCAAATCAGAAACCCCCATCTAGGCAGCTCAAGGGCCACCTTTTCATCAATGTTCATTTTCTCTCGAAATTGTACTTCATTGGTCATGGACAGCAGGCAAATCTATCACTGATAATAATAATAAAAAGCCTACCAAGGATGAATAATTTCATCATCTTCATAAACCAAGATAATTAGGACATTTTAAATGTATTACATAGGAACATATTTACTTATAATTTTGCAAAAATGTTCATTTTGAGTTTTGATGTTCTAATTTTAAGTATGTAACAACGAAAGGTAATTTTATTTCAATCGTATTAATTCCCAAACCTAAGCCTTGAGAGAAAGGCCATGAGACTGGAAATAGACTAAGGATGTGATGACTTGTCTTTGAACACCCTCCATCTCTCAGAGAGGAGCTTGCCATTCTCTCTGAGCTGCACACACATAGTAGAGACAACAGAGACTCCCCGAGGCAACGTCTCCCATCACTTAGGACAGTGGTTGGCAAACTGTTGCTCGGCAAACCGTGGCTCACGAGCCACATGCGGCTCTTCGGCCCCTTCAGTGTGGCTCTTCCACAAAATACCGACTTCTGTGCATGGGCCACGAAGTTTCAATCGCATTGTATGTGCGTGCCCGCATGTAGTATTTTGTGGAAGAGACACACTCAAGGGGCCAAAGAGCCACATGTGGCTCGCGAGCCGCGGTTTGACAACCATGAACTTAGGAGAACTGAGGCAAGTGATTACACAAAACACAGTGAGCACTTTGTCAGTGCCCAGGGGTGCACGTCCCTGAACCAAAGGACTGGGAGTATGTCTGAAAGAAAGTCTGGACCCCATTACCTTGGAGTAAGCTGGCCTGTCCTTCCTTGTCTATAGGCTAATCTGGTTCTGCCATGTGAAGCTACACTATCGGCTTCCCAGGAGTTATGACTCAGTCCTTTTTATTCTTCTGACTCTTGTCAACAGTGACACTGCAGGAAAAAAGGCCATGCTATTATACCATCTCTGGCCCCAAAGTCTCCAACATTAGGGACATTTATGAGAAGTTCTCTTGGCGGGATGCTTGCCTAGCCATGGAAAAAGATGTTTATAACTTAATTACAGTAATAAGAAAGGTGAGCTGTAGGATTTAGATAAAAACTGATTTGGATCTAGTGGTCTGGCCGTACCCCAGTATTTGTCTGTAGGTATAATCAGGATACAGTTGGGGAACTAGTCTGACCTTCTGATCATCTTCTATTAAAGAGTCTATACAAAAGACTGGAGTCTTCTGTGGGAAATAGGTCACCATTTTTGAGTTTTCCCAGTTCTGGTCTAGAAATTCTCGCCTAAACCATAGTCATACTTTCCTCCTGGGTCAGCTGTGGAGATGATCAAGTACTGGTACACTGCTTTTGCCTGTGTGTCAAAGTGGAGTGTGACATCCATGTAGCTGATAGTAACCAGCAGTTTTATTTTCCATTAAACTATCACAAAAACGTTAGACTGCAATGCTTATAGGAAGGGTAAGTATTGTTTCATGGAATTTCATTTATATTTGTTTGTATGTATATATGTCATGAAGTGCAATGTCAAATATATTGCTTATTTGGAGTTAACATTTAAAAAGTTCAAGAAATATTGAGCTAGTACTTGACGTTGATCTGTAGGGATTAAAAGCATGAATGCTGGGGCCTAACTGTTTAAATTTGAATCCTGGCTCCATCTCTTGCCAGCTGTGTGACTTTGGGAAAATTACTTAACTTCTCTGTGCCATAGTTTTCACACATTTCACATATGTGTATGTGAAAATAATAATAGCTGAGTCCCCAGTAGTGGATTGTGTGAGAGGCAACTGATTGTTGTTTCTCATCTCTTTCTCTCTCTCAAAAAGAAATCAATAAAAACATATCTTCAGGTGAGGATAAAAAAAAGAAAATTAACATTTGTATAGTGCTTAAACTCTTGCCTGGCACATAGTAAGTGCCTTGTAAATTGCATGTGTGTGTGTGGGGGGGGGAGGAGGGGACAAATCTGTTCCTTTTATATTCTTTTACATACTGAGTCAAGACAACAAAGTCCCTGCCTACAGATATTTATAATTAATATTATGCATATGTACTCAAAAAGTTTTATGTTCTGAGTGGCATTATACTGGAATGTTTTAGAAAGTGTGCTTCAGAATGAGACTGCTGGGTTCAAACCACAGTCCTACCACTCGCTTGCTGTGTGACCATTGGCAAGTTATTTGACTTTGCAGACCCTCGGTTTCCCAATCTATATAGTAGGGCTAATAGACTCTAATAAGGTTGTTGCCACGATTAAATGAGACCATCCATAGACGATGCTTAGGGCTCAGACTATAATAGCTATTATCATTCCTCCTGTTAGTAGATCAGATCATGTCATTGCTTCTTATCCCCCTCCTGCTCTTTCACGTGCATGGCTTGCTTAAGTCATCATTTCACTTAGGCTGAGGTGAATCGGCCACATAGGGGCTCAGATAAAGACCTATACTGCTGACTGGAAAAGCAACTGTGAAGCCTAGGGTTGACTCAGACTGCCCCACTGTGCTCTCTCTTCAGCCTTGCTCTCACAAGTAATTCAAGTCACTTAGAATCATCCTTTTGCCTCAGCAGGTCTTCACAGCCCCGCAGATCATTCTGAAGTGTCACAATGCAAGCCTGAGAGCCCAAGTCCATTTTGCAGTATGACTACTATGGCCATGGGGTCACGTCATATTTCCTCCCCCTTCATCTCTGGGGAGGAAACTGATCAGGACAAAGCATGCTGTCTAATATGATTAAGCGTTTTGTATGATGTATCACTTTTAAATACCGTGATAGCATAAAAGGGCTCATTAGCTGAAGGGGATTTCAACTCGAGTCCTTCAGTTCTTAAGGACCTTTGGGAAAACTGTTCTGACAAAGAGAAATCTAAGATTCTCGGGCACTCATCTTGAGGAGCTGGTGACTGTTTTGCTGTAACTCTCTCCTCTTCTCCATGGCACATTGTTCCTATAGCATTACTCAGCTTTCAAAAATTGAAAATGGAGCTATATTATGCAGCATCAATCTCTTGCTTGACCATAAGCTCCTCAAGGGCAGAGAACCTGCCTTATTCATCTTTGTAGCCCCTGCAAGCACCTGGCACACATCTCAATCAACGTCTGTGGAATTGAATCTGTTTGAATTTATATCCCGGGTCACACTGCCAGAGCTCAGGATAGAACCGGAGCTGAAAGCAAGTGAGGAATCATTTATTTCCCACTGCTGAGCCGAGGGCTCGCCTCTGAGTAATTCAAGGCATCCCATCACCCCCAAAGCTGCCTCCTCCAGCCCCAGAAAGGGCCTTAACATGATTCTATTGGTGCCTTTGGTGAGAGTTCTTTCTCCTAATTGCGAGAAGTAAGGAAAATGAAGCACCCAGTTCTTCATCTTGCTGATTGATAATCCAGGGCTAGGAGAAAGAAAACGGGAAATGTGAGCCTTTTCCATCCTCTGCTTAGCTGATGGGGGAGACAGGCCATGGGAAGCCATGGAGCCCGTTCTCGTTCAGCTTTGTCTAGTCCTGGGTGCACTCTTGGTCCTAATTAAATATAGGAGCATAACCGGTTATTTCCCTCCCTTTCCAAAGGTACAAGTCTTGGACTTAAACTTTTTATTCTGTAAACAGCAATAAAGACAGAAAAATGTCTTTGAAAACTCTCCATGTGCCTAAGCCAGGCAGCCTGCTGAAGCTTTATATATATATTTGCTCTAATTCTGCCCATAGTCAGACAAGTATCAATGTCTCCATTTCCAGTTAAGGAAACTGAGGCCCAAGGAACTTAAATGAAGAATCCGGGACTGGAGATCAGCTCTGATTGGATCCACTCACTATACCATGTAGTTTCCCCCCTTTCTCCTCCGAAATGCGGTTGGATGCGTGTGTGCGCGTGACCGTATGTGTGTGTTTCCTTTTCTCATCAAAGTCGCGCTACTTCTCCTTCTGGTCAGTTTCCTGGCATCTACTTCTTCTAAACAAAGTCCAGTTCTCCAAGGTCTCACCGCCTCCTGGGCCGTCTCCCCGTGGCGTTCCG
>NW_006289813.1:2609563-2609913 GCF_000327345.1 Myotis davidii | reverse complement strand
CCACTCCGCACGCGGGTGGTGGGCTCACTGGGGCATGGAGAGGGGAGGGACCCCAGGCGCTCTGTCCCGAGCGGGGCGGTAACCGGAGCCTCCCGGTGGGCCGGTGCTGCCTGATGGCGTGCTTTTAAAACGCCCGAGCAGCAAACTTCTCACCTTCTGGGTTTGCTATCGAGGCTCTGTGAATGGATGTGATCTGCAGACCTGGCTTGTCCCCACAACCAACATCTCAGTCTCCAAGTGGGTGTGGCTTTCCACCCGAGCGCTTGGGTGGAGGGGGAGTGTGTTGACGCGATGGGTGTGAGGGGGAGAGATGGGGTGTTGCGGGTGGAGGGCGGGTGGAGCCCTCCCCC
>NW_006289813.1:2601365-2609550 GCF_000327345.1 Myotis davidii | reverse complement strand
TGCGGACTCCCAGCCCTTGGCCCGCGGCGCCGAGGGGAGGGGCGCATCGGCAGCTTCCATTTGGACTTGTTTCAGGGTGCCCAGATGTGTGCTAGTCGCCAAACTAAACAGGGACCACCTTCCCGGGACAGTGCCATCCTAGTTTCCTGGGAAGGATGTTCCTCCAAAACTTGTGGGTTGCATCCTAGACATTGAAATGCACGTGACTGGTGTCTTCTGCCTGCTTTCTCTGGCCTCCTCCCCGCAGGCCTCCCACCCTCCCCTCCCCCTTTGGAGGGAAGACACTTCAGGAAGCATAAGGTTCTTCATGCCTTGAAGATTGTTTGCTTTGGACGTTTCTTGCGGGGAAGTCATCTTGATTAGGCAGAGCCATAAATAAAACATCACACTAACACAGCCTCCTTGTGAAGTTAATTCCTCAGTGCCAGAGTGGTATTTTCCTTCTCTCCGATGGGATTAGCTGTAGTAAATGTCTTTTTTTCTCTCAGAGATTCTGCAAGCTGAGGCCATTGCCCTGACAGTAGCCCCCTGAGACCTCAGCCTGGAGGCAAAAACTAGATCTAGCACAAGGTGAGGAGTCCAGGTCCTAGCCTGGCAGGGAAGGGGGCAAACCCTAGGGTGCTGGGTCCAGCCCAGTCTCTGGCAGTAACCATGACCCAACCCCCATTCCCCCGGAGGAGGGCAAGGATGCTGGTGTGGAGACTGCTTTCTAGAACTGTCTCTGCTCCTGAGCTGTGACATTTTGGGTGAGTTGTTTCCTTCCCCTGAAGTTCAGTTCAATAATTTTGACCAATGAACTTCAAGGTAAAAATCATTTATATGTGTCCCCGTCTCCATGGTCTGATCAGGAAATTAATTTGGATCCAGAGTTCAGGTTGGTTCTGGGGACCAGATGGCAGGAGTTAGCTGAGTGCCACACCCACCATGGAGCTACCTGAGCAGACCATGGACTCAACCAGGGTTCCTTAGTGGTTGCATCTCCTTTTGAAGATGCCAGGCATGTGTTTTCACGCGTTTTATATTTGTTTGCCCTGTGACACCTGCCTCAGTGTTCAGAAATGAGCACACTTGTCACTGGCAGCTGGCGGTATGCCGTAACATTGATTTACTGCGAGACTCTAATAACTATTGTCATTGGTAGAGAAGGTGGTAGAGTTAGTTGCGCTCTCTTTTCTGTGTAGCTAGGAGGGTGCTCCTTGGTACACGCCATGGTCTTGCAGATCCTAGGCAGGAGACGTCGGGAACTTCTCACTTTTGACCTGGATTCTGTAGCTGATGTATTGCCTGGCCCCTGGGTGACAGTGTTTTACTTTTCCGGAAGTGAACGTAATGACAGCTTATTTCACAGGCAGTGCAGGTGAGGATTGGTTGATTGACTCACATTTTGGAAAGTGGAATGGCAAAATGACATTGGTCAGTATTTGTGAGATCTCAGAATTGGATGTAAACTGATACATTGTTGCAATTTATTGTGTAACTTATGGTAACCTGTAGCAGGGGTTGCAGGAAATTGTCCAGAAGTGGAAATCTTGATTTGCTTTGAGAATTTTAAAGTGAAAAAACTGAGGTTCCCCGTCTCCATCTCCCTCAGGTTTAGGGAAGTGATAGTCCTGGTGAAAGGGGTTGAAGTGCAGTGCACATTTGTGGGTTCATACACTGGTGATGGTATGGTGTAGGGGTTCTTAACCTTTTGGGAGGAGGGCCTTCGGGAATCTAATGAAAGCTCTCCACTCTCTGCTCAGAAAACACACACTATTCTAGAGGTTTCACTTTCAGGTTTCAGTTCAGTGAAAGACCTGAGCTTGATTCTCAGCTCTACCACCTTAACTAGATGTGGGATTGTGGATCATTCAACTAACATAAGCCCCAGTTTTTTACCTCTTATGTGGGAATAATAGCAATAGAGTTGCTAGACATTTTATACACACCATCTAATTTAATCCTAGCATAATATCTAGCATATAGCATTGGGTGCTAGGTAAATAGTAATTTTTCAAGTTCATTTGTGATAAAATTTGTGAAATGGAAGTATAAGCTTGGGCAGGCTTATTTTATTTATGCATAATTAATCTACCTTATACTTTCAGAGACCCTGAGGTTGTCTATTCAGTTTATTTCCATTTTATTAGGATAAGGTGGGAAACAGTTTTTATTTGTATCAGGTCGTATTATAGCAAGGCACAGAGTATAAAGCACTAAAAGGTTTAAGTACAGTCAATAAAATGCAAAGAGGTTCATTTAGATTTTTAAAATCGTTATGTCTAACTTGGGAGAGTCATTGTTTTTCCAAAGTTATTTTTACACTAACTTATTGCATGAATTTTTTAAAGCCACAAAATTAAAGTTTCTAGCATATTAGTACAGTGCTAGCTTTTTTGGACAAGTTTGTTAAAGCTGTTTTCAATAAATCTAGTAATGTTAACAGTGTTTGATCAATTTTATATATTATTTTACTGTTACTATTTGTATAAATTTACAAAGTCTTGTAGACTTCAGTCAGCCCTTTAAGCTTTTGGTGTTTATAAACAATACCAGTACTAGTGTCTTGGTGCACGGATTTGTGCCCATTGAAAGGAAATTAATTAGAATAAATATTTTAATATCGTTATTTGCCCTTTCTCTACAATAGAAGTATCAACCAAATTCACGATCGACAATGACAGATTGAAACACAGGCATGCGATTGGCGCCAGCGAGAGCTTTATATGTATTGCGCATGCACGAGTCAACTTAGCCTTTTATAGAGAATAAACTTGCTTAATTAGACCTGCTTTCTGATTTAGCTAACCTTTTTTCAGCCCAATGAAGCACCCTAACTTCTCTTTCAGGTAATTGTCAGCAGCACAACAGTAAATATCAACATGAAGCGCATTATTATTGTAGTTCAAGCAGGGAGAACAAAGGGTAAATATTTAACTGCAGCAGTGTTTGACTATATTCTGCGCAGTGAGAAAACCTGAAGTCATTTTCAAGGTCCACCATTTCTTCTTGTTAGTTGGGTCAAGTTTCTAAACTTTGTAAATCTCCGTTTTCTGGCTAATGAAAACAGAATTCAACTGCGTCTCCTATCTACTTACTCCAGGACTTCTGTGAGGACCAAATGAGATGAGGCACGTGAAAACGCTTCACAAACATTTGGTTAAAGTGTAAAATGTTTCCACCTGGCTATAAAGCAAGTTGTGTTCCTGAGCTGAAGAAACTGCAAGGAAGCTAGTGGTAGCTAGAAAGAGGAAGCCAGGCATTGCTACGTGATGTCATTACCCAGCGCCCACAGTGACCATTTCTGGGCTGGGCTGGACTGTGGTCCGCATTTTGCGCCATGGGGTCTTGGCAGCGTTGGCTGTGATTTCGTGGGGTGTCGCTCCAGGGTGGTGATGGGTCCTGTGTCCCACTTGGGGTTTGTCTGCACCAGGTCCGTGGTGCCGTTTATTTTTAAATGGCCAGTGTGCATCATGGCAGCTTCTGCATTGAGCATCTGCTCCCTGGTGGTCAGTGCACATTATAGGTACCGGTTGGACGGACACTTAGCCTTTTATATATATAGAGAGGTAGACCTGGGAGATTTTACAAAGACAGTTCCAGACCTCCACAATACAGCAAGTGGTAATCTTTTTGCTGGTGGAGGGTCTTGTCTTCAACTTGTAAAACAATGCAGTATCTGTGAAGTGCAATAAAGTAAAGCCAAATAAAAGGTGATAGTTTTATTACTTAATTAATGTCAAACACATGAGAGTTAGCGATGGCACATGATTTTTTGTTTACATAAACTTCATCTGACTTTAGCACTTCTGCCTGAAGCCTGCAGATTTGGGGTCTGTGGGTGTTGAGGGGTGGCGGGCTGCGTTTCTCACAGTTAGACAATCTGGATTGGACTGTTGTTCCTCTGACCACATCTCTGAGCTTTGCTCTAGGCATCCTGCCCTGTCCCTTCCCAAAGAACCCTGTGATGACTAATAAAATCCTCGGTGCCGTTTGCTGTGTGTCAGTGAACTTGGGGCCGTTTCTGTATGCCTGGCACAGTGCCTCTACTATATTAGTGGGGGCTCAGTAACTGTATCCTGAATGATGAGGAGAAAGCGACATCTTTGAAAATAGTTACACATTTGATGGAAGGGTGACTGTGTGTGTATTTGATTGCTTTGCCCATTGTGATTTCTGTTTAAGTTTCTTGATCTTTTATATATATATTTAAAAAAAACCAATCTCAATCATAGTGAAAATGTGTGAACAGTTTTTCTAGGTAATTTTTGAACACAGTTAAATCCCTGAGGATCCACTCAGAATGCCTGTCAAGAGACTTGTGTGTTATCTCTGCTTTCCACTGTGTATTCGAACTTGAAACTTTCAGGGGTTCTTAGAATAGCAGAAAAAAAGGCTTAGTAGTTGAAAGGATTTACAACTCAATATAGAGTGTCTCCTGTACCCTCTGCTACACTAAAGGGTTTATTTTATTGGCTTACGTTTGGAAACAGTGTCCCTTATTAACAATAGGCACAATTATGGGTTGTCTTTTAACTGTTCTAGTAAAAGGAGTTTGAGGACTGTTTCTAATATCATTTTGGATATGTGTGGGTCCCTCACGTGATAGTAATGTAGTAGATGAATTTCTAGTGCTCACTGGTTAAGAGAATAAATAGCAAAAAACAACCATCAATTTAGTAAAGCTTCTTATTGAATTTGAGTTTTATTAATCACAGCAGCTGTGTGCTTTGAGAAAAAAAAGTAGTGCATAGATCTTGGCATATTTATTATTTAGTCTGCTTTTTGACTCATTACTTCCATAAGAGCCACGAGTTCAGAAAATCAGTCACTGAGCTCTGAGCACTGAGGACACGAAGGCAGGCAAGACGGAGATGGTTTCGACCTCACAAAGCTTCCAGTGTAGTAGAAGTGATGGTCACTAAGCACACAGTTATTAAATTAATTGGGTTCAAAGGTCTTCACTGGTGTATGGGGAACAGGCTGTGAGGGGTGTATGTGTGACGGTCCTGTGTAACTCATTTAGTCTGGGGGAACTGCCTCCCTGAGGACACTGACATTTGAGCTGAGACCTAAAGGACAAGGAGGAGTTAGGTGGGAGAAGGGGCGAGATAGGACAGATGCAGGTAGCAGGAGGCCCCAAAGCAGGAGAGAGGATGGTGGGTCTGCTTGGCATGGTGGAGAAGAGAGCATGGCGTCAGGTGATGCTGTAAAGAGAAGCAGCCCCTAGGTCTAAGTGCATGGGGAGCCACGGAAGGATTTGAAGCAAGGCAGTGCCATGACCGGATTTGCATGTTGGGAAGGCCAGGCAGCATGAAGGCCTCCTGTTGGGAGCTGCTGGTGTAGCCTGCTTAAACATCCCAGCGTTGGAATGGATAACCTGAGAAGGTGGCATGGTACTAAATGCTTTGTGGAGGGTACAGGGGGCTCCTTCCTGGTAGTTCAGGCACTCCAGGGAAACACATGGGAGATACAACAGGAAAAGAATTTAGGTCTGTTCAAGAGACTATCTTAGTGTGAACACTAATTCTACTTTTCATTGTGATATTGCGCTGAACCTAGTATTTTCTTGAAGGAAAACTAGTACATTAACATGAATGGACTTGAGAAGAGGGCCTCGAAAGAGGGTTCATTTTCATAGGTAAAGTGCAGGGGAACATTTACTTGAGGTGAGCAGCGTGGAGATGGCTCTGACCTTGTGTGAGAGTCTCCGGTGACAGGAAGGGTGATGTTCTAGGCCAGCACACATGACCAGGGTGTGCTTGTTGGCTTGGATTTTCCTAGAGAAGGAAGGGTCAGCATCAAAGAACTAAGGCTTTCCACCCTTACCCCCTTCTGGCCTGAGCTGTTCTCAGAAGCGTCAATTCTTTATATTTGCCAGTGCTTTGGGGCCAGTGACAAAGGCTGTCTATCTTCTCAGACTTAGTGGGTACTGGATGTGAGTGCAGTTGATTTTAAGTTTGTCCCTGTGAGGAAGGGTGTGGAATCAGTGCCATGCATGGTGCAGAGCACAAATACTGGGAAGAATGCTGCTCTAAAATGTCTCCCAGTGAGAAGGGCCTTTAACCAGGTGGCCTGGCATGAGACAAAACTGCTGTGTGTGTGCGCGCGTGTATATGTGTGTGGTGTGCACACATGCACAACATGTAGAAGAGATGATTGTACTTTTTAGATGAAAGACACCCCATGCCATTGATAATCACATTCGCACATTCTGTAGTGTTGCCTGGAGAGGGCTTGTGCTCCTCCCTTCATCCCTTCAGAGCCACAGCCAGTGTTTCCCTGCTCTGGGATCAGGGTCTGTGGAGAGAGCCAAAGGGTACAGACTAATGACCTTGGTTCAGCCACGTATAGGCCATGTGACTTTGCAAAGGTTATTACTACTGAGACTGTCCCCTCATTTGTAAAATGGGCATGCTAATATTTATTATAGGGCTTGTTATGAGAATTAATGGAATTTGCTATTGTTATGGATCGTGGCCATGTTGGTTTATGCAGAATATCAGTGCCATAGGCAGGACTCGCCGGAGCCCAGAGGTCCCTTCACTGAGGGAGCATGCTCCCAGCATGTTTGTTGGTAGTCCCGGCAGGTCCTTTCATTCATGGGTAGGTTGTGTAAGTTATCACTTTTAATTTCATGGACAGAGCATTCTTACGATGCACTCACAAGCTAAGTTTTATGGTGTATGGTTCATTAACCCTTTTATTAAGACACTATCTCTCCTTTGCTCATGGAACCTGCTCTTAGGGATCATTTATTAAATAATGCCCTAAAAGACTCTATGAACATGTTAATTACTAGCTACACCCCGGGAATTAGTCGGAAGGCAGCATGTCAGCCATGTGGTGAGGCCGGTGAGAAGACCATGTACTTCACTTAAGCTTCCGAGGTTTAATGATTTAGGGGCTGAGAAGAAAGTAACAAGGAAATTCAGTGATTTTCTGGAAGCCAACTTTGGTTCATATAAGCATTGCAGGCGGAATTGGGGGGGGGGGGCGGTTAGGCAGGTGGTCTAGGGGCCACCCTAACCTGGCAGAGGGGAAATATGTTAGAAGTGCAATAGATCATAAAAATGCAAGAGCTCATGTATGTAAATTGCCCCCCAAAATTCTGTTTTGTCCCTTTGAGACAGTATAAACAATTTACATTTTTAAGGCAAATATGCAAATCACCCAGGAGCAGTTTTGATATAACTCAAATGCTGGCACCTCCCGAGACTGCAATTCATTTCCCTTCTGCCAGCCCTGTGCGCTGCCTCCACACCTGTTCAGTTGATATTTACACAACTTTGCATTGTTTAGGTCAAAGATTCTTGTTCTCTTTTATGTCTCCGATATTTTGTCTGGTTTCTTATCTGGCAATGTTATTTTGGGGTGAAGCATAACACAAAATATGATTCAGCAGAAATCTCATTCTCTGGCAGCTGCTGTGTACTTGTTTCCTTTCCTCTCTTTGCCCTTCTCGTTAGTTCTCTCACCCGGTTCAGAATTCCTGGGAGAGATTGGACAGTACTCACCTGTGCTTCCAGGGTTGGAGAGAAAACTTCCCTAAATGTGAACTGTTGGTTCAGGACCGTGGTCAGCAGTGCACCCCCAAAAGTCACATTGAAATGTATAGAACTTGTGTGACATTCCTGATGGCTCCTCCACCTTCTCTTATCGAAAAGCTTCACTCTTATTCAATGATTTGAATTCATAACCAGACACATGTCTTTGAGACAGCTTATAAATTTGTACCCTCAGCCTGTACTCCTTTGCTAGCCCATCAATTCCCCTCTTGGACACAGTCAATATAATTTTGATTATGGTACTTACTTCCAGTGAACCTGTCAGCCTAAATGTTTTGAACTGATATTGGGGAAAGGAAGAGGTGGGGAGATGAGAAAGAGACTAGCAAGACTGACATATTGGCTTCCTTTTCTTAAATTTCATAGGCTTTCATGTGGACAATGAAATTTTTGTAATTTTGCAGAATTTTTGGTGAGTGGCAAGCCCACAGGTGTTTTGGCTTCTGCTGTAGAACTTGATCAGCTGCTTTTCTAATAAGCTGAGAAGTTAGGTATGTAGTTCAACCCTGGATGATGATTTTGTGCCTTTCTATGTTTATTTGAAAAATAATACTATCATTTCTCGGGCTTCTGATGTTAACAGTTGTCTTTTTGGGTGTTTCTGTATGCGGAGATGCCACACCTTCAGTGAGTGATAC
>NW_006289813.1:2579370-2601158 GCF_000327345.1 Myotis davidii | reverse complement strand
AGAGTCAAATTGGGTTAGAATTGTGGTAAACATCTTCTGTCACTGTACACTGAAACATATTCACAGAAATCGCAAATTTAAAATGGCTTCTGAAGGCAAACAATACTGGCCAAACTATATTAAGGTATTGAAATAGACTGCAGTGTGGGGAAATCCATTTTGTGTAGACGGTTAAGCGATGGTTTTTACCAACAGGCTCTCTATGAATACGTTGGTCCCATAGGAATCTGTCTGGCTCCCATACACAGAAAGTCATGAGATTTGTTTTGTCGCTCTCTGAGTTGTAGCCGCAGTGCTTAATTGAAGTCACCTGAGGTTTAGGTTTAGCCATCACCCCAGGCTTCGTTTTAAAAGGGCAGCTCAGAGGAGACTCACTCAGAGGCTGCCACGACGGGGAGCACTGCTCCAGAGAAGAGGGCAGCTTGCTTGGAGAGAAAAAAACCACTGAATAAGATGAGAACTTCAGACTCATCTCAGGTGAGTAACGCACCTATGGGGAAGACCCAAGAAAATGCTGACCTTCCTGTTCTTGTGGCTTTTATCAGAGTAGTAAGTAGAAGCGCCCTGCTGTCTGTGCCACCTTAGTTTAAAGACTGAGCAAGTGTGAGCCCGAGAGTGAAGGAGATTGAGAAGAAAAGTATTTGTCAAGTAAGGAAGATAGTCATCGTTTTGCCCTAGGTTCCGCTACCTTAACTTATTTATCTATTGTTTGAAATTTTACCCTTGTCAACTTTATTTAATGTACCACCTTATTTCCTCGGCAATTCTTGGGTTTTATTTCTCCCTAATAAGCGACCCCAGTTCTCTTTCACTGTGGGCATGGGTGGGTCCTAGCCATGGTGCCCATTCTCTAGCAATAGGAGGAAAAGAGATAAAATGGAAATTACTTTGAACTCTCTTGGTTTTCTCTACTAAAACGTCAGTATCACTTTTGTTTTCAAGAGTTCTGCGTTTGAAATTAAAACATTTCTACCTGGAGAACGCTGAGGGCAACAGTTTTAGGAATTTGGAATAAGACAGATAGGCTAGTAGAGTAGTGACATGATACTTTGGTAACCTGCTAACATCATAGTGTTTTAAATTTCCTTAGAATTATTTCCCAGTCATCACTTTCTGTGTATTAGGTTACCTGTCACTCCTTGTTCTAATTCATCCATGTTTCCTTCCACCCCTTCTGTAGCTGGGTCATCGGAATTTTAAAAAGAAAGGCGGAACCACTTTGGTGGGAAATTGTAATAAAACGTTTGTTACACAGAATGTTTGGGGCAAAGGCCTTTTGGTTACTGAATTTTATGATTCACCAAAAATTAATTTGAAAGCTCTTTTTGTTCTCACTTTGTTGTTTACCCTTTTGCCTTAGAATGTCGTGGCACGGTGTTCCTGCCTTATTATTCTGTGCTGAACAAGCTAGATTTTAAAAACATGATTGGACATCTTGTAGTGCTTTAGGGCTCTCCCTTTGCACATCAATCATCTTTGAAGACCATCGAAGACATAAAAGTGTGTATGCAGAGGTAGAAAGTGAGTATGAAATTGCATGTGCTATTAACAAGAGTAGACAATCTTGATTTCTTTTTTTAACTTTAAAAGTTGAAACTAGCAGGATTTTGCTGCATTACCTTTGTTCCTGGGATATGCCACATCATGTATATATTGTCAGTATTTGTATGGTGTTTAATAGTTTGTACAGCCTTTTCTGATACTATTTCAACTGTTCTCTCATTCCCATTTTGTACACATTTCTTTTTGTAGCAGAGTTAATAGTAATCTCTCTCACTACACTGTGGGCTCCTCAGGTGGGAGTAATGTCCTATTAACTCAAATCTCTGCAGCAGGGAGAGTGTGTGGCATATAGTGGGAATTAATCCATTGCACCAAATGGCAGTTGAGGCATATTGTGTGTCAAGACAGTGTTCTGAGTATTTTATATGCATTTGCTCATTTAATTACCATGCTGTAGCTAAGTCATCTTCTCAATGTTATATAAACGAGGAGGAGAATAGTGGGAAGAGATTGGGAGAGGACAGGTTTACAAAGACCATTGAGGGAACTGTGCATTCCCTAAGGTCCCAGCCTCTGGGTCATCTTAGTATCTCAGATCTGAGCACAGGTGTGGCATGCAGTAAATGATGGTTGAATGCATGATCGTTGAGGACTGAAAACACCACTTGCAGATAGGTCCCTGTGCATTTGGTTTCTAAGAGCTTGAATTAAGTGTCTGTAGAACTTTTGTTGAGGTCCCGGCTAAGATCTAACAGGGCTCCGATCTGGGTTTCAGATTGTCAGTTTAATGGGTTGAGTGGGTTTGTTCAAATGAAAGGTTTTGACTATAAATCAATACTTATTTTCCTGTTAACTTTGGTAGACTGTTTTCTGTTTAGGTAATTTTTGATTATTCATTATAATCATGCTTGTAGCAGTAAGCCATCTTGGCTACATGTTTAAAGGAATTAATTTGTGATGATATATTAACAGCTAACCTTAAAATATTAGCAGTAACACTGGGTTGTACTCATTAGTGCTCAGGATAAAACTGCTGTCAGTGGACATGGGTTAGGATTTCTGGCAATTTTATGGGGAGAGTTGGCGTAGGAGTTGGGAGGTCTGAACTTTGCCTTGGCTTCTTGCTGGGAAAATTATCAACCCCCACGGTCTTCACAAGTGATGAAGTAAGAGATCCTTTCCGCTTCAGTGCCAGTGGGATTCCCTCTTACTATAGAAACATCAATTTAAAAACTTGAAGTTCTCATTGGTATGTCATTTGTTAGAGAACTGTTCAGTCACATGTTTCTTTTGACAAATCTGATAGTTGTGTTTTCTGATTTGTGAATAGAAACATATACTTAAAGGAATTCTCTCAAGGACACTTACTCATGGATTCTTCCTTTTAGCTTATGCTGATGTGAACATGCAGAAGAAATATGGTTTACTTATATGTTCCATTTCTATTCATCTTTTAAAGTGATTTGGTATGTTCCTGTCAGTCATCAGAATAAATGTGGAGGGTACCTGCTAGTAGTCCCTGCAAGGGAATTTTATTCTGGATGACGAGTCAGCTGTGCATACTCTTGACACTACACCTTTCTGTTGGGGGCACCAGGCATTATTATTATTATTATTGTTCCAGGAAACTAGGAAGCATGGTTCTTGGTGCTAGCTCCTGGAGACTGCAGAACTAGATCTTTCCTCAGAACCACCTGCAAATCCTTCTGCCCGTGGCAGAACTTGCTTTCTTACTACAGGCTCCAAACAGAAAACACGTGGGTTTGTGATCTGCTTGCTGCCTGGAATTGCTCTAGTGCCACATCACAGGTCTGGCATTCCCGTGTGCTGGACCGACAGCTTCTGATGTTTAAAAATCATTCTTTCATTTCAAAAGATTTGTATGGTCTCTGCTCCCCCAGGCAGCAGGGCCCTCCTATACTGTTCTGGATCCTCACTGCTCAGGCCTGGAAGTGGATTAAAGTTTGTTTGCAAAGTTAAATCTGAATCTGTCATATAGAGAACATTGTGATGGTTGCCAGATGGTGGTGGTGGCAGGGGAGGCGCGGGGGGCTGGGTGGAAAAGGTGAAAGGAATTAAGATGCATAAATTATCAGTTATAAAAACAGTCACGGGGACGTAAAGTACAGCATCGGGAACACAGTCAATAATATTCTAATAACTGTATGATGTGAGATGGGTAATTCTAATAACTGTGTGGTGTCAGGTGGGTAATAGACTTATGAAGGTGGTCACTTTGTATGCTATGTAAATGTCTAATCACTATGCTGTACACTTGAAACTCATATATTATATGTCAACCATAATTGAAAAATAAATAAAAATTAAAAAATCAGAATCAGGAAAAGTTGCTTTTTATCAGTCAACTGATTTTTATTATTATGTATTACTATTGTCTTAACCAGAGGCTGGTGGCTCCATCCTAAGCTGTTAGCATGAGCTTTCAGAGTTGTCTTCCGTTTGTTGGAGAGTCAGTTGTGTGGAACTTGGAGCGTGGGGTCTCATAGAGGTAGTTTTAAATAGTGATTCAGCTTCCAGATCAGCCTACAAAAGCCTACTTAACCTCCAGAATGGGTGATAAAGTCCTAGAAATGCGATGATGGTGCTGGACATGGTGAAGAAAGTAGCATTTTAGGTCTGGAACGTCAAGGCTGCTTTGCACCCTGCCTTAAGTTGCCCTTGGCCAGACTGGGAGCAGAGCCTGGGCCTCTGGCTCTGCCAGTGCTCCTGCCCGCTGGGCAGTGCTGGTGCTGGCTTTCTGTTTACCGTAGGTTCCTTGTCGTGGGCAAGTCTTTCTTTTCTACAGTGTTGGGGGCATGGAGGTGGCACTACAATGTGGCACGAGTACATTGGCTGGTAATTCTCAACATTGGCACACCTGGATGAGCTGGACCTGCCTCCCAGGTGTTCTGAGTTAGGGAACAGGTGAGTTGGCGGAGAGGGAACCCACACACCGAGTCTTGAAGCCAGCCACATAGTGGCTCTGGGTGTCTGCCTGGAGATATGGCAGTGCCCTTTCTTAGTCTTTAGGACACCGCCATGGGTGCCCAAGACTCCTTCCTATGTGGGGCAAATCCTTTTAACCCAAAGCAATATCTCCTGCCACTTTCCTGTTCATTTCTAAGTCGTGAGGATGTATTGTACAGCTTCATAGTTAATACTGTATCACCTATTCAAAAGTTGCTGGGAGAGATTTTTTTTAAATTTTATTTTATTGTTTAAAGTATTACAAATAGAAGTACATATGTCTCCTATTTTCCCCATTGACCTTCCCCTGGCTTCTCTTACCACCCCCTCCACACTCCCACACATGCCCTTCCCTTCACCCCCATTGGTTATGCCTATATGCATGCATACAAGTCCTTTGGTTGATCTCTTACCTCCCCCCTCCCAACCCTGCTGGGAGAGATTTTAAAGGTTCTCATCACATGAAAATAATTTTGTAATTAGGTATGATGATGGATGTTAACTAGACTGTTGTGATGACCATTTCACAATATATATGAATAGCAAATCACGTACACCTGAAACGAATATAAAGTTATATGTCAGTTATACTCAATTAAAACATAATGTAGAAGGTGGTTATCTCAGAAAACCCATCAGAATGCCTTAAATTATCCAAGTACTATTAATATAGGGACCATTTATGTCCCAAACATTTTTTTGTGTGTTATAAAATTTGTTCATAGAACACATGAAGTTCTAATTTGCAAGGTCTTGTCTCTCCCTCACCAGCAGATATTACATTCTCCCATGCTTTTTCTTTTAGTTTAACTCAGATGGCAGGATAGTGCCTGTAGATCAGTGGTTCTCAACCTTCCTAATGCCGCGACCCTTTAATAAAGTTCCATGTTGTGGTGATCCCCAACCATAAAATTATTTTTGTTGCTACTTCATAACTGTAATTTTGCTACTGTTAGGAATCATAATGTAAATATCTGATATGCAGGATGTATTTTCATTGTTACAAATTGAATATAATTAAAGCATAGTGATTAACCACAAAAACAATATGTAATTATATATGTGTTTTCCCATGGTCTTAGGCGACCCCCGTGAAAGGGTCATTCGACCCCCGAAGGGGTCGCGACCCACAGGTTGAGAACTGCTGCCCTAGATGAAGCTTTAAGTAATTGCCACGTCCTCATTCCACTGGGGACCTGTCACTTACATGTGTGTTTTTAGGGACCCCGTTCTCTTCTGAACCTTAACCCACAGTCTGAGGATGGGTGGCCTCCTCACTCTAACCAGAGGATGTTTTTATTCATTATGCCAGGAGCTGCTTGTTTTCTTTTTTCTTCTTGCTTCCTGTTTTACCCTGCCCTCCTCTGGGTAGATGGTTAAGGCTGTGTGGGATTAGTGTAATTTGTTCTTTTAAAGAGATGGGGAAGGGCCATCAAGATTGTTTATAGCATTTCCAGCAATGGGGCTGACTCCAGCAGAGCCCCGCTCAGTGTCTCCTTAGAGATTGTCTGTGGTAATTAAAAAGAAAGCAAAACAGATTTTTAAAATGATAAATACAGGCTTACCAAGTGATTCCATAATGGTAGGTGTGAGCCCTGCTGAGAAACACCAGGCGTGCTCACTTTCTGCTCCTGAAAAACCTGTAATCAGATGGGTACTTTCTCCAGTTGTTCAGATACCATTACCTGCAGTTTTTAGAAATTATTTTGACACTTAAGGACATCTAAGGATGTAAATTTAATTACCACTGCTGCTTTCTCTGTGGGCTTGGATGGAAAGTGGCAGATTCTGTAATAGAATTGCCACTGAAATGTAGTGTTTGCTTTTTAAAAAAATATATTTTTATTGATTTCAGAGAGAAAAAGAGAGCTAGAAACATCAATGATGAGAGAGAATCATTGATTGGCTGCCTCCTGTGCACCCGCTACTGGGGATCGAGCTGGCAACCCAGGCATGTGCCCTTGACCAGAATTGAACCTGGGAGCCTTCAGTCCCCAGGTGGATGCTCTATCCGCTGAGCCAAACCAGCTAGGGCTGAAATGTCATTTTTTTAAAAGTTAAATTTCAGGAGTGTTCGAATTTTTTTCTAAATTGGCAATATGGACTGATGACTTTGAAGCATCACTACCTTACGGTCTGGGGCAGGCAGAGTAATTTGGCTTTTGAGGGAGTAACTTTCAGTTGTGTTAAATCAGCTGCTTGCTTATGATACCGTACAAAACTAGGGCTTTATTGCAGTGGGATTTTGGGTGTGGGGCTCATTTTAACCTACACGTGCAGGCTGGAGCGACGTATCTGGCATTATTGCAGTTCAGGGTGGTGAGTGAGCTGCGCGAAGACACCTTCCTGGGTTTCTTTTTTGAAGTACTTATCTTTCTTCCCTTGCCTGTTGGCCTACACATTTGAAGGCAGAAAGGGAGGCAATATTATGGAGTACTGGATGGGTGGACGTGGAATACTGGGATGTAAGGGCGTTACCTGAGCATGCTGTTTCAATAAGTGCAGGTGAAGATGGCCTTGTTGGAGGTGAGGTCCTATTCATCCTTCTTGCTGTGGGCACAGCGGGTGTGAAAGTGCACATTGTTCTCCTTTGGCACATCAGTAGGTATGTATTGAATCTTCCTGCTTGCAAGGCTCTGTAGGAGTTGTAGGCTTGGAGGGAAGGGAGATGCAAAAGAAATAAAAAATCTGGTCAGTGCCTAAAGCAACGGGCTAGCAGTCAGAGTGCACACAGAGCGAGTTGGCCTGAATGTACACAGTGCCTTGTCAACAAGTGAAAATGGGATTCAGACTGAAGTACAGAATCATCGACCTGATGGGCTTCATCTGGAAGCGGTTTTCCTGGTGGCTTGAAGATATAATAAGCATTGGACAGGAGAAAAGAACATTGTACCAGATTAAATGATTGGCCCTCTCAGAATATTCCTTCTATATATCTGCAGTTTTAGGAACGTCTCCTTTTTTTCTCTTTAATACTATTTAGAAGCAATAGTAATTGGCAGGTTGGTTTTTCTACCTGCGTATGGTTAACTCTGTGTGCCTGTGGAATTTAAAATGACTGGTACAAAAATGTATTACCAAGATGTAGTATTTTTCTAAAACCAGCTTACTCATGGCTGCATAATTTCTAATCAAGAATATTTTTTAAAGGTTCCTATTTCCCTAGATAATTAAGCAATGTTTACAACGAATATTTTCTTAGCCACTGTCTTAAGGAACTTTTTGGTTTTGTCTGTGGGGGTAGAGTTTGGGGAGAGAGTATGTTTGGTGAGAATTGACCAGGTAAGCCATTTTTGGTAGCATCTCTTGAGCCCAGCCCTTTTCCTGCTTTGGGATACCTTTCAGTTACTCATTACTTGAAATTTGCCAAGTTTAGAGCAATGATGTTTTTGGCCCAGCTGGAATTTAAAACACTCCATCTTTTTTTTTTTCTTCTTCCTCCTCCTCAAAGTGCATTTGAAACACTTCTTAGAGATGCTCTCACCATCTGGGTCTTTGGCAGAATCATGGCCTCTGCCAGGGATGTGCCCCCAGCGCTGAGGACTTACCCTGTGCCCGAGGCAGCCCCTGACCCGAGCTTCCCAGGCCTCTGAGCCATGTGGAGTGGCTGGCTGTAAGTCCTCTGCTTCCACAGACTGGATTTTATGAGGCACATCCTGTGATTTTACAAGGCAGTTTCTCCAGGCTTCAAACCTGTCAGGGTAGCTCATTCCCAGTGTTTGCAGGCGGGGAGGGAAGTGAGCCAGCTGACAATAAAGCCTACTCTTTACAAAATTCTCAGGGTGTTATCTGTCTCCTTCAAGTTTCTGCAAGCGTGGGGGGGAAATTCCTTCACCAAAGCATTAGTGATTGCCAATCATGGTCTACCAGTGTGGGGGGCCCTGTGTGACATGCAGTCCCTGTGTGGCATGGGGTCCCCCGTGATGTGGGAGCCACTTCTCAAAGCCATACAAAATTACGAAGCAAGACAGCAGGGGTTCTGCGGGAAATGAGTTTATAGCAGGAGCGGGGACAATGCAGAGGAGATGATGCTACTTGTAGGCGTCCAAGCCAAGGTGGAATGATTAGGGCAGCTCTGCTCTTATAATTAGCATCAGTCTCCCAAATGAACTCACGTGGCGCTTCCTTCTCTTCCCTGGCCCAGCACACCTTATCCTTCCCTCTTCCCTCGGGGAAAAGAACTGAGCAGGCAGTCTGGGCGGCCCTAGGCGAGGGCCTGGCTGGTTCCTCTACTTCTTCAAAGAGTCTCTGTCCCAGTTATTTTTATTATAACCACAGTGTGCACTCTGGACTCCTGAAATTGAAAGTTACAGCTGTGCTGTTCACCTCACCTTGGAAAAGGAAATATTCCACCTCTCCACATATTTCTTGCAGACAGCTGGGGAACGCAGGAATTGGCAGGGGAGAAGCTGTTCCTATAAGACTTATCTTCTCGCAGGTGGAGTTTAAGGTGTCTGTGTCCCTTCTTGACATGTATTTGGGGTCTGGATTCTTTGACTCTTGAGGAGGCAATGAGATCCCACTTTTAGATTAAGCGTTGAAACAAGTCTTGTTGGCACGTTTCCATGTTGCAGAGCAGAAGACCATTCAAAGGGCCCCGTTTTTTTCCATCCGTTGGAGAGCAAGTTCCTCCTATTTTTGGAGCTGACAGATCACTCTTGTGCCCAAAAGATGTGGTCCTTTGCACACCTCCCAGCGTGAAGGGGCTGCGAGGACAGTGGTTTGGGGAGAGCAGGAGCCTCATGGTGCCCACGCAGGGAGAGGCCAGGGTCTCTTCTGCTGGAAGTGGTGGGGTTGCCTCCATGAGGGGTGGGTTTATCTGCATCTACAGACAGGGCCTCCTTTCTGATGCTGTGTTCAGGGGGCTCATGTGGCGGAATAATTTTTTTAAGTGATTAAAACTGTGCCTTGCTCGTTGCTTTTTCTCCTCTCTGGTTTTTAAGCAGGAGCTGTGACGTTGTAATTCCTTGCCTTGGGGATATTTGCTTTGCAGAAAACCGAAGCAGTGAGAAGCAGAGGTTCTCCTCCGTCTCTTTATAAAACGCCTAAAGCCTTAGGAGAGAGACGCCATGCCTCCTGGAGTGCAGCTGGCTTCTCTTTCAGTGCAGGGAGAGAAAGGAAGCAGGTTCCCCGAAGGGGTTAAGGTTGGTGGGTTCTGGGCACAGGGGTTGGGATTCGGTAAACATCTCTGGTGGCAGCATGAGGGGAGGAGGAGGCCACTGGCCACTTCCTGGGAAGGCTTGATTTTAGGCACCTGGGCTGCCTGCCTTGGCAAGGATTCCAGTGCCATGTGGGGGGCCTGGGAGCACAGCTGTGCTAGATTTCCAGGGCCCTTGGGGTCTGGTAGACCAGAAGGCTCAGCAGTGGGCATGCTAGGCTTTCCTTTGAGTGACATCCAGGAGTAACTGCATGCCTTACTATGGGCCTTAGAATCAGAACTAATTTGATTTCAAGAAAAGAGTGATTTTTTTTGTACTCCTGACTTTGTGAATTGAGGTTTCAGACCTCCTCTACTCATGAACATACCTGGATGAGGTGTGATAGCCCATAAACTTAATCTGGGTCCTGCCCGCCTGTGTCCTGTTACTAAAAATTACAGTGTGGTGATCCAGACAAATCAGAAGGAGGCACTAAGGGCTTAGCTTCTCCTAGCCCAGAGGCCTTGCCTCCACCCTTCCCTCCCCTTGTTTGGCCCCCAGCAAACACTGACTTCTTGCTTTGGGCATCGCCCTGCCTGTTAGTGCACTGACCTCGTAGTGTTGGGATGTCTTTCCCCCTCGCTCGACTACAAGCTACACACGAGCAGAGACGCTGTCTTATTTATCTTGGTAGCCACAGCAGCTCAGCGTGCAATAAATCCTTGTTGAATAAATACATGCACAGAGGAAACTTGATACCGTAGTAAGGGAGGTTGAGGCTCTAAGACAAGTGCCAGGCTGATGCAGGCGGAACAGGATGCAGGCAGGGACAGAATTTCCCCCACTCATCTTTCTCCCACTGTCAAGGTGAGTGACTCAGAGTGGGGTTCAAAGGAGAGATGACTTAAATTTTTTTGTTTGCTTTAAGTATTATGTATTCAGTTATATGTAAGAATCAGTGGCTAGGAGTCTGCACTGCTGGCTGGCCAGTTCACCAGTTAGGCAGAGCTGCCTGGAACAAGACCAGTTCAGGCTGGCTGGACATCAAGGGAGATATACAGGGCTCCTGGTTCTCCTACCTTAACTCCTGCGAGTGCTGGTCCAGGCGAGGGTGAAGCCCACAGCCCCATGTGGCCTCCTTGGAGGTGAAGGGTGTCCTTCCTGGATTGCCAAGTTCCCAGAGTCCCTGGGGAGCCAGGGTTTTGCTTTCTCAGGCTCCCATGATGAGCAGCTGGCAGGGGCCTCTGTGTGAGTGAACGTGGGCTCTGTGTACCTCATCCCAGGAAGGGGCAAACGCTTAAAAATGCTCGCAAAAGCAAATTCTGAAAAGACCAAGACTTCCTTGTGTAAATAGTTGGTAAGTAGCTCCTTTTTCTTTCCTGTTACTGGTTAATTTCCCCAACAGCATTGCTGGTGGCTCTTCTTCACATTTGGTTGCTGAATTGCAGCGTTGAATTTTCTGTGTAATTCGGCACTATAACAACATATAAAGCCAGAAAAAAATGCTTTCAACCTGGGCAGCTGAACCTTGAAAACTGACACCTTGCACTTTCACATCTGGGCTGAAGGAAGAGCATTAAATGTCTTTAATGATCTGATCGAATTTCTTACTGAAGGTAAATGAACACGTTTAAGTTGAGCGTGAGGCACTGAAATTATCAACTGCAACCGGGGGCAGTGCCTCCCTAAGAGATTTGGGTTTTCTGATGCTGTTAATTAGATGTAACTCTCTGGCTATCTAGCTTTTGAAAATGTTTGTAAAGCATTTCGGCATATGCCTTATTGAAGGCCTACTATGTGCTGGGCACCGTGCTCATACTTTGTGTACATTATAACTTTAAAACTTACCTGTGATCTTGCAAGGCAGGATCTCCATTTCACAGTTGTGGATCTCTATTTCACAGTTACGGAAAGGGAAGCTCACAGAGATTAGATAACTTGCTCATGGTTTGTCTGTTTCCAAAACCAGGGTTCTTTCCCACGGTGGGTCAGAAAGAGCAAAAAGGAGTTGACTTTTCCCCTAAAGTTATTCATGAACAGCTTTACCCATTTACTGTCAGTGACTTAAAAAAAAATGTTACAAACTACGTGGAGCAGAGTTGCAGAGGCCTGCCTGCATTCCTGGCTCCCAGAAGTGTGCGGGGAAAATGAGACGGTGTTTGTTGGAAGCCACTAAGTTTGGGATAGCATGTCCCACTCGATGGATAACCAGCTCAGGTGGCCCTTGTTCTTTCTGGCCCTTTTGCCTGGGATGCTCACCCTCTCCCCCGACCGTACCACCGTGAGGGGAGCATACCCAGGAAGCACAGAGGAGGATGGGCCAGGATCATTAACAAAATAAACACCAGTGCAAACTGCTAAAGGGAGAAAGACAAAGGCAGGAGCAGAATCAGCAGGATATTTGGCATGTCTTTCTGGCAGCAGAGGGAAATAGGTGCCACGGCAGTGTTTTGGTGTCGGCTTTGAGCACAGTTGGTTTGCGACGGCGCTTTGACCCGTGCCTGTGCCTGCTGAAGGCTGCCCGGTGGCTCTGGGAGGGGCCCGCGGTTGAAGAAGCATTGGCCTGTGGAGGAAGACTGTTTGCTGCCCAGTGCCATCCACTGAGGGCTTTTATGGGCAGGAGCTGTGCCAGGTGCTTTTTCTGCACGTGTCATCCTTTTCATCCTCACTGCAGGTTCCTGAGGTGCAGCCCCGAGGAAGTGAAATACATTCCCACTGTACAGGCCAGGAAACAGGTGTTTCAGGGAACTCAGGTAGGGAGTTGGTACCTGGTCTTCTGGTTAGTGACAGGGATAGGATTTGAACTCTTCTGTTTGTCTTTCCAGATTTCTGCCCTTGCTAAATGTAACGTTTGGACAGACATTAACGTCTCATTACAGAAACAAACAGTTTTGTCTGTATTGCCATTTAAAAGACTTCAGAGTAACTAGATATGACTTCTTATGTTTACCCCCATCATTTTTGATGGATCTTCAAATAACAAGGCGGTTATTAATAAGTGTCATTTCATTAGGAGTATTGTGTCTTCCTTTAGTAGTATGAGGTTTGCTGGTGCACATTTTACAAAAAGAGAAGGATTGCCGAAACCGGTTTGGCTCAGTGGATAGAGCATCGGCCTGCAGACTGAAAGGTCCCAGGTTCGATTCCGGTCAAGGGCATGTACCTACTGGAGATGTGCAGGAGGCGGCTGATCGATGTTTCTCTCTCATCGATGTTTCTAACTCTCTATCTCTCTCCCTTCCTCTCTGTAAAAAAATCAATAATATATATATGTATATATAAAAGAGAAGGATTGATTTTTGACTCAATTTTGCTGAACTGAAGGATACTAGAATTGGGGGATGTGAGGACAGAGAAATGGAGAAGGAAGCCTACCTCTCACCCTTCCTAGGGCATCCATGTCTTTCTGTGGTTTGTAAGCCAGCAAAGTTCAACTAAGTTCCATTTATGAGTACAATATTCTCTTCATGGCAATGCTCTAAATGCCAGCCTGCCACCCCAAGGCAGGCTGATAGCCTATGTAGAGGATGGTGTGGATAGTGCCAACAGTGGCAAGAGATCAGAGGATGAACAGACTAACACTCAACCCAATATATTTTTGTCATCATTTATTAGTATTTTGATCCTCAAGTAGAAGTGTGACCAAGAGCGAGAATAACTTTTACAGGAGTGACTGTAGTAGATGGTTTGTGACACTTGATAGGGTTCCTGTCCCTGAACCTGGATTCCCTAAACACGACAGGGCCTCCCTGGTGCTGAGTTACAGCCTCCCTACCTGTGAAGAGGGGATTCGGTGAGTGAGAGCCTGAGGGTGAATGTATTTCACTTACTCTGGGCTGTCAGGTCTTATCAACCTTTTGTTAGAAATATTTCTTCTCCCTGAAAACTCATAAAAATTCATGTTGTAATATCAATGCCTGCAGGATCCTGTAGAATTTTGTTGAGCTGCTTATACCCTTTTCTCCCTAATAGATATATCATCCTCCTCATATATGGGCATACAAATGTGTGCTTGTGAATTGATAGAGGCAGCTCATGTCTATGCCAAAGTGGGTTTGCTGAGGGAAATGAATAAACTAATTTCCCCCCCACTGGTTCAGTGTGACTAAGATAATTCTATGTATATTCTCAGGAGATTCCATTCTGGCAAATATTTTAAATTTCATTAACCTTGTATACATTTCACCAGATGCCTTTTCAGCACTTCTGCGTATTTTGTTATCATAATAATGCTTTGCTGGTGTATCAGGAACAGTACAAAAGTGATTAATGGAGTTAACATTTTGCTATGATTAATATATTTAGCGAGGTCACCTTTCGTGATATTAGAAACAACAGATTTGTCAATTCTTACCAACACTGTGCATATTCTTGTGCCCTTACAAAGAAAGTATGGTGTTAGCCTAATGCATTATACCAGAATTTTAGTGTTTTAAATATAGGTCTTCAACTGAGTGAAACATTTAGGTTACTCTTTCCTTTTTTGTTTTAAACAAACAAAGAAAAATTGATTCGTTGGCATTTCCCCCCTGTTTGATAGAGGAGAGGGGTAAATATTTAAAAATAACGGTGACTCACTAATTGGA
Organism: Myotis davidii; assembly: GCF_000327345.1. Classification (NCBI taxonomy): domain Eukaryota; kingdom Metazoa; phylum Chordata; class Mammalia; order Chiroptera; family Vespertilionidae; genus Myotis; species Myotis davidii. The sequence continues at coordinate 2,586,964 of NW_006289813.1, read as the reverse complement.
GTGCATCATTACCAAAACATTCTGTGGGGAGAACCATATCCCATTATGCTTAACTATGTAAGAGAGAACCTTAATACGTGTAGGGTGCATAGCTAGCTAGTCCTTTCCTCCAGCACTTTTATTATGCAGCAATTGTCTAGTATTGTGTGGGTATATTTGTGAATGGGGAACATATGTAGATCTCTACTCTTTTTCTATCTTAAAACCATATAGAGCTATGCCTGGAAACTAATATGTTTTAAAACCTCAGTACAATTTCAAATTTCAAGTACAGTTATGTAGGACTTACCTCTTATTAAGAACAAAGAAGCTATCTTGTAAAACAAAATCAGTGTGTAGCCTTTCTGGTAGTGGAGAAGAATTTAGCTCAGTGGACAGTAGTCTCATTTATGAAATGCTAATTACACATTGTGACTTAAAGTTTTTTTATGAATTTTATAAGAAAATATTTCTAGTACTTATTTCCTATGTCCTTGCTTTCCCTGCTTCTGTCTGTCCTTCTTTTCTCCCACCTGCTACGAGGACAGTTCTGTTTTTACAGGTCCTGATTTTTTCCTTCTGTCTCACCAGAAATGATAACTCATTTTGTTAGAATGGTAGTGATCTCAAAAGTGGAGGATTATGACTCCAGTTGGCGCTTAATCAGCCGAGCAGGTGCATTCTAAGTAAGAGAGATACTGTTTTAATGCAAATGTCCCCCCTAATTCAGAGGAAGGGAGACATGGATAGGAATTGACATAGCAGTTAAGTCAGAATTGTTTCTAAATAGATTGTTTTTTTTCCCCCTGAATTCTCAGGGTACCAGCAGCAGTATCTGTTAATAAATGAAAGAAAAATATAAAGGAAGAGAAGTTGAGGGTAGCTGTCTTAATTTCTTGCTCTGAGGGATCACAAATGCTTAAGATAAAGGAAGTCAGAGGCTCACATGAGGACTTGGGAGCCTCAGTGGTACAGTGCTCATTTTAGAGGGGAATTGGATTCTGGGACCCGAGATAAAGAGCAGATGATTACATTAAAATACCCCAAGCCCCACTATAAGGTGACGGAACATGAGCCTTACCAGGGCTTTAGAGTGAGCCTTCAGAATTTTCCCTGCTCTTTCTTTGTTGACATGTGCTATTGGGTGAAAAGCAGGGGAATGTTTAGTGGTGTCTGAGGATCACAGCATGCAGAGTAAACCAGCACTTCTTGTTCGGTGAATAGAATCTTTGTGGCAAGTAAAATTGTACTTTGAATTTTAGTTAATTTTGGATTTTAGACAAATACTGGTATAGTGTTGTGATTGAAAAAAGCATTAGCCATATTCTCCTTCCTGGGTGGTTACTTGAGTGTGTGTAATTATTTATTATATTTATTATTATTTATTATAATAATAATTAGTATATTTTATGTCTCAGGTGTTTTTCTATACATTTAAAAATAAAAATGGTTTAAAGAAAAGCCACCAATGAGTCCCAGATCTTCTAGCAGCTAGAATCTAGCTCAACCATATGAATGCATTATTCATTCCTCCATCTGTTCAACAATACTTATTGAGCACCTACTATGCACCAGGCACTGTTACTGACTCTGGGAATATGGTAATGAGCAAAAGAAGTAGAAGTCCCCGATCTCATTAAATGGAGACAATATGTTAAACAATGTGTTAGAGTCAGGGAGGGAGGCCAGCAAACTTTTTCTGTAAAGGGCTGGACAGTAAACATCTTAGGCGCTGTGGGCCAGGGGTTTCTGTCACAGCTGTTCAACTCTGCCATTGTAGTATGAAAACAGCCACAGACAACATGTACATAAATGAATATGGCTGTGTTCCAACAAAGCAATATTTACAAAATCAGGTGGTGTGGCCACAGCCCATAGTTTTCAGATGGTAGTATGCCCTAAGGAGAAAAGAAAATGAAAAGTAGTTTGGACCAATGGGGTATGGGGTGAGGGGTGTTGCAATTTTTGACTGGAAAGGCCTCACTGAGAAGATGATTTATGTAAAGATCTGAAAAAAAAAATGATGTGTTCAGCCATGTGCATATCCTGGGAAAAGAATGAGGGAATAGCAAGTGCAAAGGCCCTGAGGTAGGACATGCCTGGAGAGCTGAAGGAATAGTAAGGCCCCAGGGTGTTTGGAGCAGAGCAAGTCGGGGTGGGAGAGGGTGGGAGTGGTAGGAGATGAGATCACAGACAAAGGCTGAAGATGAGGGACAAGGTCCCATCATGTCACCTTGTAAGGCATTTAAAACAATTGTAAGTCAGTTGGGTATTCCTGGAGGGTTTTGAGTAGAAGAGTAATATGATCTAATTGTTAACAAGATCACTGCTTCTCTATGGAAAACAGACTATTGGAGAGTTAGAGTGAAAACCCAGACAATCAATAAGAGATAATTGAGGAAATCATGGTGGTGCTGGATTGGACTCCCGGAAGTGGAGGTGCTGAGAAGCAACCAGGCTCTGCATGTACATTGATCATAAACTCAACAGGGTTTGCTCATGGAGTAGAAGTGGGATATGAGACCTGGCAGAGTCAAAGAGGACCCCAATGTTTTTGGCCAGGTAAACTGAATGGGTGGGGTGCGATTTACTGAATGGCAAAAATGGTTGGGCAGCTAGCCCAACAGCCAGCAATCTTACTGCACAAAACCCCTGGTCCAATAAAGCACACTGCCTGAGGTTCAAGACTAAGCATGGTATGTCATCTCCTGGATTTGCGTGGGCCGAGGTCAGTGATGGTAAACCTATGACACGCGTGTCAGAGGTGACACGCGAACTCATTTTTTTGGTTGATTTTTCTTTGTTAAATGGCATTTAAATATATAAAATAAATATCAAAAATATAAGTCTTTGTTTTACTATGGTTGCAAAGATCAAAAAATTTCTATATGTGACACGACACCAGAGTTAAGTTAGGGTTTTTCAAAATGCTGACACGCCGAGCTCAAAAGGTTCGCCAACACTGACCTAGGTGGCCATAAATGCCCTTTTCCTAAAGCTGCAGTCCATACTGTCCATGCTGGGACTTATTCACAGCTCCCAGTCTGTTGCTGAAGTTCATGCTCTGTGCTACTGTGGGTTTCCAAGAGTCCTGAGCTCTTATGGGGTAGGGGAAGATTCCACATACAAATCTTTGCATGAGTCCTTTTTGATCTATAAAGTTATCCTGATATTCAGTGGGTTACCCAGTGATCCCTCAAACTTAGGGAGATGTGTGGACTGACATCTGGTGGCTACAAGAGCCAAAGGTCTTATACGAATCATGGATTTCACACACTATTGATGGTTCTGGCTGTGTTGAAGAAGGTGCAATATTCTCCCACTCCACTGTTACTGTGCGTGTGAATAACATGTAAAATTCAGTACCAATAAGCAATTTAGGACAGTCTTGTCTGCTTAAAGCAGTGATTGGCAAACTCATTAGTCAACAGAGCCAAATATCAACAGTACTTCTTCAAAATAGACTTGCCCAGGCTGAAAACTGACTTCTGCGCATGGGCCACGAAGTGTCAGTCGCACTGTACGAAGTGTCAATCGCACTGTACGTGCGCCTGCACATGGTATTTTGTGGAAGAGCCACACTCAAGGGGCCAAAGAACCTCATGTGGCTCGCGAGCCTCAGTTTGCCGACCATGGGCTTAGAGCAACGGTGGGCAAACTACAGCCTGCGGGCCGGATCTGGCCCGTTTGAAATGAATGAAACTATTGAAAAAAAGACCGTACCCTTTTATGTAATGATGTTTACTTTGAATTTATATTACTTCACACAAACACTCCATCCATGCTTTTGTTCTGGCTCTCCAGTCTAGTTTAAGAACCCATTGTGGCCCTGGAGTCAAAAAGTTTGCCCACCCCTGGCTTAGAGCATTCTGTAAGTTGCCTGCTAAAATATCTGCAGGGTATTTCACGAGTACTTGCTCAATTTATGGCAGTTAAAGTGCAATACTGATTTGAAGGCAGTGAGTGGTGGTTCTTGCTTCGAATAAGACAGATGCTTTGGTCTTACTTTTACCTCATTAGGGAATTGTCTGTCGGTGTTCATAATGCTCTGCTGTATGGTATAGAAGGAATTAAGTCCTTTCAAGAGGTGGTGGTTGAGATTTCTATTAGTCATGGAAGTGGAGAAGTGAAGAAGGTAGTATAAATGAATCTGGAGGTGAGGAAAGACTTTCAGGCTAGAGAGGGACATTCAGGGAGTCAGTGGTGGTAGATAAAGTAGTGGGTCAGTGCGCTCAGCAAGGGAATTAGCGGAGGTAGAAGAGAATGAAATGCTGGGGTGCATTGGAGCTTATAGTTCAGGGAGATGAGCAGCTGGCAAAGGAGATCAGGATGGGTGGCCACAGAGTAGATTTAAGAAGAAATCCAGTGGTGTGCTGGAGGCCAAGTAAGGATGATGTTTGAGGAGGAGGATGGGGTCGCCATGTCCAGGGCTGCAGGAAGGTCAAGGAAGGCCAGGCTGAGAAGTGAGTCTTTTCCAGGGCACAAGTCTTCGATGACCTCGGAGCAGTGTGGGTCGAGTGGTATGTTCATGAAGAGTTTTTAGATCAGCGGCTGCAAATAATGAAAACTTGGCATATATGATTTGGGCATCTGTGACCTGCCATTTTTCTTCTCACCACTTAGCAGCATCATTACTTTGTATTAATGGATAAAGAACAAAAAACCTTCTATTGTACAGTTCAGAGCCTGTCCACTCAGAAGGCTGAAATGGGAAGAGGTGAAGCTCCTTTCCACAAACTTGCGTTGGCCTTTCCCGTTTCAGCCGTGTGACTTTGGGGCCCTGCTGTTGTCAGTACAGTTTCAGTGGGTTCACATCACCCTCTTTCAGAGTTGTTAGAAATCTGTACAGATTTATTAAAATCCCTCAGGTCCCCTCGGGGCACAGTGCCAGCTGTGCTTCCTGTGTTTTTTGTTTTTTTCCAAGTAGTAGATCACAGAGCTATGAGACAAGGAACAAGGAAGATTCTTGTCAGTAGCTCAAGGTTGTAGGGGACATTATAACCCACCTATTTAGCCAGAATCACATGCCGCTTATGTAAAGATTATTTCACCTAACAGGGGCAGGTTGAACTTCTCCGTGTTGATTGTACAGGGAGTTTTTACTTGTGCTTAGAGGATAAATAACTAGATCAGGAAATTGGAGCAAAGGGAAACTTAAAGGTAGAAGGGGGAAAAAGTCATGGAGAGCCCTTCCCTGGGTGGTTCTGGTTCTCAATAATATCCTTGGTGAGGATTTACAAAAGAAAAAGTCACGGAGAAGTTAGTGCACAAGAATATATGGGAGCAGGTCCTAAGTAGTTGCTGGAAGAGGGCCAAGACTCAGTTATGAAATTCATAGATTTAAGCAGCCTGGTCTTGGGAGGAAACACGATTGTGAGGTGACTCAGTGTGCTGAAGGCAGAAACAAAACAGTTACTCAGGTGAAACAGAGCTTTTCTTGGTATGAGACATTTTCCTACGACATAGGGAATGTTGAATTATGAGTATACAATCTCCTCCACAGTGTCTCTACTATAGATACTCCAAAGTTACTCAGAATTATATCTTACACTGATGGATAATGCAAAAGCATGATTATATTCAGGATCCAAACAATTCTATTGTGTGTGTGTGGTTTTTTTGGTGTGTGTGTGTGTGTGTGTTTTGAGAAAACCTTCATTACTGATATTCAAGGTTGTCAATTTGTCATCTCCATGTGTTTTGACAGTTGAGTGAGTGGAGTGCAAGCCGAGGGCTTCTTGGGTTATTAAGAAGCCTCGTGGGGCTGTGTGCCTGCATGGATGACCACCACGATGGGGAGGGGAGGCAAGGGAGGGCTGTGTTGCTTTCTCACTAGAATCCCTTTACACCAACAAAAACATACTTGGCATAGAAAACTATCTTCTCTCGGCCCCAGAGTCCTTTAGAAGCCCCTTTGTAAGTTCTGGTTTTGACACTGATGGCTTTAGTGAAAACTAGGAAAGGTGAGGTTGGAAGAAACACACTTCCAGGGAGGTCCTACATCTGATACCTGTGTGGTTAGCTCTGTGATGAGCCTGCCAGAGCTGACTCCCACACCCACCCGTGGACCAGCCTTTTCCTTTGTTGGCATTTTTCTTTTTCAGTCCCAGCTATCTTAATCTTTTTAAGTTTTAGCAAATTACTTAGAGGATTTCATATTAACATTATGAACCATTTCCACCTGGGCCCATCCACATCTCCATTTATCTCTGTGCAAGGATTTCAGATAAAGCTTCAGTATGTTTTACAGCATATACAGCTGCAGTCTGCCTGTCTCTCATTGGTTTCCTTTGGTATAACACAGCATTTAGTGAAACACTCGGAGGTATTGTCAGACCGCTAAGAATTGCCCGCTCACTTGCCTCTGGCTGCTGGGGGCTGGGCAGGAATGACTGAGAATGTGTGGACTAACATTAAAGCAACTTACTGAAAAGCTAGAACTTACTAATTTTAACTGTAAGGAATGCCTATGAGTCATTCATATTCACATTTGAATAGGAATGTATTTTTATTTTGAAACTTTAAAATATTGGAGCCCTGGCCAGTGCGGCTCAGTTGGTTGAGGATCGGCCTATGCACCAAAAGGTTGCTGGTTCAATTCCCAGTCAGGGCACATGCCCAGGTTGCGGGTTCAGTCCCCAGTCGGGGTGTTTATGGGAGGCAACACATCGATGTTCTCTTTCTCCCATTCCCTTCCTTTCTCTCTAGAAGTAAATAAAAACATATTTTAAAAATATTTGAGTTAACTATTTTATTCACTTTCAAGTAACAAGGATGGAATGGTGGGCTTTTTCAGAATGAGGTGAAGGTTAGAACACCCATTTTAAACTCATTTTAGGGCAGTGGATCTCACTCCTGGTTGCCATTTGAGTTTGGGGGTAAAAAAAATTCCCTGGCCCCACCCCAGACCAGTTAAGTCCCTCTCTCTGGGTTGGAGCCTGGGTATTGCTTCCGTTCCCAGGGGACTGGAAGGTGCGGCAGGGCTGAGAATAGCTGTCCAAGGATGTCACAAACTCTGGCCATCGGAATGCAGATTCAAACGGTAGCTGGCTGTAAAGCGTGAATGGAACCTCCAGATGACCCATTTTGTTCTACAGAGTTATGCTCAGTCCACATTCTGTGTTCATGGGTGTATTTAGGAAAACTATGACCTCTTGACATGTGCAGTGGGTAATAGTAATAATTTGGATTTTATGCTGGGAGTTGGTTTGGGTAACAGCTGGACTGAAGTTTGTCCCTGTTCTACCTTGAAGAAGACTTATAAGCAACATAAACAAGGTTGGGCAGGGAGTTGAATATAGTTGATAAAACCAACTCATACGCACTTCACAGCATATATAAAATTCAAACTATTTGTGCATTAATTATATGTCATTTTCTCTAAAGGTTCCCTGAGACTCTGCCTGGAAAACCTCGTCAGTGAGTTTTTGTCACAGTGTATGTACAGTTAAAGTTGGCTACTGGAGCTGTTTCAGATGATTCTCCTGTCTCAGTTTTCCCAGCTAGCTCAGAGTTTACCTATGAGAGAGCATCAGAACTTAAAAAAAGGAGGAAGAAGAGGTGGCTGCAGAGAGTAGTCTCTGCATCTCTGCTGCCTTATAGATTTCTAAGGATA
>NW_006289813.1:2529244-2579316 GCF_000327345.1 Myotis davidii | reverse complement strand
CAGAACAGCGTTGCAGACATAGTAACCCAGCTGGGCCGCGAAGGTGCTGCGTTCAGGAGCACGGGGAGGGTGGGGAGGACTGTTGTCCTTTTACTGAGTGCCCTCAGACTGCTGTGCTTTCTATTCCATCTTATTTCCATCGTTTGTGTATAGTTGTCCCATTTTTTCCTTTTAATTTATTCCTTCTAATCTGCCCTGGACCTGGAAACCAAGTAATTATTAGAGTTGTGGGCCAAATAAGAATAAATAGGCTGTCAGTAAAGAAGACCTTTTAAAGAATAAAATCTATTAATTGCAGTGAATAGACTTACCTTTTTTTGTTTGTTTGCTTGCTTTTGTTTCTGCAGCCATGTAGTAGGAAGGTGGACAATTTCTAAATTGGGGCTAAAAACTTACTATATGTTAAAATAAAGGCAATGAAGCAGGGCCTTAAAATGAAAAATATTCTGGAATTTGGATTTCCATGTTTTATATACTCATTTATCTTGAAATCTGAATCCTGCATTTCAGAATGTGAACTTGCTGAGGAGATATACATGGACACAGAAGAAGGGGAGAAGCCAAAAGGGGATCCAGCCCCCACCGGTGTGGCTCAGTGGTTGAGCGCTGACCTATGTATGAATTAGGAGGTCATGGTTGGATTTCGGGTCAAGGCATGTGAATGGGTTGCAGGCTCGATCCCCAATGTGGGGCATGCAGGAGGCAGCCAATCAGTGATTCTCTCTCATCATTGATGTTTCTATCTTTCTCTCCCTCTCCCTTCCTCTCTGAAATCAATAAAAATATATTTAAAAACCAAAAAAACCAAAATGGGACCCAGTGCCACAGTGAGCTAGCTGTGGGAGACGAGGGTTAGGAGAGTGAGTTTGAAGGATTTATTTCATGCCTGTTCTGTGATAGGCAATGTTCTAATGCTTTACATGTGTTATAAACCCCCCAATAACATGCTCTAAAATGGTAATTTTAGCTCTGCAGCTATTGGTGATTCTTGGGCATCGTGGAGCTAGTCAATGGCAAAAGCTTGCCCTATACATAACTCCACAATAACAATATTTTGTATTTTTACGTGATTTAATGTTTGGACCCTCCTAATAATGCTGTGATGGGATTTTATTGTATTGATTAATTTAATTCTTCAGATAGCCTGTGAGGTAGATTATAACACCATCCCATTTTATAGATGAGGAAACTGAAGCAAAGGGAATTTAAGTAACTCCCCCAGACTCTCTCAGTTAAGAATTGGCAGTGGGGGTTTGAACTGAATTTAGGCAGTCTCATGACCCTGTGCTTTCACAAGCTATCTCTATTGCCTTGAGAAATGCATGGGGGTGTTATATTTACTAGGAACCCAATTCAGAGTTTTTATTACAAACAACAATATACTAAACCTTTCCATGAATAAAATTTTCTTCTTTGAATTATTTTCCTGGGGAAAAAAACTCTCCATAAACAGAATTGTAGGTGTTATAGGTAGAATTGTAACTACCAAAAATTTGTATGTTATAATCTGAATCCCCATACCTCAGAATGTGACCTAATTTGAAAACAGTTATTGCTGATGTAATTAGCTAAGGATGAAGCCATCCTGAGGTAGAGTGGGTTCCTAATCCATTATCACTGGCATCTTGATAAAAAGGGGAAATTTGGCCACAAGTGCCCCGGAGGAGAATGCTGTGAGGGTTGGAGGTATGCTGCCACAAGCAAAGAATCACCAAAAGCAAGGAGGGAGTCCTGGAACAGAGCCTTCCCCAGTGCTTCCGTGGTAGCTCAGTTCTGCTCACACCCTGACCTCAGACTCTAGCTTCCAGAACTTTGAACAATAAAGTTCTGATGTTTAAGCCACCGTTTTGTGGTGGTTTGTTACATCAGCCATAGGAAACTAATACAGATTCTTGGGAAAAAATTCTCCTAGGTCGAAGAGTAATCCTAAACTCACGGCTATGCAGTATCTCTCCAAAGCTCTGATTGAGAAACTAGTAGCGATGCCTATCATTTCCTCATGGCCCACACCCTTACCACAGTCGGTCAGTGGTTAGCTTTCAGTACCATGTGACCAGCCCCGCAGCTGATTGGACTAGGCTGGGCATCTGGCCCCAGGAAAGACAATCAGATAGACTTTTCAAATGTTCTGCAATCAGGATCTGAAGAGTTGTTAGGGAGCTGAGAGGAAAGGTCATGAGAATATGAGGATTAAGGCCACTATTTGGCAGGAGCCTTGAAGTGGTTGCTTGTAAACAGGTGAATGGATAGAGAAGCTAAGATTTTGGCAGCAGAGGAGAGTGAAGCAGAAATGGGACATTTATAGAGACCGATGGCTGCTGGGTATGCAAGAGAATTGTAGAGCTGATGCCTTGATTCTTGATGGTGTACAATTTTGGGGTTGAATTTTTCTTGGTGCCCAGTTGTCCTTATTGCATTTGAACTTGGAGAGATGCCTCTGTTGGCTTTGATTAAATTCCTTGATTAAATTCCTCAATTCTGGTAGCCAAATGAACCCAGACTAAAATAGGAAAGTGATGTGTGGAAGGTTGCCTGAAAGATAGGTAGTATATATGTCCTTGCGTAATTTCCAAAACCTATCCCTGGATTGAGCCCAAAGAGCTGGCTATCTGGCCACATCATATTGGCGATCTTAGAGTTATATTGACACACTTGTCTTTGGTTGTCATGAATGCCCTCAGTATTCTTGTGGCTCTGATCAGTATTGTCAAACGATTTTTTAAAAGGGATGTATCAATGCATCTTACAAAGTTTGAGCGTAACTGTTTTACTGCAATTTACCGTCAGTGAATAATGTAATGTTTTAAAGTTGTTGGTAATTTTAAGTGTAAAATTAAGTCTATTTTTCAGTATGTATTTTTTTTCATACAAGCAGTTTTATGTTTTTTCCCCCTTTGTATTTGCTAACCAATAGTTTATATTAATTTCCTTTGTAGCCTACTATCCATTTATCTTTTAATAGTTTGGTGTGTGTCTTGCAAATTTGTGGATTTGACTTAAGAGATCCATAGAATCCCTTCCCCCAAAGCAGTTATTAGCACATCTACCCAGAGGGCACACTTAACTTCTGGTTGTTTTATATGAGGAATTGTGTTTTGGCCAGTGGCATTCCACAAATCAGGAAGGAACGGTAGGAAGGAGTTGACACCTGCCCTGGGACTATCCCCCAAAGCTTGGCCTTGGGAACAACATCTTAGCTTTGGATCCCTCAGGGGAACAAACGGTTTTGAATAAGTTGTGTCCAGTTGGAGAGCATTTTCAAAATAAACATCCCTACAACTCTCCTCCCTTAGCCTTTAGACTCATTCTCTGGGGGTGAATGTGATTTTCATAACAGTTATATTCACTTCGAAGGTGTTTGAGCCTTGTCTAATTGGATATGTGTCTTACAGGCTGATTTTTAATTTTTATCCTGCATTTCTTACCAGAACCTTACATAGAGTCAAAAATGACAATGATCCATTGACTCCCTCCAATCTGGGGAGATTTACTGCTCTGTACTCTCCTGGTGAGACTGCTCTTACTTTACTCTAGGAAATGTGTGATAGCTGCCTTATTTTTAAGTTGTAAACCTGGTTATCTTAGGCTCGTGTTAAGGAGAAGGCAGGTTTGAGGCATAGCCATGCTGCTATCGATAGTTCTGCTGTTGATTGCTTTCTGAAGAAAGCTGTAGGAAAAAATGCAGAATTATTTCCTTACTGCTTTCCATTTATTCTTCTGTAAAGTTATTACTGGGAGACACCATAGTGGTTGAACAGGGACTTTGCAGCAAGCTGACCTACTGTGAAGCGGGGGTGGAATATCTCTCTCATAAGGTGTTTGTTGAATAGATGGAAGCTGTTAACTATTTTATACTCCCCTACATCGATCTGGCATAGATCTTATCCCCAGGTGCACATGTGTGCAACCTAGTCATCTCTTTTCTGAATAGCGTATCCAGGTAGTTTGTTTAAAAGTTCTATTGCTTAACTTATACTAGTAGTTTCATAGAATTCAAACACTATTCAAGTAGTGTTTATTGGAGACTTGGTTAGTTTTTGTCTGCAACCGGGGTGCCTGCCTTTGTTTTTTAATTAACTTTTTATATACATGCATATCATCTAATTTCCTAGATATTTAAAAAATTTGTTGCTGGAGCAATCCAACTCGCCAGATGGCTGAGATCCTGAAAACCTAGCTTTAGACCTGTGACAGTCAGTCTTATCCAAAAGGCCAGGAAGTGATTTTAGACTCTTGAAATGAATTCTTCAGAATGGTGCTTGCTTGGAGGCCGCCAGCTTCCACCATGGCACACTCCCGGGAAAAGTCCCCTAAAACCTTTCTTTACTGGGAGGATCCTGTTACACAGTCTCCTGTTAGGAAGACACAGGGGAGAAGTTTCCCCTGAGAGCTGAGTAAGCAGTTTGTTTGTTCTGAGGAACGTTGTTTTTCATGCAATGGAGCCTGTATCTTTCCCATGCTGCCTATGAGCATGCTAAAGAGCCTAATTTCTTGCCTACCTATCTATAAAGCACAGAACCTTAAATCATATGTTTTTATTTATTTTTTACAAAACATAAACTGTTTCAGCCTCATCTTTTTAAAATCTAAAAAAAAAAATTGTCCATTTTCCCCCTTAACTTTATCTTCTTCGTAGTAGAAAAATGCACACATTTTATGCACTGCTTTAAGTGCTTTTGGGGACATAACCAGGGAAAAATAATTGTAAGAGGCCCTAGTGCCTGTGGAAGCACATTCACTGCAGTCTCCTGAGCATGATCAGCAATGCCCGGTGGAAGGTGTTGCCCCCTGGATGTAGCCGCCTCACCCCCGGTGTGAATGCGCAGGTAAACCAAGCGGAGCCTCTCTGCTTCCCTGCCCTGGGGTAGCCCTCAGAGCTCCCTGTCCCCAGCACCTGCTGGTCCTGCCCTATCAGTGTCCCATCTGGGTCGTTTCCGAAGTGCTGAGCTCCGAGTCAGCCTCCAGACCCAACGCTGTCATCCCAGTGCCTCCAGACCCAACGCTGTCATCCCAGTGTTTACTTTGAAAAGCTGAGGGTCTAGGAGGTTCACAAGTGAGAGAGGTGTACAGTGTCTCGTTTTTGTACATCAGGTCCATCGATCCACATCGGCTAGGCTCTACTGCAGATACAAGCACCACCACATTTTCCTGGCATAACACACCATCATGCTACCTGTCCATTGCAGGCCCACAGGGGCGTCGTGGTCACCTCAGGAACCAGACTCCCTGAGCAGCCTCCCTGCCTAACCTTGCTGGGAACGGTGCCCGAGGGAAAGGACTCTGGGGATTTCCATCAGCAGTTAAATGTGCTGCCCTGGAAACGGCACTGCCACTTCTGCTCACAACTTGGCTGGTACTTGTTATGTGCCCTACAACCAGGAAGTGCAGTGCTGTTCTGTGCCTGGAGAAGGAGAGAACTAGAAACGTGTGGTCAGTGACACCAGTATCCCACTAATGACTAGGTTTTGAAATTAGCACGATGGTTTGTTGTTTATATTCTTCTCCTTAGCTTTGTCTCCTCCCCCACAGATTAATATCCCAGGATATGTGAACTTGAGCAAAACAATACATGAAAAGTTTGGGGTAGAAATTAGTACACAGACGTAAAGTGGAACCAGGTATGCAAGTATTGCAGAATGCATGTCAAAACGAACAGTGTAGCCCTGACCGGTTTGGCTCAGTGGATAGAGCGTCGGCCTGCGGACTGAAGGGTCCCAGGTTCCATTCCGATCAAGGGCATGTACCTTCGTTGTGGGCACATCCTCAGTGGGGAGTGTGAAGGAGGCAGCTGATTGATGTTTCTCTCTCATCGATGTTTCTAACTCTCTATCCCTCTTCCTTCCTCTCTGTAAAAAATCAATAAGATATATTAAAAAACAAACAAAAAACCCCCGAACAGTGTATTTGTTAAAGAAGTGAATTATATGGGAAGTTAAACTTTCTTACAGCCCCTGTGAATGGAGACTCGTGAGAAGGAGACTTGGGCCACAAGATGGGAGTTCTCAACCCGGATTATGAGAAGATGTATCTGAAGTCCTTGAGATTGTTTGTAAAGTGGAGGGTGTGCATGGGCAGAGAGGAGCTGTGGCTTTCATCAGATTCTCAGGGGCCATGTGATCAGACCTCAAGGTTAGAAACCACAGTCATAAGGTAAAGGTAGACCGATTAGTCAGAAGAAACACTACTGATATCTGATCTAAGCCCAGGCAAGGATTTGTCCCAGGAGTAGTAGCGATTCCCCTCCCTTACAGCAGACACCAGACAGGCATGTTTATGACAGCATGCCACAGTATAGACTGATGGATGTCCATGGAAGCGAATCCAGGAAGAGCCAGCTTCTAAGGGACAGTCGGTTTGATATCCAGTGGTAGTGGTGGTGGTGGTTGGGGCCAAATTGGTCTCTGCTGATCTGGCCTATTGTAGACATAGAATCCAAAAGAAAATGTGGATTCCATAACCTTACCTTGTTTCAACCAGCGTTTGATAAATATTCAGTGGTTATGACAGATTATAGTTACTGATAGAACCTGGGGTATAGCTTTCCTGTGTTGAATATTTAATATGGACATACGGCCAGGATATATGCCAAAGAGAAGGGCATGCCATCTCTATTGGGAGAGAGCTAAAGGTGTATCACGTAAAAGGATGCTTAGTTTTCATCTTATTCTATAACCCAGAACATTTTAACATGGGAATTGCATTTTTAAAAGATAAAAACTTTTTTTTTTATTATACAAGTAACATGTTATTTTTGTTAAAAATATTAGAGCTGTGGCCAGTGTGGCTCAATTAATTGAGCATCTTTCCATCCACTGAAGGGTCCCCAATTTGACCTCCATTTGGGGCATGTGTCCAACTGTGGGTTGTCCCTGGTCAGGGTGCATTGGGGAGGCAGCTGATCGATGCTTTTCTCTCTCTCTCTCTCTCTCTCTCTGTCTCTATCCATCTCTCTCAGGGGGCAAGCAGGAGGCAGCTGATTGTTGATTCTCTCTCATCATTGATGCTTCTATCCTTCTCTCCCCCCCTTCCTCTATAAAAATCAGTAAAAACATTAAAAAATTAAAAAATGAGACTATAAAAATAAAAGTTATTTGTATGCAACCTAGAGGTGACACTATTGTGGGAATGTTGGTAGCCTTCTAGATATTATGAACATATACATACTTAAAAAAAAACAACAACAAAACAAGACGTGCTCAGCTGGAGTAGCTCAGTTGATTGAGCTTTGTCCTGTGCACCAAAAGATTGCCAGTTTGATTCCCAGGCGGGGCACATACAGAAGGCAACCAAGTGATGTTTCTCTCTCACATGGATGTTTCTCCCTCTCTAAGCATGTCTGTGGGTGAGGATTAAACAAAAAAGCAAAGAACAAGGTGTGGCTTCATAAAAAGGCTCATTAAATACATACATGCTAGTAGTCTAGTTTTTCCACTTAGTACATCTTAAGTATTTCCAGAAAAAAGTATTTTCAGAAAAAAATAGACTTTCGTTTTAAATGATTTTACATTGTATGGATGTACCATAATTTAACTTATTTCCTTTAGGATGTGTGGATTATTTTCATTCATTAAAAGAACGACAGTTGTAAACAATGTTTTGATCACACACTTTGTGTAAATTATTGCAGACTTGTGTTATCTTCCTCTGAGGATAAATTTTCAGATGTTGAATTGCTGGGACAAAGAGTAGGTATATTTATTTAAGATGTTGGATATGTATGCTACATTGTTCTTCAGAAAAGCAATATAATGTATATTAGTATTTCTCTCACACTTTTACTTATATTAAGTGGTATTATCTTTTCTTAAAGTGTGTTTATCTGATAGATGACATTGTTTCAATTTGCAGTTCTTTGATTACTAGTGAAGCTGTAAATTGTCTTATGTTTCTGGGCAGTTTATTTTTTCCCCTCTAACTTGCTTATCTGTGTCCTTTGACATTTTTCTATTGGGTCTCTTTCTTAGTAATTTGTAGGAGTTCTGTGTATTTTTAGAGTACTGAGCTCTTTCTGTGAATTTTAGTAAGCGATATATTAATGGGGGGATTTAGTCATTTTATTGTAGCTTGAAAGTTTTAGCTTTTATTTTAATAAGCACTTTCATGCCTATTGACATATTTTCTCTGTTTTCTTGATTAAATTTGTATTGATTTTGTTTCTGTTTCACTCTAAGAATCTTCCAGGGTGCCTTTTCTTGTGGAAGCTCCGGCTCAGGGATTCTTTAACTTTCCACATGTCCTGAGCCCATTGGCAGTCTGGGAGGCCGGGGGTGGTCCAGGCAGTGGAGTTCCAAGGAAGGGGTGATGGGAACAATCCACTCTGGGTGTAGGCAAAATCGGGATGCATAGCCTGGAGGGAATTTTAAAATAATACTGAAAGTGACAAAAGGGCAGCCTCCTCTTCATTGTCACCATGTGCTGTGAATTATGAACAAGTTAGTGATAGAATTCTCCCAACTGGATGGGTTTCTTCCACTTTTTTTCTTTTTTTTAATTTCAGAGAGGAAGGGAGAGGGAGAGAGAGATAGAAACATCAATGATGAGAGAGGATCATTGATTGGCTGCCTCCTGCATGCCCCCCACTGGGGATCGAGCCTGCAACCCCGGCATGTGCCCTTGATTGGAATCTAACCCCTGACCCCTCAGTCTGCAGGCCGGTGCTCTATCTACTGAGCCAAACTGGCCAGGGCTCTTCCACCTTTAACCTCGTCATTATAGTCACTCATAGTATGTGGGTCCTTGCACATTCCTGTCCCCCTGAATTTTATCTTTGGATTGTTTGGGGGTCCATGTACCAAAGGGCCCTTTATAAATGGAACGTTTCAATATTAGTCATATGTAAAGTTCAAGGCAGCAAAAGGAATTAAAAGGAGTGAGAATCTAAAACGGAAACTAAACAACATGGCGATTTAAAGGGTTTTAGTGTCTTCCGTGTTAATTTATTGGTGTTCGGGTATGCCATCACCATCAGACACGGCAGCAGGCTGTATCTTTACATTTGTTTTTGGCTTCAGCTGCTTTTTTATACCAGGTTTTCCCTTTTGACATTTTGTTTTTGTTCTACTAGTCAAAATGAGTTTTTCCTTTTTTATTTTTTTAAGAACATATTCCTCTGGGTTCACTCTGTCTCCAAAAAAATGAAGCTGTTTTCCTTCTGTTTAAGTCATCATTAAGTATAAATGCAAATGGAAAATCCATTCACATTCCTAAATTGTTGCTGATGTTTCTAAGGGATTTATTGGGAAGGAAAGAAGAGCAGGGTTTGATTTGTATCATAGTCAAGTGACCCAAATAGTTTTCAGAAGTAGAAAATGAATTTTGACCAAGAGTTGTAATATTTTTTACAGTTATGCATTTCTTAATAGCGGGGATATGTTCTGAGAAATGCCTCATTAGGCAATTTTGTCTTTGTGTGAACAGCACCATGCACGCACACAAACCTAGACAGTAGTCGCCAACCTTTCGGACCTCACGGACAACCAGTGGTGACCGCTGGACAGACTACTACACACCTAGGCTATATGCTACAGCCTGTTGCTCCTGGGCTACAAGCTTGGACAGTGTGTTACTGTACGGAATTCTGTAGGAAATGATAACCTAATGGTAAGTATTTGTGTATCTAAACATAGGAAAGGCACAGTAAAAAATGCAGTATAAAAGATAAAAACCGGTACACCTGTATGGAGCACCAACCATGACTGTAGACCACAGGACTGGAAGCTGCTCTGGTGAGTCAGTTAGTGAGTGGTGAGTGATGTAAAGGTCTAGAATATTCCTGTACACAACTGTAGACTTCATAAACACTGCACACCAAGGCTACACTAAATTTATAAGAATGTATTCTTTGATAATTAACCTTAGCTTACTGTAACTCTTACTCTACAAACTTGAAATTTTTAAAAAAACTTTTTGACTCTTTTGTAACAACACTTAGTTTAAAACACAAACACATTGAATTGCAGCACAAAAATATTTTTATATCCTGATTCTATAACCTTTTACCTATATTTTTTTACTTTTAAAACATTTTTGTTAAAAACTAAGACACTAACACACATTAGCCTAGGTTAGGATCACCGCTGTCACTATCTTTCGTTTCTCCGTCTTGTTCCACTGGAAGGCCTCCCGGGGCACAGAGCTGTCATCTCCTGTGATAACAATGCCTTCTTCTGCAGTGCGTCCTGAAGGCCCTGTTAAGGTGACTGTTATTGAGAAGATAAAAAATAGCATGTTGGAGAGGATGTGGAGAAAAGGGAACCCTCTTACACTGTTGGTGGGATTGTAAAGTGGTACAGACAATATGGAAAAGATATGGAGTTTCCCCAAAAATGTAAACTAGAACTACCATATGATCTAGCAATTTCTGTTTTAATGAGATAAAAACTGAGCTGGGGCTTCAGGGTGATGGTAGTGGTGGGCAGTCTAGAGTTATAAAATATTTATTTGTTTTTTTATCAACTACATATGTTCACCATTCACAACTGGTGGAACATGGTTAGAGAAGTTGTTTTAATGGTTTAACTAATTTAGAGAATGCCTGCATGTAAAGAGAGACTTTATTTAACAAAGTTTTTTCTCCCAAGTAGTTAAATGTCTTAAAAGCACTATTATAGTATTTGCTTAGCTGCCTGTTTGTTATTAAAAGGAGTACAGGCAAATTAAAGCTGAAGTTATATGCTTTTATGATAATAAGCCATTTTGAACTGCTTGGAATTCTCTGACAGAGTTTGTAATTTTATTTTGAATTTTTACTTTTCAAACATTGAAAACTTATTTTGTCCTTTAAATTTTAGTTCATTTCACATTTCTTTCTCTTTCCTTTTTCTTTGGTAGGATATTCTTCACAGATTTGAAATTTTTTCCATCTTTACCTGGTAGTTTTAAAACATTTTACAGAGAAATATTTTCTTTATTCATGTAAGACTTAAAATAGTTGTACCTTTTGTTCCATATTGCTCATACTCTGATTTTACTATAACAGGCTAACATGTTCTGGAATGAAGATTGATAGCATAGGCAATTATAAGGCATTTTCTAACAATGGAAACAATGTCCTTTTTTTGTACATCTCCTCTACCCCCAATTGTTTCATATCATTCCCTCTACAATGTGCAGTGGATAAATGTTATAAACCCTTCTTTTTGTCATTCAGTCAGATAACTGGTTGAGGAAACTTTATCATTGTTAAAGGATATACTTAAAAATATTTTGTGATAAATCATTTTGATTGTTTTCAGAGCTCTACTTTTAATAAGGGATGCTACTGGTTATAGTAGACATCAGAAATTGAATTGTGACAGCAACATATATTTTAAATCTCAATTATAGACTCTGATTTTAATTCTTCTTGCTGAGCTTTGAGCTTCTCTAAGTGCTAAAAATTCCTTTCAATTGCTAGCTTTTAAAAAGTGACATTCTGTGGCTACTTAACTTGTCATTTTTGCTCACGTAGGAATAACAAAAACATGGTGATAATGTGTAAATCTAATGTAATTTTTCCAGAAAGCTATTATTATTATTTTAGGGAAGAATACAGCATTCATTATCTTTGCTCATAGAGATACTATTAATTTCTTTATTAATCTGTTTTAACACCAAGTATTAGAAAGTCATTGTACCCTTTATTTTCCATTTAACTCTAATTTATGTCTCACTCCTCGGCTTCAGTGGCGGATGATGTCAGATGTGCCACGAGCACTTTATGAAACCATTTATCACGACTGTGGAATACAGCTCAATAACTCAAGAATGCTATAGCCCCAAGCAGCTACCTGAGCTGACAGAAGTGCATGTCAGGCTCCAGGTCGCCGTCATGTTTCTTTGCAATGCCCAGGCTTGCAGCCTATAACTTTTAAAAGCCTATTGTTATCAATGTGACCGAAAATTTAAATGACTCAAAATAACCTTTAAATAAGGTGTCCAACTTAGCTATTTGTCTAAGTCATTGCTGTGAATTTCAAGCATGGAGCTTTGCCCCATGCTTCCAAATGGAGTATAACACCGATTGGCTTTCCCAGTGCATGTAACTGCCACTGTAGGACTAAAATCTGGGATTATGAATGTCAGGGCTTCATGAACAAATTTCCAAATGACCTTCATATACAGAATCGCTGGCCAAGTAAGCTGCTTGTTCATAACCTGTGTCCCATTCTCCTCTGAAAAACTTGGGCGTTTTTCAAAAGTTGGCTCCAGGATCACTGATGGAGACATCATTGAAATATTTTGTCCTCCCAAAACAAATTATACAATCTTTAAAATAATGGTTATTTAAAACTGCATATTTTGGCCTCTGGTTCACCCCTTCCTCCCACTCCCAAGTGGCTGCCCTGTGTCTGTCCTTGAGTCCAACATCTAAACAATTAATTTCAAAATATCTGGTGGGATGCTTTTACCAAATGACTTAAGATATTGAATAAAAAACCAATAGGAACAAGAGCTATGTATGTGTTTACCATATACTGAAGGTTGAAAGTGATCATCCAATGTTTTGCATAGATCAACTAATTCTTAAAAGAAAAATTATCTGTAATATTTGCATTGTTTTAAATAAGGAAAAAATGATTTGAATAATCCAATAGAACTGGCCCAAGTTGTTTGCAGTTTGATTGAAGACTTAGTGTCTGCAGAATCAAGCAGAATTCTTGAGGCATGGGGGATGGGTTCCAGGCTCCCTGAATGAAGTGTAGGAAGTAAAGGCCCATTATATACTCACACACTACCGTGTCTCTCGCCACAGGCAGGCTATAATTGCTTCTTGAGAATTTACTGAAGCATTCAGAGAATTTACTGGACCATTCAGTTTTCATGCCTCTACCTTTGCTGTCTCAAACATAAGGGAAAAGACTGAGTTTTTGAGTTGCACTTTAGAAATACAGGAGTCAGGTAGGAATTAGACCTACCTCTAATAACCTGCAGTTTAATTATATGTGATAAATCATTTGCATATTGATACTCTACAATTTGTGAGAAATTCCTAACTTTGAGTGGTGAATGTAGCCAGTGAGTGTGTGCGTGTGTATGTGTGTAGTTGCACTCAGTATTTACATGCTATTTCAGGTTTTGTGGCCATGTGGTGACTTTGGCCATAATATTTTTAAAAATCTGAATTCAGAAGCTGCTTTTTGTGATAGGTCCTAGTCATTTTAAGGAAGTCTCACTCAGTTATTTTATTTTATTTATTTTTTTACCTAAGTTTGCTGTGCTATGATTAGAACACGAAGATTTGGGAAAGTTTAACTTGCTATGGCAGAGATTCTGCTGCAGAAAGAAATATTTGGTGAAAAAGAATCAAGTGCACAGGATGCTCACGAGTGAAGTTGAGCCGTAGCAGGAGAATGGAATAGGGTGCCTATTTTATGTGTCTCCAACAGCTTATATTTTAGATTTTATGCCAGAAATGCCTTAGGTGCATATTTAACAGCAGCAGAAAAAGACAGTAATGGCTTAGTGATTTAACTTACTTTTTTTTTTTAATTAAATGATTCTATCCTGTCTGGCATTTCTACTGAGTTTTTTTTTTCTTTTTTTATAATTTATTTTTTATCCAAGTCTCTGAAGAGAATGAACCTATTAATTTTAATATTTCATTTCAGGCTAACAATCTCAGAAGGACAGACTCATGCTCGATTGAACTGTACCCCGAGATATTTCTAAATGAAAGCCTTGTCAAATATATTTTCCTCCTGTGTTTCAATATTTGAATTGTCATCTAGTAAGAATGGCCTTAGTTGGCTGGATTTACAGTGTGGCCAAAAATGAAGTTTGTTTTTACATTATTTGCAGGGTAGTCATATTTATAGAATTAATTATTGAATCAAAAATCTTAGATTAAGACTTGTTGTTTTGTGATTGTGATCATCCACTACCAATTGGGACTGTTTAAATTAAAAGAGCCAATTTTAGAATAGCTTGACATTTCATTTTTCTACTTTAAATTGCTTGTTTTAGCTGGCTGGTTTTGGACATACCTTTGTAAGTGTAAGTAATAGGCTTACACTTTGGATTTTCAAAAGTCTATAAAGGAAGTGGTGTCCTCCACCAGTGTGTGTCCTCTCCCTTGGTTGGGAGCACAGGGCGATCCTGCTTTTGTGATGCAATGCTTCCTAGAGGTCCTGGGCCAAACGCTGAATTAACCCACTTGGATGTCCTCCTGCATAGCCAGGACTTGTGCATAAATGCTCTTCTGAAATGCAAACTGAATTTGAGCTGCTGAGTTTTGCTTCTGGGACATGTTCAGGGTTGTCTGGCAGGTGAATGGATAAAGCTGCAAATGAGAGGTGAGAACAATGGCAGTAATCAGTGTCTGAGCACAGATGTTGGGCAGTCTCTAGGCTTTGTGCCTGGGGTTGCATAGATGAATAGGACCTCTTCCTGTGAACAGTCCCCACCTGAGATAGGGGGAGCAGAATGGGCTGTTTCCTGGCCCAGCTGGTGTTCCAAGCCAGCTATGATGCCTTGTGATCCAATCACCTGTCAAATCCTGCTCATTGTTCCTGTAGATTTTTTTTTTTAAATTCTAGCAGCCTTCCTCATCACTTCAGTTGAATTTTGGGGAGTATTCTCTGCTTAGAGATCCCATGAACGCCTCGAGGGGCCTTTCCTTTGTGCTTGTGTACACCCTGCCACTGGCCTTTCGCTGGCCCCTCAGCACCATGGATTACATAATAGCCTCTAGAGCAGTGGTTCTCAACCTTCCTAATGCTGCGACCCTTTAATACAGTTCCTCATGTTGTGGTGACCCCCAACCGTAAAATTATTTTTGTTGCTACTTCATAACTGTAATTTTGCTACTGTTAGGAATCGTAATGTAAATATCTGATGTGATGGATATATTTTCATTGTTCGCGACCCACAGGTTGAGAGAACCGCTGCGAGTCTAGATTTACATATTTATTCTCCTAGTCTGTAAATACGTGGACTGCATTTCTCCTTTCATTGCTGAATCCACGGTTCCTGACACTGTGCCTGGTGCGTGGTAGGGCTAAATAAGTTCTTGTTGCATTCCCTGTGCAGGCCACCCTTCTGTAACATCATATTTGGTCCTTAGTACTGCTATTTCACTATACTTCTCTTTAAAAATTTAATTTAATTACCCTGGCTGTTTTGGCCCCGTTGATTGGAGCGTCATCTTGTATGCCAATGGGTGGCAGGTTTGATTCCTGGTCAGGGCACATGCCCATGTTGCGGGTTCAGCCCCGGGTCGGGGTGCATGCAGGGGGACAGCTGATTTTTGTTTCTCTCTCCCCCTCTCCCTCTCTCCCTCTCCCCCTAAGGAAAAAATTTAAATTTATTGGGGTGACATTGGTTAATAAGTTTCAAGTGTATAATTCTATAATACATCATCTATATATTGCATTGTGTACTCACCACCAAAGTTTGGTTCATTACACTCTTTGAGCATGGCATTTATATTATTCTCTCTGTGGGTGCCCATCAGCTTCTCACTTCCAGGGCCGAGACCACTTCACCTTTTTTTTTTTTCCTGTCCCACCTTTTCAGATAGACTAATAGACCAAATCCCCATTTACCATGTGTTTCAGTCAGCCATTGCCACAATAATGTTGAGTAACTCTCTCCTAAATCTGCTCATCCAATCAGGATTTGTTCTCAGACTCAGGGTTCTCTTGGTTGCCTGTGGATTGGCTGATCGAGGCTGGGCTCAGCTAGTAGCTCTGCTTCTGACTGTGGTCTGGCTGGACTTGCCTCCTTGCTGTGAGCTGGGCTCAGATCTGCTGCGTATGTGTTCTTTCTGGGGCCCCAGCTGAAGGGTGGACGCTTCCAGGGATCACTTCTGGTGATAGAAGCCTAACCAGCTGTCCAGAAGAAGAGATCCGCCCAATCCTGTGGTGCATGTATTCCTCTCATGGCTGATTTCAGACTACCTGTATGACGTCACTGGGAAGAGCTGCACAGTAGCACACCATTATACAGTACTTTTCATCACGCAGGTTCAACAGATAACCTCAAAAGCACACTTAGCAGTAAAATGTCATAGAATAATTAGGAAGTTACGAATTTGAGTACCTTTTAAAATATAATTTATCTTTAACTCTTGGTAATTTAATTTTTATTACTGGAGGTTTTTAACTATAACCTGTAAATCCCTGAAGACTTAATCAGCTTTCCTGAACTGGTATAAGCTGGCTCCAGTACATCACTGGGTTAACCCACACGATGTCCAAGAAAGCCTAGGCCTAGGACCTCCACATTGTCACTTCTGTTCACACTTCATTGGTCACAGCAAGTCCTATGGCAGAGCTCAAAGTAACTGGGTGGGGAAGCACCCTGGCTCCAGAGGGGGGCCTGCAGTCTCATGGCACTGCAGTCTCATGGCAAAGGGTGTGGCTAAATGGAGGGAACAATGGGAGCCAGTGAGTCGGTCTACTAAACATGTTGCCTGCTGGCCATGGCTACCTGTTGAAACAATATCTGTACTATGTGAATTGCTCTTAACCCTGTTTTTGAAATGCTTAAGTCATACTTCTTATGGGAGCACCTTTGAATATCAATTCTGTTAGATCTGCTTCTGATAATTTTTTGAAGTGTGTCTCATACAGTGTAATTTGGGAAAGATTTAGGGTTAAAAATTGAAGTCTGAAGTTTTGCTTTGTATGTTTATAATTTTGCCAGGCAGTGTCTGGCAGCGATAGATGCAGGATTGTCATTTTCTAGTACGCTGCTCCTTTATCATTCAGTATATTCTTATGCTAATTTTTCTCTCTAAAGTCTTTTGCCTGATATTAATGTTTAGTCTTGCTCTCCCTTTATGTTTTTGCCATCTGTGTCCTAAGTAACACTGATAGCTTCATAAAATTTGCCAAAAAATTTTTTTGATGGTTGATTCAATTCTAATGTTTTTGATGGTTGATTGACTTCTAATTTACTTTTTTGATGGTTGATTTACTTATAAACACTACTAATGACAGTATTCATAATGATTGGTACTATTGATGTGTTCATTGGATAAATTTCAGATATATTAGATAACAGTAGATAAACAGATTACTTTTATTCAAGACAAGGAAGGTCTTAAAAAGGACTTTTAAAAAATACCTACTTAGAATTGTCCCAGATATAATTTTTTAAAACCATATATAGTATATTCCATTTTACAAATTGCATTTATATTATTATATTAAATATCTGTTGTTGTTTTTTTTTTACAATTCCCCCAGAATTAGTGGCTTAAAAAGAACAAACATTTATTACCTCCTAGATTCTGGTGATCAGGAGCCTGGCTGTGGGTTAGCTAGGTGCCTTGATGTTTTCATACGACTAGACTCCTCAAAGTGTCAGCCAGGACTGACGTCTCCTCTGAGTCCTCAGCTGGGAGAGGAGCCACTTCCTTGCTCACTCACAGACTTGTTGGCGGGATTCCGTTCTTGGCGGCTGTTGGACTGAGCACCTCAGTTCCTCACAGGCTGCTGGCCAGAGAACTCCCTCAGTTCCTTGCTGTGTGGGGTCTCCATAGGGCGGGCAGGACAAAAGCCACTGTCTTTTCATAACCTGACCTTGGAAGTGATATCCATAGCTTGCCTGGCTCTGTTCATCAGCAACAAGTCACTAAGTGCAGCCCACAGTTAAGGGGCAGGAAGCATTACCGAAAGGCATGGATGTGAGGAGATGGTGATTGTTGGGGGCTATGTTAGCAGTTCCCCACCACAGTGGGAAATCCCTATTTTTCAGGCTAGGAAGTGAGTGACTGGAGAGGTTAAATTATTTGTTTCAAGGTCAGGATGCAACAAATATTGTAACTGGTTCTTCAGGTTGGAATCTTCTCCATCCCAGAAGACCATTTGAATCACTGCAGTCAAAGCTAATGCTGGGATGTTAATTGCAAGAAGGAGGTGCTCATTGCACCACATCACCCTCTACAGTGCCAGAAATGTAGTCAGTATTCCAAAAATACTTGCACTGATGAATGATTAAATGACAGTGTAGTATGACTTTCTTAAATGTTCTGTTCCTGTAGTTTTCTTTGTGTTTAGTTCCTTAACTACAGAGAAAGATATCTTATAATATAACAAATTCACTTAAATATTTTTCAAGCTTTTAAAAACTGCTTGCTCTCCATTGCCCGAGTCTGAAGACTAAAGTAATATAACTAATTTGTTGACAAAGCAGTTTCAGTTAGAATTTTGTGTTTATTTCAGAATAAGGTATAAAGAACAATTTGTGAGTATCCATAAATATCCACTTATCTACCTAATATCCATATTGCCGCCTTGAACATTTGGATTTGTGTGATTTTGAGCTTTGCCTTGTGAGTGTGGGTCCTGGTGCCTTTGAGAGGCCACGTGGCTCTGTTCTTTTGCACGTCTTTAGGGAATAGTTTGTGTAGGCGTCTGTGGCTGTTCAAAGGGGCAGAGCTGTGCTAGCTCCCTGACAGGTTTTCAGTGGTTCTTTCTTGTGATCAGCCTCATTTACCTAGTGTGAAGTGTTACCGGTTGGTAGAAGGACTTAACATTTGTCATTAACAGTAAGTACTATGTTGTTCTCATCTCCCAGGCATGTAGTATATATTCATCCGAGGCAAAGAAAACATGTTTATAATTATTCCCACTGAAACCATATAATTTCTCCCTTTGGCTTTTCTTCTTTTCCAACGTAGAAAGGGCCGTTGTGGGAACTTGCACAGTTGTCAGTATTTGTTACTTCTCTCTTCTCCCTTGTGACCGCCGCTGCCTCTTTGTTGGCCTCCAGTCTTGTGTTACTTGGTTGATTGTAACTACGAGGCTGATATTAACCAGTGCCACCAGCGTACTCCCCACTGACCCTGTGGAGGTTTCTTTTGACAATGGCATCGAATGGAAAGGCTTCCTTCTTGTGTTCAAGGCTCTTCCTAATTTGGCCTCTCATTTCATAATCTGTTTCCAGGCTGCCCAGCCAGTTCTCTTCAGCAGCGTGAGTCTTGCATGTGTCATTTCCGCATAGGCCAGGCTTATTCACATCTCCTTCCTTGGCATATGCTCTGTCAGCTTCCTCTCATTGGGGAATGCCATCTGGGCTGTTCTCTGGCCTAATTTAATTCATCCACCAAAGACCAGCACAAGTCTCACTTTGTCCATGTAACTTTCTCTGGTGGCTGCTTTCATCCATCCATTCATCCATCCATTCATTCATCTCTTTCAACCCTGATTGCTTTCGTGTTAGGTGCTTGTAATTGATACTATGCCTTTTTAGTGTATTGTGTCTTGTTTCCCAAATAGATGGTAAGTTCCATACAATTATAAGTTTCCTGAACAAAGTTGTTGGTGTTAAATTATAATTCCGTATGGAGGACCATGTCTGTTGTTCCCCCATGGAGCCTGACACTATGTGGAAGCACATAAACATCCCAAATTTCATTGATTAATTCAACGCATATATATTGAGTACTTGGTGTTTTATGAGACACTGCACTAGATATTTGGCCTCCATTGAAGAATGACTAAATAAAGTCCCTGTCCTCCTGTGGCTGGAAGACTGGTGAAGGAGACAGATATTAAATAAATAATGTTGTGATACTGCTATGAAGGAAGCAGTGTGCTGTGATCAAGAAGGGACTTTAGATGGGACAGTCAGGAGTGACCTCTCTGGGAGATAATGTTTAATAAAGTACTGATGGTAAAGCTTTGTGCCTGAAAAAACAAACAAAACGACAAAAAAAGAAGAAATACCAGGTAATTCTCCACTAAGTATCCTGAAGAGAAAGTGATACCATCAAGCATCCTATACTCTTGGTCTCTGTTGTAGGACAACCAGAGATGGTTTGGTTCTGAAGGATTGTGGTTGCTATGGAGTAGATAAATCTCTTTAGGAGCTTCATGAAGGGACTGGGGCTCCAGATGGTAATGGACCATCAGAGAAGAGACGGGAAGGGAGCTTGAAGGAAGGAAGTTGAGGATGCCGACAGTGGCAATTGTTGATTCAGAGAAGGGATGAGGAGGTGAGGGCACAGTTCAGATGGCCAGGGTAGGTAGGAAAAAATGGAAGGTTTAACTGTTGCTGAAGTCTTTTTTGAATACAAATTAAGTATCAAAGATAAAAATGAAGTTTAGAGAAATGAACAATTTAATCACTGTATGCTCATGTAAGTGATTAAATAGAACAAATAAACTTTTTCACTTTATTGATTGGTGGCTTTATTCAGAATTATATTCAGACTAGAGGCCCAGTGCACAAATTTGTGCACTGGTGGGGTCCAGCCAGCCCACCCCGATGGGGTCCATCAGGGGCGGTCTGGCTGGGGCAAAGGGGCCATGTTCAGGGCTGGCCAGGGTGAGGGACTGTGGGCAGTTTGCCGGCCAGCCCCACCTCCGATTGGGGTGGGGGTGCCCACTCAGGTGCGGGGCCTCCAGGGCGAGGGGCCACAGGCATTCCAGTTGTTCCGTCATTTGGTCAATTTGCATATTACCCTTTTATTATATAGGATTATTTTTTTTAGCAGGAAACAAGATTCAGCAAAAAGATGAGAGAATCACGCAAAATTAAATAGGAAGGTTCTGGGTTGCTGGGATGTGCTTACTCTTTATTCTATGATGCTTCGTGGCCAAGTGAACATATGTTTTTTTAAAATTTTTTATTGTTTGAAGTTTTACATATGTCTCCTTTTTCCCCCATTGACCTCTCCCTGGCAGCTTCCACCTCCCAGCACATGCCCTCAGCCGCCCCCCACCCCCTACTGTCTGTCCGTTGGTTATGCTAATATGCATGCATACAAGTCCTTTGGAATTTCTAAACAGATTCAGTTTGTCAACTTGCTGACACTGAAATTGGGACATTTGATGAGAAATCTATAGAACTAGTTCTAATTATAATTATTTCAATATTATTAATAACAGCTAATATTTATTTAGGACTTGACTAAATGTCAGGCATGGAGCTAAATGATTTTTATATTCATTACTTGATTTAACCGTAACCACTCACAGCAACATTCTGAGGCAGACACTGCCTTTAGTGCTGTATCAGGTCAGGCATGTTGCATTGTAATTGGAGGCTTAGAGCTTCGGTATTAAATGCTTCAAAACTGTCTTTAGGGTATTAATGTTTTCATTAGAAGATTGCTACCTTTCAAACAATGTTTTAAATTTAGAATCGTGGAACTCTTCCTAGAAGGATAGTCCTTAAGCACGTTTGTAGCTGAGGGAGCTGAAGGACAGAGATGTGAACTTCAGTCAATCACTAGGAGGTGGCAGAACTGGCACCGGCCCAGTTACTTAGTTCCCAGTCAGTAAAAAGAGGAGGCAAAGAATCCTTTCTAGAAATGAAGTCACTAGAAAGAGTAGTAATCTGGAGGTTAAGAGATTTTAGTGAATTTGCCAAAGACCAATAATCTTGATGCTGAGGTAACCTTTTGTCACAAGTTTCTTTTTCAGGAAACCAATCTGGGGCTCCAGGCTGCCTTGCAGCAAATACCCACTCTGAGGGTGCTCTGAGGAGAGAAGGCAAAGGGTACACTCAATAAATTCTCTCTCAAGGTGTTTACACCTCAATTTGGGAATCAAGATGCATCACTTGGTGATTATGCTGTAGTTAGTCATGTATCACAGTGCAGTGTAAAGTGCCTGTGTGTTGACGTGCAGGTGTTAACAGTGGCAATGTGGAAATTGGCTCATGAATAAACAGGCCCACCCAGCTGACACATGATAATGCCTTTTCTGACTGAAAAGAATGGCGTGATTCGGAACTTTTACTGTGCTAACAAAAATGAAATTCACAAACCATTAGCAATATGTCCCCCCCCCCTTTTTTTTGAACTTGAAAAATGTTTGTTGAAAATGTCAGCCCTTAGAAATACAGGGTTGCAAAAGTTGGTTTACAGTTCGTATGGAAAAAAGAGAAGCAGGTTATGATTAGTACAACAGCTTTAGTAACTTTTGTGAACTCACAACTGTCAACCTACGTTTGCCTACCCTGTATAAAGGCTTTCAAAGATCAAGAGAGGTTTATGAAAGTTGGGAATGGCATCTTCAAATAGATGAGCCAAGAACCTTGTCATGGAAAAAGTGGTGCATGTGACTTAGCAGAAGAGGCAAGCAAGGCAGGCTTGCTGGAGGCAGCCGCACTTGGGCCCAGGTGTGGAGGTGGAAACTGTAGGGCAGTGGTTCTCAACCTTCCTAATGCCGCGACCCTTTAATACAGGTCCTCATGTTGTGGTGACCCCCAACCATAAAATTATTTTTGTTGCTACTTCATAACTGTAATTTTGCTGTTATGAATCATAATGTAAATATCTGATCTGCAGGATGTATTTTCATTGTTACAAATTGAACATAATGAAAGCATAGTGATTAATCACAAAAACAATATGTAATTATAGATGTGTTTTCCGATGGTCTTAGGCGACCCCTGTGAAAGGGTCGTTCAACCCCCAACGGGGTCGCGACCCACAGGTTGAGAACCGCTGCTGTAGGGGCTGTGTGAGGGCAGAGACCTTTCTGCTTTGTGCTTGTCTTAACAACGGGCCACTCACTGCATGTCAGTTATTGCTCAGGGTTTGGTTTCTGTGTGTGTTTTTAATAACTCTGACATATGAATGCTATCTCTGTATTATCTTTTATAAGGTTTATCTTCCCTAGCATATTTTCTTCAAAATTTGCCTGTTTACTTGCTGATGTGGTTGGGAATGTTGTTGAATCCTGTTCCATTAAATTCCGCATTTAACCCTTTTCCATTTATTCAGTAATTGAAATAGCTTCTCTAGGTATGTTACCTCTGTTTCAAACAGTGGAAAATAAGCTTGTGTGCATACCCATCAGTCACAGGGTTATCTGGTCCTTTGTAATTGGGGAAGTGGAAGCCTTGAGGAATATTGATGAGACGACAGTGTGGGTGGGACTCTACATTCGATTAAAGGAGCTCTGATAACCTCAGTTGATGAGGTTCATTGGTTTCCCCATGTAATGGGGAGACAATTCTAAGGCAGCGTGCGTTACTGGCTAAAAGAATGCTCTTTGCATTGCATGTGCATTTCTGTGCTGATGTGATTTGACTTCATGGAAAAAGAGTATCTCCCAGTTTAAAAATACTCTAAAGTGTTAGGCTTACGTATATTTTGAAAATTGCTAAACGCAATGTTGTCTATTTCTACTGCCTTGGGAAGGAAAAATGCCTTTGTTTATACCCGTGAGACCTAATTCTTGGGCATATAGTGCATGTCAGTTCAAATACTGGGTATATTGGTTTCATTTTCCCAAGCAAAATTGTGTTTTGAGAGCGTGCATGCCCTACTTTGCCCAGTAGTATCCAAGATCTCTTTCTTTTTATATATTTATTTGTTTTGCAGTTGTGGAGTATTATGTACGATGTCTTTTTCTTAATTTTTAAAATCATTTTTAAATTATAGTTGACATACGGTATTATATTAATTTCAGGTGTACAACATAGTGATTAGACGTTTATATACCTTATGAAGTAAACACCCTGATAAGTCTGGTACCCATTTGGCACCGGGTATGGGTATTACAATATCATTGACTGTATTCCCCATGCTCTGCTTTACATCCGGTGACTGTTTTTATAACTGGCAGTTTGTACATTTTAATCCCTTCTCCCTTTTCATTCACCCTCCCAACCCTCCTCCCGTCTGGCAGCTATCAAAATGTTCTCTGTATCTATGAGTTTGTGTCTGTTTTATTTGTTTATTTTGTTTTGTGTTTTAGATTCCACACATAAGTGAAATCAGATGATATTTGTTTCTCTATCTGACTTATTTCACTTGGCAAATTATTTACCATATTTCTGAGAAGATTTAGTAAAGGTAGGAAACATAAATAAAACTTCCAGGGGATTTTTGTTATTTCTACTTTATAGAGCGATTTCTGATCGGCTATACAAAGCTGATCTGTCTTTGCCTTCTATGAACAACTGAATTTATTCACCGCTCATTGTTGTTGGATGTTTGGATGTCCAACCTAAATCAATAGCCTATCTAGTTTACTGGGTGACAAGCATAGATAAAAAATTATCATTGTTTTAACAGAGGACATTGTCTTATCACCAAGGAGAATATCTGCAGCATCTCTAATAGGCTAGAAACCTGCCACCTGATCAGAATTGGACAATGCCCAGAGACCCCTTCACATTCTAATTGTATCCTCATAAAATAAGGATACCCCAATTTTGCTTAGAGAAGAAATTGCACGTTCTGTATTCATGTGCTGATATTCCATCTCCCCCCCCTTGATTCAGTAGCAATATTTTTCTTCAGCATTTTATACCAAAGTGAAATCCGTATTAGTAATATAATTCCCCATATACATTTTCAGCTAATCGAATTTTGCTTTTGTAAATGCATGGCCCTGAATGAAAGATGTGTGTGTGTGTGTATTATCAGCAAGGGAAGTTTAATTTCCATTCAGCTTGAGTTCTGCTTATTTCTATATGCTCTTTTTTCCTACTTTGCTGCCTGTCATTTTCCTTGTTAACCATGAAGACGACTGGAAAATGTGCCTTGGTTACTAATGGGTATGAAGGTTCTTCAGTTCTATTCCAGTGTGATAAAACATAGAAACAGTTAAAACATGGAACCTACCCACACAGGAGGTGGCAAAGGAGGAAGGTTAAAAAGTTGAAAGATGCTTTCTTAAAATCGTCTATTTGCTCCTTTATGAAGGTCAATGTTTGTGTTAAATGATACAAAGAATGATGGTATACAAATTTAGTGTCTGCATAGAAACATTTATTTTATGGATACTAGTAGGGTTTGGATTATCCGTTTGCATTTCCAGTTTAAGGTGCTGCCACTTCATTACCCGCTGATCTCTCGTGAAAAGAAGCACTAATAGGAATGTGTATGATGTATAAAGAGAGCTGAGGAATAGGAGTAACTGCAGGCTGCATTATCCTGCTTTTTAAATTTGCATCATGAAAATACATAGGTTAAGTAGATGGTTTTTAGGCTTAATTGTGAATGTACCACCTTGATTCCCCAGCTAAACAGTTTAGGTTGGCCTGTCTGGGCTAACTAGGGGTGCAGTTCCTTTCTAGAAAAGACAGTGTCACAAAGACCAGCCTGTTATGTAAGTGAAACTGTTAATTGTAGAATGGATATAGATACCCCACCTTTCTTTCCTTTTAAATCAATATCAACTTAAATATAAGCAAGTGGAATTGTCAAGGCAACAACTGGCATATAGTCTTTCATGAGAACACTGCACTGAGCGGAGAACCAGTAAGCGATATTTTTAACTGAACTTGTAAAAAAGTGGTATTTTTTAAGGAAGCATTATGAGCCTGCCAGGTGTGGTGGGAAAAGGCCTGGTCTCTGAGTCCAGACACCGAGTCGTCTTTGGGTCATTCACTCAGTGACAGTTTCATGCCACTTAGGTGCCAGATACTGGGCTCTAGCTCAGGGGTCAGCAGCAAAGAAGTTGTATTCTCAGAGCAGCCTGCAAGGTAGGTGGAAAAGCTCTTGCTGTCTAGTAGCTGGGAAGTAGCCAGGCTGGGACTTGAACTTGGTCATCTGATTTCTAATCTGCCATCTCTGATACCCCATATTGCCATACAGTACCACCCATGTGGATGCTCTAGTTTAATCAAACAATGCACGTGCAAACAAATGCTAAACTACATGTTAAAGTGCTTTTCCTATGTAGAGTGGCCTTGGTATCCAGGACTGAAAGATTTCTAGGCATGTGGTGACTAAAACAACCCTTTGTTTTCCTCTAAAGATTTTATTTAAAGTCAACTTGGCTTTGTGTATATGCTATGCAGTAAATTTTGCTGCCTTTTCTGTGATATTGGTAATAGTGAATGCCATCATATATTCATCGAATCATTCATTTAATCATTAGCAAACATTGGTCGATATATTTTTCATGTCTCTCATAGACTCTAGGGATGCAAAGATGAAGAAAGCTTAGGCAACATGGATGGTTTATAGCCATGCAAGAGATACATGGACAGTGCATGATGAGGCTGCATAGAGCATGATGTCGTACAGATGTGGCTGGAGCACTGAGGGGCTAACCTTCTCGGAGAGATGAACCCCTGGTCTGGGTCTTCTATGGGCAGTGGGTGTTTGCTGGGTAGGACAGTGGTGGAAGGCCTGGCAGCGTATGGCAGA
Source organism: Myotis davidii (assembly GCF_000327345.1). Lineage (NCBI taxonomy): Eukaryota > Metazoa > Chordata > Mammalia > Chiroptera > Vespertilionidae > Myotis > Myotis davidii. The sequence continues at coordinate 2,553,269 of NW_006289813.1, read as the reverse complement.
GTGCTCGGGAAGGCAGAGCTGTGGTTCTGCCTTCCCTGTGCAGTGCCCAGGGCTGGGGAATCTGCACAAACATGACACCCATGAGCAGTGGCCTCTCTTTCCTCCAAAACCAGAGGGCCATGGGATTGTGCAGGTCAAGCCTCAAAGCATCTCCAACCCTACAGTGAGTAGGGTTCAGTAAAACTTGATTGTTGTCTGCAGTAACCCCAAATCTGAGAGAAATACAATAAGGCTGGTCTGGCTTGCTGACCATGGTGTAGGAAACATCGTCTTCACGTTACAAGTCAATGTTTTTTTGCAAGTTTTGGGAGGGTTTTTAATTTCTGAGATTCAACTATTTTTTTTTATTTTTGCAAATATTTTCGAAGTATTAGCCTATACTAATAAAAGACAAACATGCAAATTGACTGTACTTTTGCTATGCCTTAAGCCACACCCACTAGCCAATCAGAGCGACTATATGCAAATTAACCCAACCAAGATGGTGGCCGGCAGCCACGGAGCTGGAGTGAGCAGGAGGCTTGTTTGCTCTAGTGATAGAGGAAGCCAAGGTTCCCCTCCTGCCACGGCCCAGCTCTGAGCTCCACTGAAAGCAACAAAGTTTCAATTATAGAAGGTAAATAATCCCCAGATACCTGCTTTTAGCCAGCCGTGGCCAGGGAGCTGGAGCGAGCAGGAGTGGGTTGCCCCTGGCAATGGAGGAAGCCAAGCTTTCTGCAGGCCTCCGCTAAAGGCAACAAAGTTTCAATTATAGAAGGTAAATAAATCCTAGAATAAAAAAAGAAAAGTAAAAAAGGAGGGTCTGGGAGCTTACGACACCAGGCTAGCCTGAAAACAGCCCTCAGCCCCTCACCTAGACTGGCCAGGCACCCTAGTGGGGACCCCCCACCCTAAAGGGGGTGTGGCCAGCCTGAAAACAGCCATCAGCCCCTCACCCAGGCTGGCCAAACCTCCATGGGGTGAGTGTCCCCACTGGGGTGGACATCCTCCGAGGTCCCACACTGCAAGAGGGCATAGGCTGGGCTGAGGGACCCCCCGAGTGCACAAATTTTTGTGCACTGGGCCTCTAGTTTATATGTAAATAACTAACTTATTAAATACCAGGTTGAAAGGAATACAATTAAATTCTATAATTCAGACTTTTTATTTTTGATGTTTGAATTTTGCAAACCTCGTATGAATTTTTTTAGCTAATTTTATTTACTACAAGAATGTGTCATCTTTAAAGTTTAATCTCTCTTAGCATCAGACAGTAATTTGTCTTGCAGAACTGCTGCCTTGCTAAAATGCATGAAAAATCAGAGATGAGCATGCATTTGTTTTTGTTTTTATAAATATGCTAGGTTAATAAGTTGAGGGAAAGCACTATCGAAATTGGTTATTTCCTTGCATCCACTTATCCTCACTAACAACTGTATCAATTGAGGGTTTGATTTGGCATCAGGAAATGCAACCTAAAAACAGTGGCTTTCATCTAGTGAGAGTTTGTTTCTCTCTCTGAAGGAAACTGAGGAAGGCAGTGCATACCTGAGGAGCTGGCTCCAGGGTTGGCGTTCCCTCTGACCCAGACCTTTCTCCCCTTATTGTCAACTGCTCTTAGGGTGTGCCTGTCTACCTCACGATGGCTGCCCTGCTTCTGCATTGCCTCTACATTCCAGGCAGGACGAAGGGGATGGGTAAAACTCATGCTCCTAAGCCTGCCGACTAGAACTCCACTTAACCACTGTTTTATTCATGTCACTGTGTGGAACTGTTATGTGGCCATTCCTAGTTGTATAGGAGACCAGAGAATGTTGATTTTTTTTTTTCTTTAGCTGGACATCTTGCTGTTCTGAAATAAATCAGGGCTCTGCTAGTGAGAAAGAAGGAGAAAAGGATATTTGGTAGGCAACTATAATGTGTGTCACCATACCCAATCGAAGGATCTTCAAATACGCCTGTTCAGATCTTTCATGCATTTGCCGCATCACCTTGGAGATGGAATGAATATTCCCTTTGGTGAGAAGATGGGCTGAAAAAGAAAATATAAATAAAGCCAAAGCAGACATTTGTCTTTTCTATTAATAAATTGGGGAATAAAATAGGCTACACAAATACTTTTTTTGAGTTTTTTTATTGTTGATACTATTAGATGTCCCCCACTGCCCATCTCCTTTTCCCACCTCCACCTGCCCCCCTTTTCCTTCCCTTTCTTAACATTTTAAACTGAAGGGTGTATTCTGAAATATTGAGCAAGATGGCATTCCAAGAGCTACGGTCAATTTTAGGTCCACCTCAGCTTTTATTTTTCAGGAAACGGCAGGATGTAATAATATTCTCCATTACAAGCTTGCTTTTTGTCCTATAAATAGCACTTTCTGGATGCTAACCAAACCCAAAGGAAGGCATGCATTATAGGTGGCATTTTTTTTAGTGGTGGTGGTAATCAAAACAGGTAGGTTTTCCCTATACCGTACCTAGTATTCAGGGTGGTATTTAGCCTTTAATTTTTTTTTAAGAGCACCTAACATGTATCCGGGCTGTTCTAAGCTTCAGGGATACAGCAGTGAGGAAAACAGACCAACATCTGTATCCTCACGGAACTTGAAATCTAGAGTGTTAAATGAACTCTCCATTACCTAATAATTGAGGTTGTTAAAAATTCTTTGGACTGTGACTGCCCTTCAGGTTTGCTTTTGTATCTTTGAAACTTTTATTGGCTATATGTGAGACATAATGGTTAATTGATTAAGATATAGTTTTGGATTTCAGTGAGGTGGCATACAGGCAATCAAAAGTTGTGAGCAGAAAGAACACTTTAGAGTCTGTCAGATTATTTCATTTTAAGCTCTTCATTTCATGTTTCCATCATGTAAAGTGCCTTAATTACAGAATCCTCTTCTTTTCCTAATTAAATATTATAATACAGTCACGGATTTTAGTTCTTTAGGCACTTCTTTAATGTGTTGAAGAGCACTTAATAGTCTGAACTTGGGGCCTGTAAATAGTTTATTTAAAATTAAGGGGACAGTAGTATTACAAAAGATCTATAGTCAGGTCATTAGAAGGCTAGGCATGCTGGATGTCTCTTACTGCTTCCCCTTGTTTAAAGACAATGAAAAGAAGTATTTGGAAAAAATTCTTCTAGACTGTAGACCGTTAGCAGAGAATGTAATTTTTATAAAGAAATATTTGGGTGATCTCTGAAAGATATTTATGCCTTGGCCAGGTGGCTCAGTTGGTTGGAGCTTCGTCGCATACACCAAAAGGATGAAAGTTCAATTCCCATTCAGGGCATCGAACCTGCCTAGGTTGCATTTCAATCCCCCCAGTGGATGGATATGGGAGGCAACTGATTGATATTTCTCTCACATCAATGTTTTTTTCTCTCTCTCCCTCTCTCTCTCTCTCTAAAAAATAAAATAAAATTAACACATCCTTAGATGAGGATTTTAAAGAAGATATTTATTCAGCTGTGCTTCTTTGATAATTTTGATCTTTGATTGCTGAACCCTCAGTTTTGTATGCTACTTTGGGTGGTGTGCATGTTTAGTATTTAACAAATTCTATATTCTAAGAAAGATACACATTTTAGGAATGATTTTCACCTGTTCATATAAGTCAGAAGGATACAAATTAATCAGTTTACTTGGTTCCCCTCCCTCCTTCCCTCTCTCCCTTCCTCCTTTCCTCTTTTCCTCCTTCCCTCCCTCCCTCCCTCCCTCCCTCCCTTCCTTCCTCCTTTCCCCCCTGTTTTCTTCCTTAATAGTAATTTGAATACCTTCACAGACCAGGCTCTGATTTCTCAGCACTGAGCCAAGCAAGATAAAATTTTTGCTTACAAGGAGCTTGAAATCTAGAAGGGGAGATAGTTAAACAAAATTAATAAAACATATACTTAGTGCCAATTGGCGATAACTGCCATGGAGAAAACAAAGCAGGGTAGGGGGGATAAGAACTGATGGAAGGAGTTGCTGTTTGTTTGTTTTTTTAATTGGTCACTTATGGGGAGCCTCCTAGAGAAGGTGACATTTGAATAAAGACCTAAAGGGAGTGAGGGAGGGAGTCCCATGGCTGTCGGGGGAGCATGTTTAGAATAGAAGGCACTGAAGATGCACAGTCCTGAAATGACAGTGTGTCTGACTTCTTACTGTGTGGCTGGAGTGGAGTGAGTGTGTGACAGGAATTGGGGGATGAGCTCAGAGAGATAACCGGAAGAAGTAGGGGCCCTGTGGACTATTTTAAAAACTTTGCTTTTTATACCAGTTGAGAAAAAAGGCCGATGGAAAGTTTTGAATAAAGGTGCAAAAGATATTTCTTTAGTCTTAAAGCCAAGATCATGCTGGCTACTGTGTGAACAGATTGTGAGAAGCCAAGGTAGGAGTAGGAAGGCCCAGCTGGGAAGTTAGTGCAGTAATACAGGTGAGAGGGGGTAGTGCCTGGGCTAGCCAGATGGCAGAAGCAAGGGTGGTGAGAAGTGGCTGCATCCTGGCTATATTTTGAAAGTAGATCCAAGGATTTGCTGATGGACCGGTGTAGGGTGTAAGGAATAAAGGAGACAAGGAGAAGTTCTAAGTTTCTGATCCAAGGAGAATTGAATTGACATGTACTAAGATGTGGAAAATTGCTAGAGGAGAAGGTGATAAAATTAAGAGTTTGGTTGCAGACATATTACCTTTGATACCCTTATGAGATGGTCAAGTGTAGATATCCAGTAGGCAGTGGGATATAAGAATTTGAAGTTAAGGGGAGATCAGAGCTGGAAATACTAATTTAGAAGTCATTATCATAGAGGACATGTTTAAGGACATGGGACTGGATGAGGATATGAAAGCAGTGAGTGTAGTTAGGAGAGAGAAAAACAAAGAAAAGACTTGTCTAAATATTAAGAAGAGGAAAGAAATAGAAACAGATCAGCAGGGAATTCAGAAAATGAAACTTTAAAATGACTAAGTGTCTTTAAAATGTTAAAGGATGAGATTGAGAATTTTGTCAGAGTACCAGAAATTAGAAAAACAAGAGGAAATGTTATAACCAAAGAATGAAATAATAAAAAATAAAGAACTTAATGGATGGTTTTCATAGAAGATGGTACTCATTTGAAAAGTTAGTCAGGTAAGCATATTCTTAACATACGATCCAGCAATAGGGCTCCAATACCAATCCCTGGGGTTTACCCCTGGAAGTTCTGACTTAATTGGTCTAGGTTCAGATACCTAGACCATTAGTACTTTATTAAAAACAAACACACTTCACCCTGCCAATGTGGCTCAGTGGTTGACATTGACCCATGAACCAGGAGGTTGAGGTTTGATCCCCGGTAAGGGCACATGCCCGGGTTGTGGGCTCCATCCCTGGTAGGGGGCATGCAGGAGCCAGCCGATCGATGATTCTCTCTCATCATTAATGTTTCTCTATCTCTCTCTCCCTTCCTCTCTCTAAAATCAGTAAAAACATATTTTTTTAAACAAACAAACAAACAAACAAAGATACTTCAGTTATTCCAACTTGTAGCTGAGGTCGCCCTGGCTTTTAAGAAGGTGAGATGAATTCATCCGCTCAGCATTCCCTCCCCTGAGAAGCTTCGTTCTAGGCTTCAGTTTGCCGAGACCATGTTTACAAATGTGCCTTGGGTTGTGCCTTTAAGACCTGGCTCATATTTTCATCCTAGGTGACTTTGAAATGTGTGTGATGGTAATGATGTTTATCTCTACAGACCCCTAACCAGCTGAACAAAGTATGTATCGTTCTTGTTTCCCATGCCATATCTGGTAATCTCTATTCTGCTGTGTGATTCGCTCTTATGGAACTTTGTAGTCTGGGAAAAAATTGCACAAATCACAACAAATGAATCGCGAGGCCTGCCAAAATCAAATGGAATATTCATTCCTGCACATTTGCTTTTTATGTGACATAAAATGTACAGCCTTTGGGACAGTTGCTCTCACACTGACTGTGTTATGGCAAGGAAAGCTAATTTAGCAGAAAAATTGGCTGGAGTGTCTCCTCTAATAGAAATAAACACAAAACCACTTGAGTGTCTCTTCTTTTCAAGGACTGCTGTTTTTCCATAAAATTTACAAGCCTACAGATCAATACAGAAGCCCCTGTAATTCATGTGGCTGTGACTTTATAATTTTAAATATTATTTCCCCATACACGAATAGGACTGGGAACTGTGAGGCCATTTTAAAATCACAGCATGCAAATGAAATTTAGGGATCAACTCTTGGCATCGTTAGTCAAGGGCCAAATGAGTGAAGAGACATTTATTGCGGTGTAGCAAGTGCTGGGGTTGCATGAAGGGAACACTACCTGTGTGCTCCATACTTTTAGTCCGGGGAATGGGGCTGCTGCTACTAATAGCAAATCCGACAAATGATAATTGAATTTCTGTCCTCCAGCAAGTGGTGATAGGATTTGGTATTCACATTGTCAAAATGCAATTCATTTCCACCTATTCATCTGAATTTGAAAATGGTAAGGGCCAGCTCCATGATTGATCAACAGTGAGACTAGCTTTTAAAACCGTTTCATTTTGGAGTTTGCGTTAACAATTGATGACTTAATTTTTGCCTCATGCATTGAACTTTAGATTGCTTCATTCATGGAATCACTTTCTATTCATTCCGTATTAAGGAAAATCTCCCACTGGAATTCCAACGAGGGGGAAGAGGTTCTCTGGCAGTGAGCTGGCCCCTGGCTTTGCACCAAAACCAGGCCACTTAGAGTGCAGTCACAGTTGTGCTAATTTGCAATGATTTTATTTTGTATTGACCGCAATTTGAGATGCAAGGAAAGAACAAGAACTATGATTTTATTTTTGGTTTTTATATTCTGTAAGTTAGACATCAGTACTCATGGTCAGGAAACTTAATGTAGTTAACTCTAAATTTTGAGTGGGATTTATGTATAGTTTGTATCCTGAGAAAGTCTCCTTTACTGCCCTTTTGAGTATTAGCATTACCTTTGTTAATGATTTGCTTTGACATTTTAGGTCTCTCGCTTGTGGCAAGTACTCCAGGTGTTTGAAACCCACTCTCCAACCTTTTCTCCCCCATCTTTGGAAAGGGTTTGAAAGATGGCTTTTTGGGAAGGGTTTGAAGATGGCTTTTCTGCGGAGGTGGGTCATTTGTACCCATGCAAGAAAGGACTGGCATAGGTCGCGGGAGATGCCGAGGGCGGATTCTTAGGGAGAACTAAGCAGCTTTACCACCCGTCCTACTTAGTTTCCCAGGACGGCCAGTCTCCTCTGTGAAATGGGACGGTAAGAGTACCCGCCCCACATGGGTGTTGTGAGGTCTGAAGGTTAATTCATGTAAGAGCTGGGAAGGGTGCCTGGCATGTAGGAAGTGTGGACATGTTAACTGCTATTGGTTTGAAATCATTTTGTTTAAGAGAATCTTCAGGAATCTAGACTTACTATATTAAGAAAGCTGCCATGCCTGTAAAATATGGTTTGCTTAATATTCAGAGGTAGTAGGAGGAAGAAGCTGGGGGAGGAGGAAACGTAATCACCAGCTGCTGGTTGCTCAGAGACTGGGAATGGGAGACGTTAGCCGGCCTTTTGTGGCAGAGAGGAGAGGAATCCCGTGGGAAAGATATCTGAAAGCCACCCTAGACTTGCAGAGGAAGAACAGGCAGGAAATGTCTGAAAGCCTTAGGAATTAAGAACTCAGTGGCTATAGTGAGAATGCAGCATCCTTAGAATAATTTCCTTTACGTAAATCTTATTCTAGTGCCTGTATAAAAATTGTTAGAGGAAAACTGGAGAACCAACATGAGAGAATGTTGCTCTCTCCAGCATCTGTTACATCTGCTGAGTTTTCAGAGAAGCTAGTCTTGAAGAGATGAAGGGTAGTCTTCTCAGATAATCTCTAACTGGTGTGCCCTGGGGCTGAGTTGCTGCCTGCAGACTCACATTCTAGCATTCTAGAAAAATGCTGCTAGAATGGGTGCTCCTGGGGGGGAGAGGGAGTCATACGGATCAGTTGTTAACGTGAAAGTGTCCGTTTTCACATCATCTTTGTTTCTTTGTGAGGCTGCCTGGCTAAAGCAGGGCTGGGCTGCTTGGGCTGGGGCCCGAGTTGGGAACGGTGGTTGAGAGAGGGAGCTGGTGAGGTCGCGTACAAAGGGTTGTAGAGTGTCCTATTAGTTTGGAGATTCTCTCCTTGGGCTCAGCAGTGGTGGGGGGATAGGGAGCAAAGACCCGGAGAGCAGGAGTGAGCCAAGGCTGGCAGCTGCCGGGGCTGGGTACGCTGGCAGGTGAGGGGCATGTGGACCTGAAGTCATTGTGTGGAGAGGGTGTTGGAAGTGATTCTGCACAGTGCCCATCCATCGGGAGGACAGGAACTTGTTGAGGGCTTGAGAGCTCTGCAGGCACCAAGAAGAACGATTCCTGGAATGAGTGAGCTAGTACAGTGGGGAGCATGAGGGAAGAATTATACTTTTGGCCTCGGCTACTGGGGTCAGCATTTGAAAGAGGATGACATTGGAGTTGCGCCCCGAATGAAGAATAGAAGTTTGCCAGGAGACAAGGGGGCAAAGGCAGAGGTAGAGGGCACAAGCTTATCCCCCGAGTGCGGGCTTGCATGTCTGCCCAGCATTTAGGGAGCAAGGAGAAGTGGTCAGAGATGAGCCTGGGAAGCCAGGCGACTGCTCGACATGCGGGGCTTTGCAGTGCCTTGTTCGGGGTTTGCTCGTCTACATTGCGGAATTGGGGTGATTCCCAGGGAAGGTGTGGCAATTAACCTTCTGCACTATGTGGTTATAATTTCTGTGAAGCTATTACAGAAGTTGACAGTCCTGTGTGTCCTGATCGTACTCAAAGCAAGTATAAGAACAATTGCTCCAAGGTCAGATTTAAATGGCTGTTGAAACAACTGTTATTTAGAATTACTCATGGTTCCCTGGATTCTTCTCCAGCGTGTCTGCTTGGCCATGTGCAGGTCTCAGTTTTAAGAAACATATAATTAAAATCTTTAATTTTTTAAATACAGTCATATTAATTTAATAATTTACCAAGCCCTAATTTTTGCTTTACTTTGTCCCGGGGGAGAGGGGGATCACTTCTAACAGAGTTTGTTATAAATTAGGACTCTCTGGAAGCCACTTAATTATGCTACCTGCTGCACATAATCTGTCATCTTATTACCATATTTTGGATAAAACATGCTAACTAATGAGAAAGTTTGGCTGGAGAAATCTCAGAAAAACTTTGAATTGAAGGTGTATAGAAAATTAAGCGAAGTATTTTTTATTTTTCATTGAGGCTTGCACCCAGCCGATGTCACTAGAACTATTTTGTACTGTTCTCCTAATAAGGAGAGGCACAGGATCCCTTCCAAAGAAGATGAAGGGCTACTCTTAGAGAAGGAATTATGCATTTTTTTCTCTTTTGAAATGGAAAAGGTGACATAAAGATGTTAACTTAAAATTTTTGAACAAACCCCAAACATTACTCATGTACTGCGCTTGCCTGGGACAGTCCCCATTTTCACTTGTCTCAGCATAATTATTAATAGCGCCCCTTTCACTCTAAAATGTCCCAGTTTGGAAAGATAAATTATTTGGTCACTTTACCCATACACAGGGCTACCTCCCTGGCACAACTATTTTTACTTTGTTTGTTGTTATTTATACTTTGACCAAATGCATTGCTCTCATAGTGTGCCTGCCATCTCATAGTCTTTGCCACCTAATACTGTCTTATAAATATTTTTCTATATTGCTGCATAGTTCCTGTGTTTTTTTCATTGCTGTTGTATCATTTAGGAACACAGTTAGCCAGAACTCAACTCATAGTTTCTTACCCAGTAAGGATTTTGTTTATTTTACTCAACAAAAATGTAGACATAGGTGGTCTCGGGCTGCTTAAGGACGTTAGAGACACTGTCTTCCCATTCCGCCTTCTTTAGGGTAAGGTTTTTATCTTGCCTCATTTTAGTCATTGCCTGTATTTCCAGTGGGAAGATGGAAGGAACAAAAGAGGCCCTGCCAGCTAAGTCTGTTCCCTAGGGCACTCCTGTGAATGTCTCATTGGCCAGTAATAGATCCCATGCTTACCCCTACCCACAAGAATTTCTGGGAAACTTTGAAAGGCTATGTTAAAGGATGACAAAGAAGGAGGGGCTGTAAATGGTCAACAGTCCACAGTCTACCACAGCTGTAAAAATTCTTTTGTTTGATGGGGAAGTGTGGTTTTTGGAATAATAATTTTCTTTCAAGAGTTAACCATGCCACACTGCTAATAACCCTGTAACATCCATGACTGAGCAAGAATTATGAAAAGTTAAATTGAGTTTCCTCAAGTGTGGTCCAGTGGATTTTACACAATGTCTAACTTAATTTCCCCCCTAATTTCATTCTGAAAAGAAAGCTAACTGATTCAGCAACTGTTTTAAGGGTGTGTGTTTCATTAGCTTAGATTGTGTTAAGCATGACCAACTCTACAAGGTACTTAATGCCATTAAAATTTGGAAAACATGCTGTTTAATTTTTAAAAGCATCTTATAATCCAAAATATCTTACGTTGGCAAACCGATTTTAATTTCTCCCATTTTTAGTTGAACTAGAAACTCACCAAAGATGTGCATGAATATTTTAATTCTTTCCTCTCCTTTTAAGTGCCTTAATTTTGTGTGATGTAAATACACAATGTGTTTTATGATACCTGATGCTGCTGTGAATCCAAACCATGTTCTGTTGATGTTGGCTGCAAGTCATGAAATATAATTGAATTACATAGACCTGGGTTTTAGCTTGTGTATATTTGTGCATAGCCTTCCCCAGCTCCCTTTCTCATTCCCAAGGGAAGATTGCCCCTAACCATGGACGCCTGGGAAATAGAATATTTTTGCAAGTTGAAAGTTTTATTAGATGATATGTTCTTCCTTTTTTCTTCCTCCTCCTTTTATCCCACGGTCAATTCTTATTTTTTCCTATCCCCTACAGGCCGTCACTTTCACTTTAATGCGCATCTTTTTTAGTTCAATAAGCTATTGTAAAGTAAGTATCATAAAAATAACGCATCTGGATTTTATGTTTTATTATACTTTATATTGCATCTATTTATATTATTTGCATCTTTAAATATTCTATGTCCCCAAGGGTGATGGAATAAAGTAGGAAAGAGAAAGGATACATAATATTTTAAACTTCGTGTAATATAAATCTTGTCTACTTTTTTTCCACCCCATACTGTTTTTCTAAGATCAATTTCCTATTGCTCTGTATATACGTAGTCTGTGTTTCCAGCTGTGCCTGGGCTACATCTACCATAGTTTACTTCTCTACTTATCACAAATGGGCACTGAGGCTGCCTCCTGACCACACCCAGCATTTTCCTCCTGCTTCCTGTAACCCTGTAATGGTACGACGGTCTTTCCCCCAGGCCTCTCTTATGTGCCCTGGGCACACCTTCACATTTTGTTATTTCCTTGCTCATTTGACCTTGGGAGAGGTGCACTTGCCAGCATGGTGATCAGTGTCAGGGGCCAGCTTTATCAGAGCAGCCTCACCCAAGGCCAGGGGCCTCCACAAACAATGCTCCAATGGACATCCCTGTCCATGTTGCCTTATGGGCCTGGGAGAGAATTTCCATGGGACTTACATATAGAAGGGGAATGGTTGGGTCATGGCTAATGCTACACATCTTTTTATTCAGTAGTGCCTGAGTGCTCTCTGTGGTGGTCACACAGGCACAGTTCCGCTGGCAGTTACATGAAGTTTCCCCGGTCCCCACATACCTGTCTGCACCTGATATCTTCCAGCTTTCTGATATATGCCAATCTGATAGGTGTAAAATAGTAACTCTTTGTCTCTAATGGGCTTTTCTCTGACTAATAATGTGTTGAGCATGGCATCAAATGCAATATTTCGTGTGTGTGTCTTTCTCTTCAGTAAATTGCTGGCTCATATCCTTTGCTCTTTTTTCTCTTGGAGTTATCTTTCTTTTGTTATTTTGTAGAGGTGTTTTTTTTTATATATTGTAGATATGAGTCCTTTGTTATTTTTCTACATTAAGACTATCTGCTTACATTTTCTCAGCTGTTTATTAAATTTGTCCATGTGTCCTTCTTTAGACAGAAATTCTCATTTTTTGGTGTTATCATTGTTTTTTGCTGTTGCTTTTGTTTTTGTAGATTCCTAGGCCACCAACCTTGTTCATTTCTTTTTATGGTGTTAGATTTTCTAAAAGCATTTATTATATCTTAAGTTTGAAGAAACATCATTTTTACTTGGCACTTTCAGAAATTACTGTGCCTCTCTGATGCATAAATGTTATTATTTTTTAAAAATATATTTTATTGATTTTTTACAGAGAGGAAGGGAGAGGGACAGAGAGTTAGAAACATCGATGAGAGAGAAACATCGATCAGCTGCCTCATGCACACTCCCCACCGGGGATGTGCCCTCAACCAAGGTACATGTCCTTGACCAGAATCAAACCTGGGACCTTTCAGTCCGCAGGCCAACGCTCTATCCACTGAGCCAAACCTGTTAGGGCTAAATTGTTATATTTTATCTATTGTAACTATAATGGTCTAGATTTTTTTTTAGATCTGCAGGCAGAGTATTTTAAACCTAATTGAAATAGAAGTTGAAAGTTTTAGCTTGTCTTATGGGTTTTGAGCCTTCATCTTTCATTAGCATAACAAAGTGGTCATCTACATGAAACTGTACCTTGCATTTTTATGTTCAGTTAGAATTTTAAAAACAGCATTATATAGTGGAAGGCTCTCTAGATTACATAAAGTCTGAAAAAGTCATGAGACAGAAGAGTACATTAATTTAGCCTCGCTTCCCCAGAAAAGAACTTAGGTATATAATGTGAAAGCTAAAATTTGACAAGCATTTGGCTAGCAATCAAGTCATAGAATCTGATATTCTCTTAAAAACAGGAATGGATGGATATACTGCTGGGAGTTTTAAGAGTCTAAACTTGGGAAGGATGACTGGGGAATACAATGTTTTATTGACTGTGCTGGAACAAAGTGTCATGATGAATTTTAGGTGGGAGGGGAGAGATGAGAGGTTTTAAGAGAGTGTCTTCTTTTTTACTACATCCAGAGGGCAACTACCTGCCTAGTTTGTTGTGAGAGAGTTTTTGGACCCTTGTGGTCTAAGACCACTTAGCTTATTCCAAGAAAGAGCACGGAGATACAAGCCTATTTCTTCGAGTGTCTAAATTTTTGGTTTGCTTGTGCTTCTTTATTACAGAGAGAGATAGGGTGGAAAGGGCAAGAACAAACTTGGTAAGAGGGATTAGAAACCTACGATGAGTGAGAAACTTGGACAAAAGCACCTTTTGGTATAAATGCGTCTAGATTCTCTGTTTTGGATGAATTACATCCCAGTGTCCCGAAAAAACCTGGAGATGGAATTTCTAAACTCAGATGCGACCTATTTTTCCTGCTGGGGTGTGAGAACGGTGCCAGGAGTGGAGATAGTGGTGTCTAATTTTTAAAAGGGATAAGAAGGGAATTTTTCCACATTGGTATTGTCTCTAGGCAGAATTCTAGACTGATTCATTGATATATCGTGAGGCTGTTATCAGTAAAGCATTCTTGGCCGTGGCCCACAGAATCTGATTCTGAATAACTTTTTCAAAAAAGTATTGGGAATGTTGATGGGAAGACTGGAAGCCTGTCTCAGGAAATGGCAAACACCCGGGGAGGCCAGGTTGCTAAACACACAGCCAGCCTATGCCGAGGGAAAGGGACTGTCAGAAAGCTGCCCCTGGGGCCCGCTACTAGACATCCACTGCTGAGCTCTGCCAGCAGTACGCAGTCTGAACCGCCCTGGCTTCTCTGTGCTCCAAGCAGAGACCTGGATAGACACAGCTGCTTGCTGAGCTTCAATAAGTCAATGCTCTAGTTGCCAGTGGGAGAATATGCATAGATTTAGTTTCCTTTTACCTTTCTTAGAAGAAGGTGAAGTTTCCCCATCTCTCCCAAGTCTCTCTCACTTGGTAGAACCCTCAAACACAGGAAGCGTGTTCAGAAATTGGAGAGCCCATGGGAACTGTAAATGGTCACTATGGCTGTCAGAGGAAAAGAAGAATGCCAGTGAGAAATGGCATGGCTAAAGGGCCATTCATATCCCATGAAACTCATCCTTATGGATGGGATTGCTTAGTTAGAATGGTACAGAACAGTTACCCCTGAAATTTAGAAAGGCCTTTGCTAAACTTCCTGACAAAAGTCTCATGTACAGGTCATGCTGATCAGACATTTGACCTCAAAAAGCATGGGTAATGTGAGCAATGCCTTGAGGCAAATCAAGTGGGGAGAGCCTGGGCTCCTTAGTGACCTGGCCAAGAATATCAGCGGAGAGCACATCTGGGGGACGCTCATCCAGTCTGCTCTTGAAGTTAAGTGGGAAGGGATAGTGAGTGCACTGGGAACAGAGTGAATCTAACAGGATGAAATGTAATGGGGCATAAATATTACATCTTGTTCTGAGGTTCTGAGCAGCAGCTTCATTTTGTGATGGATGGGGAAGTCCCCTCTGTGCAGCATCAAAGAGAAGATGTCACTAGCTTTTAGTTGAATGGGAGCACTATATAGGTCGGTAGTTCGATGTCTTAAAAAACACTCCTCAGGTGACCTACTGTGTGTTAGTGAAAATAGAGTGTCTATCCCAGGGGAGAGATTTTCCCGATTTTCTGTGTGGAACAGATGACATATGTGATCATCAATTCTGGCCACACTCAAGAATGCCTCTTTTCTTTTTTGGTAGAGAGCGACCATAATGTAAGGTGATATAAAAGCCTGGCATCTGAAGGGCAGAGGAAGGACTGATTGTTCCCTTGGAGACCTGGGAGACGGGGTAGGGTTGCCATTTGCAGATACAGGCAGGTATCTGGAAGCAGCAGCAGGTGGCATAGCGGGTGAACTAAAGGCAGTGGATGTTAGTTCCAAAGCTGGAGTTTTCTCACACCAAGAGCTGACTACAGCTTGAAGGGCAATAGTAAGTTGCATGTCACTTGTGTCCACTCATTTTGACCAACGAGGCGTTTCACGAGCATTTTTGCCCATATTACTCCCGCGGGCCTTAAGATTCCCTGATTGTTGAAGCTTTCCAAAGCGCTTTCTTCACAAGGCTATTGAAAATTTTATTATCTGCATGAGGCTGGTGAAAGACTCAGAATAGCTTTTAGATCTGGGAATATTAATTCATTATAACGCTGGAAGGGAAGGTCTTAATAAAGAGTGACATGAGATGATAAATATTTGATTTGAAGAGGTAGGATCCTAAACCAATCGGCAGAGCACTTGCTGAGAAGGAAGTTTTTTCTTAATTGGCACCAGGCTGCCATTACACAAGTGGCAGCTCTTCAGGAGGCTCATAGTTTTCACATTAACGGTGTTTTACTTTCAACTTACTTCCATCCTTTAAGATGTCAGTGTGTTGGAATTGCCTGGCTGATGAAGTAAATTCTGAAGATAATTGTTATGGGAGTTTAACTTGCCAGAGACCTAGACAAGTCTCTTTCATACTTTAAAACATATAAACAAGTTGCAAAATAATGGCTCTGTCAAGAAAATTACATCTTGATTCATCATCCAGTGTTGGGAGTTGGGCTAAAGAGTTTGCTCATAAGACATCTCCTTTTTGAAGGTCATTTAGTGGAGGAGCAGCTTGTAGGGTTTTGTATACTTTATACCTGCATTGCTCGTGATGCTCTGAATGAACATCCATGAGTGCCTCCTGCACCCATTATTGTGACTGAGGACTTCTGGCTCAGATACCCAGAACGGAAATAAAAATTTTTAGAATTGGTGGTGTTTTTTAAGGTTTTGGGCCTTGATGATTGCAAACAAGTGCCTGTGTCTTCTCCAGCAGTAATATTTATTGAGAGAGATTAACATAAAAATAGCTAGCTTGCAGCATGATTTGAAAATTACAGCCTTGTCAAGGATCCCCAAGTCATAACGGCTGGAGATGTGCAGACACTGCATTGGAGAAGTCGGTACTCATCCCTGTATTAATTTCACTCCTTTGACATTTCTCCTTCCCATCCTGTAATCTCTCTTTTAGGTTATTGTTCCTGGATAATGAAAGACTATCTGAAGATAAACACTGCTGGTTCTCCATTGGGGGTTTGCTCAAAGTGTATGCATTTGTTCATTTATTCAAAATGTGGTCAGTATTTGAGTGCTACTGTGTGTCAGGGCATCAGTGGTGATTAAAAAATAATTTAGATCTTGAGGCTAGTAAAATTAGAAAATGAATTCTGATCTCTGTTTTAGCTGCTTTGCAAAGGGAGCTTGGGATGCCGAGAGGAAGGGTGTCTTCCAAGGAAGGGCTGTTTGAGCCCAGTCTGGAAAGGTGGGTAGAAATGAGCCAGGCACATTTAAGAAAGGGTAACCCAGTGGAGAGATCAGAGCAGCATCTGCAGAGGTTTGGAGGAGGAGGAGGAGGAGGAGGGGGAGGAGGAAGAGGAGGAGGAGGAGAGAGAATCAGGAGATGCCACTGGCAAGGATACAGTTTAAACTTGAGGGTGGGGCTCTTGCAATGTAGTTCAATCAGAATCACCCAATGAACTTGTTGAAAGTGTAGGTTCCTGGACCCCCACCCCCACCCCTGCCTTCCCTCAGATAAGACTCTCTGGAGGTGTGGCCAGGTGTATCTGACTGTGACATCTGACAGTTTGCGAGCCCTCTTCTGTGGGAGTTGGGGCATTGAACAATGTAAAGCAGGTGAGTGCCATGGTCAGAGTAGATTTTAGGAAGGTTACGCTGACAGTGGAGATAGATGAAAGTGATTGAGACTCCAGGCAGACTGGATATTGTGATAGCTCAGGGGAGAGAGGAGGGCAGGAATTAAAGCAGCAGTGGCTTCAGAGAGGAGGGGGCAGATCTACAGAGTATGTAGGAGCTAGAATTGGCCAGATGCAGTGATCAAATAGATGAGGTGGAGTGGGGTGAGCTCCTGGTTTCTGGTGGCCTTTGGGTTCAGAGAGATGCTCCAGGAGCCCTAGGGCAGGAGCCGTGCTGGGGCAGGGCGGGCTCCAAGCATCTCCCGGGTGAGGTTTGCCCTCTGCTTTCCTAACTGAGGAGAGAAGCAGTTAGAAGGCCTGTGTGTAGACCCCACAGAAGAGGAGGCTTGGTGAGGTTTTTTCTTTCCAGTTGCCTTAACCTTTTACCCCTCTTCCTTCACCACTGCTGAAGTTTGATAAACATGTCAATCTTAAAGCAAACGTGTTGTAGGAAATGCACCCAAAGTTACACGGGTCCAGTGATTCTAAAGACGGGGGAGTGGTAGGCTTCTCGGCAGGGTTGCCGACTTTCCAGTGTTGGGGAGGCCGTTAACTCCGCACGTTGGAGCGTGTACGCTCTCCCTGTGGCCCTGCAGCAGGTGCGCGGGCAGCTCTGTGCAGGACTGTCGTTTGGGTCTCACCTTGACTGATGCTGTTGGTGGAATTCATTGTCCTCCAAAGCCCATATTCTGACTCACGAAGCTCAGTGTGGGCTATTTTCTTCACGTTATTTTATGTTTTATTATGTCCTCAGGATTTAATGTTTGATATTACTTCCACATTATTTTTCTATTACACACAAATTTACGAATTCCCTGAGTCCCCTTTGGTAATGACTGATCATGTGCACCTTGAGGAAGGAAGCACCTTCCATCCTTAACAGAGAGCCAGGCTTAATGGTTTGGATCGGGCCTCTGGCATCAGTCGGAAACGGTGTGTTTACATTGAAGGCTGAGCCGGGAATGCACTTTGCTGTGAACCCGGGTCCCTTTCAGTGTATGAGTTCTTGACCCCTTTCATACTGGAGGGATGCACTAAATTGGGGCAGAGTTCTGTTGACTTTTTTTGGTAGGATTCACTGGTTTGTAATCAAATGTAATTGGTTGTCTTAGAAGGAAATAAGGGAAGAGCGAGGTAGCAGATGCTAAACCTGTGTGTGGGCTGTCATTCACTGTCCTCCAGGGTGCCCCTGATCGAATTGACAGTCCCCTCCATGCCTGCTGCCTGCGCCCTCCCTCGGGAATTAAAGAGGGAATGAGAATGTCAGTTCAGCATCTCACTGAGAGCTGGTGCTAACCACAGATCTTATTTTAGGGCAAGGCCTTTCCCCTCCAGCTTCCTTAGTCCCTATTAATTCAGACACTTTATTTACTGAGCAAACAAGCTGTGATTTCACAGAGAACACTGAAGAGGTGCTGTGCTTCTGGGGGTGGGGAGCAGCTCTTAGGTTTTCCTCTATTCTTTGTGGTGTCACACCCCCACCACCCCTCAGAAGGCTAAATTTGAAGTAGAAAAAAAATCAAGACCATAGTGATGCAGTGGTCTTGATGGAAGCTCTTTTCACCCGAAAGGTCTCCCAGGAGCCTTCTGCAGAGAAGGAGTGCCCTTGACCTGGACCAAGTGCACTGGAAGCTAAATGCTCAGTCTGAGGAGCCTAAGGGCACCGCATGGGCCAGGTATTGACACCTTCTGTGGGGAGGGCGGGGGGCGGGGGAGAGCTTGCACCTCCAACCTCCCAGTCAAGGTGCCAATGCCTTTGGCCATGGGGATCATGGCAGAGTATGTTTTCTTCAATTCCATGAGGTACGAACAACCTGATATTCCCCAATCCAGTTCTCCCTTATCTCTTCATGAAGAGGCCCACACATATGCATAGCAAAGGTGCTAACTTTGAGAGTTCATGATGCTAAATGTACTGGTCTATTGGGCTTACTATCAAAAGCACGTTCCACAGTCACAGTATTTCCAAGCTAGAAGGGACCCTCAGAGATCACTTCCAGTCTTCTCATTTCACAGAAAAAGAAAGACCCAGAGAGTTCAATTGACTTGCCCAGGTACTGTCACTTCTTAACAAGAGAGTCAGGACTTAAACCCAGGTCTCCAGCTCTTCATTGAAAATTGCTTCCCCAGCCGCTGGGCAGGGGTGACTCATGTCCATGTTTGGTCCGGTGTGGCCTGAGCTGCCTGCAGCAGATCACCTGGGACCCACTGAGAATGCAGGTTTCTGGGCCCCACTCAGGAATGACTGAGTCAGCATCCGGAGGGGTTGGGCTTGGCGACCCGCATCTGAAACAGACTTCCCAAGTGACTTTTGCCACGCTGATGTTTGAAAACTGCTGACAGAAGACCCTGGGATTTAACTTTGGCTCTGACCTTCCCGTGTTCAGTCGAAGACTTAATCCTGAACGTGCTTCTTTGGCCCTAATTGCGTTATATTTGTGCTTCTCATACTAAGGGGCCAAGCTTTGCTGATGGGAGGGAATTGCAGGTGGGGTCTGGATGCTTCAGGAATGGACTGTGGTGGTGACAGTGCAGTCATTTGACGCTGATCTCCCTGTACCTCTGTCTTCTCTCTTCTCCCAAACTGCCTCTTCATGAAGCGACAACAGCAAACTAATTTTCAATTGTCACTGCTTTCCTGTATGTCTCTTCCTCTAATGGCATTCTGTACCCACCCTTACTCTACACCCCCAAATAGTGTTACCATCATCAACTCCTCCACTTGGGATTGTTCCAGGGGATGGGTGATGTCGGGTGAAGCCTCAGTTAAGGCAACTGGTAATTCAGGATTATATGGGAGGCTGGGATAGCGGGATAGTTGTGTGTGTATGTGTGTGTGTGTGTGTGTGTGTGTGTGTGTGTGTGTGTATTTTAATTGCATTTATGAGTAGACAGGTGTCAAGGCTTCACTACAGATCATAACCATGCTTGTTCCCTGACCTGTATGAAAACATCTGGGTCTGTGCTGCTCCCTACTTATGCAGGGACAGAAGTTTTCAGGGTGCCCAATAGATACATCAAAGCCAAGAGTGGGTATGAGTGGACTCACAGTCCAGGAAAGGATTAGAAGGTGTTAGGACGTGTCTGGCCTGGTGAGCTTGGTGCCTAAACTGTGGGGTCACAGAGGTTAATTTCACCAGCATTTTCATTAATCCCAGTTGTAGTTTAAGTGCTTTCATAGGCTATGAGTTCCAAAAGGACAATGTGAGGAATCACCTGCACAGGAAAAGCTTTCACACGTGAAAGGTGCTATGACACTGCTGATGCTATAGCAGTGAATTACGTCAAGAGAGAAGCTAAAAATAAAGGTGAGTTCTGTTTAGTTTGGGCTCTGGAGTCAGACCAGGTATGAATTTCAGACCGCTGTTTGACTAACATTATAACTGGGAATAGAGAACTACAGTGGGCCTATCTCTTAGAATTGTTAAATTAGGCAGTACGGAAAAGAATTGGGTATAGTGACTGGCGCAGAGTCACAAGGGAATAGATGTTACACATTATTATTGCCCGGGGGGAGCGAGTGCCTTTGGTAATAGCCTGCTTATCTGAAGAGGTAAAAGGCATTGGGGGGCCAATAGCAAAGGAAACAAAACCATCTGGTCTTATTCCCTCAAAAGCCAACCTTTCAAGAGGTTTTGTTTGTTTGTTGTATTCTAGCTTGTTCATTGGCTGTTGGTAATGGATGGAGTGAAAGATGGAGGAGGGAGGATGGGGCCTTTGGGGGGAAAGGAGGAACCCCTAGCGGAGACCCAGCAGCCGAGGCTCACCTTGATTGGAAAACGGGATCCCGAGTCTTAGAAATGGGCCTTCACATCCTTCTCATGATGAGCACCTGCCTCACTGTCCCAGCACACAAGCTGCTCATCTTCAGGGTCTTAGCACCTCCATTCTGGCCGCCATGTAAGAGATTAAACTCCATAATTTCCACCCAACTCTAGCTATGAAGTTAACCCTTTGGTATCACGTAGGCTGAAGCAAGAAGACTATCACCATGAGAACTGACATTTGGATGCCCCCTTTTTATTTCTTTTGACTGTTATTCTGGTACTTTAGAGCCTTAGATACTTTCTGCTAGCGGGGAGCATTGGTATTTAAAAGGTGGAGGTATCCAGAGACATAGAAGCATGGGAGAGACTGACAAAATCAGAGAGAAGGCAGGGGTAGTGGGGTGGGGTGGTGGGGCGTGACTAACCTGGGAACTTACGTGCGTTTATGCATTGCCCATGGATACAGCAGTAGAGTGGTGAAGGCCTGGGATGGGTGGTTGTGGGGTCAATGGGAAAAAAACCCCAAACAAACAAAGGGGACATCTGTAATATTTTCAACAATAAAGATTAAGAAAAAGATACAGGTAGTAGCGTTTGCCAGATTAACCTGTCTTCAAACTGCTGTTCTTACGTGTACTGTCCTGTTCTCTCTCAGTTGACTAGCCTTCGCGCCTTTCAGCTGGGATCAGGGCTGATGGGTCCCTAAAAGCAATAAAAGAAGATTGTTCCCAGGGAGACTTGCTTAGCATGCTAGCACGCCTTGGCAGACTTCCCTGGTCAGCTGTGCATACCTAAAGGCCATGTGCCAAATATGTGTTAGGTGGCCTGCCTTGGGGCCTCTAAAGGTTACCTGCCTCCCAGAGGCTTACCTGAGGCTGGGATGTGGATTGCCCCAGAGCGAGCTGGACCCCTGGGGCACATCCTCCAGCTCCCTATCTGGGTCTGAGATAACAGGTGGGTCAAGATTGAATGTCATCTTCCCCTTGGCACTGTGAGGTGTACTGACCTTTGATGCAGAACCTGGTATCACATTGGCTGGGAACTGAGCATGCTCTTCATGATGAAAGAAAAGTTGGAGTGGAGCCAGGGGTGTGAGCTGGGAAGACAGATATTACACTTGGGAATCGCGGTATCCGAGCACATAAGTCTTGAGTGGTTTTCATCCTAATCTCTTGGATTTTGGAGAAGAGGCTTGGCTGCCTTAAGCACTAATGCGGCGGCCTGTTTGAGAAGGCAGTGGGTCAGTGGGTTCTGTGCCACGTCTGACGAAAGTGAGGCGCTTGCTCTGCAGAGACTGTTTCAACATCTTTCCATCTAAATAGGGCACAGATCAGGGTGGCCAGCCTGCCTGTCGCACTTGAGTAACAATGAAACTGAAGGAAAGGGGAGGAGTCTGTTGCACAAGCACTGTGGGGACAATGGAGTCATTTCTTGAATATTTCAGCTATACCAGGAGCTTTTTTTTTTGTTTTCTTTTTTATGTTCTGCTCTCAAAGAGCACTGATTAATTATTCACAGACAGTTAAGAATTAAGAACTCCATTTGAAACAATGGTGGGTTCAATTTAACTGTGTTTGGAAATCAGATGTATACTTTTCTCTGGAAGGAATT
The DNA here is from genome assembly GCF_000327345.1 of Myotis davidii. Taxonomy (NCBI): domain Eukaryota; kingdom Metazoa; phylum Chordata; class Mammalia; order Chiroptera; family Vespertilionidae; genus Myotis; species Myotis davidii. The sequence continues at coordinate 2,531,147 of NW_006289813.1, read as the reverse complement.
GAAAAATACATGTACGCATACATATACACGTGAATGTGGGTGTGGGTGCATGTATATGTTTTATACACACACATTTGGCCAAAAGACAGGGTTGAAGAAGTTGCCTAAGGGCTAGTTGCCAGTAGGATGTCTAATTAGTCGCGCATATAAAATTTAAAAAAGGCTTTGTCAATTGTGAGCAGAAGGAGTTTTCATTTCCATGCTGGTGTTCCTGGAAAGAGTAAGGGCTGGCAACGTTGAGGGTTTCTAGAAGAAGAGGGAGAGGAAGAGCTGTGCACAGGGGCCACTTTCTTGACGGTTTAGAAAAGCTGCAGAGAACCAGTATTTGTGGGTGTTGAGTCAGCACCAGCTGATTCTTGCTGGAGATAAAGGCCACGAAGCTGGCCTCTGGGACTCCACTCGTTCTTATAGTGTAAGAACAAGAACAAATGGGTGTGGGCATGTGTCCTTAACTAAATAATAGCTACACACATGGGTAAAAAAGTCTACACAGATAATCTGGTAAATGATAAAGCAGTGATGGCGAACCTTTTGAGCTCGGCGTGTCAGCATTTTGAAAAACCCTAACTTAACTCTGGTGCCGTGTCTCATATAGAAATTTTTTGATGTTTGCAACCATAGTAAAACAAAGACTTAATGTTTTTGATATTTATTTTATATATTTAAATGCCATTTAACAAAGAAAAATCAACCAAAAAATGAGTTCGCATGTCACCTCTGACACGCGTGTCATAGGTTCTCCAACCTTTAGCAGCTAAAGGTTCAGAGAAGATGAAATGGGAGGAGCTGGAAGCAGGGTATAAGAACTAGGAAATAAAACATTTGCATAGTCATTTTCATGGAGACAAGCATAATTGACCACTTTGTTTTTCTTCTTAGAGATTTTTTTTTTTCCTAAAAGAAATCATTTGTAGCCCTAGCTGGTTTAGCTCAGTGGATAGAGTGTTGGCCTGTGGACTGAAGGGTCCTGGGTTTGATTCTGGTCAAGGGCACATACCTTGGTTGCAGGCTCCTCCCCGGCCCAGGCCCTGGTCGATGTGTTTCTCTCACATCAATATTTCTCTCTGTCTTTCACTCTTCCACTCTCCTTAAAAATCAATGGAAAAATATCCTTGGGTGAGGATTAACAAAAAGAAAAAAGAAAGAAAAAAGAAAAATCATTGATAAAATAAGACAGTGGATAGTAAAGAAAAATTCCCCTACAGAATGGCCATGGGTGAGTGTATCACAGAAACAGCGAGATTCGTCCTTTGTTTCATCGTGGAGAACCGTGTTTGGGAGCGGGATCTGATCTCTGTGTCCATCACTACGGAGGGAAAATGTCCTTTCTACTGAAGGTTTCTGTAGAGGAAGGCGTGATGCTTGATTCCATCAAAGCACAGAGGTTAAAAATGTGGGCACTAGAGCCAGACCACCTGGGCTAAAGTCTTGGCCCAGCAGTAATTTTGTGACCTGGGGGGTACTACTAACTCTCTAAGCCTCAGTTTCCTTACCAGTAAAATGGGATTAATCATGTTACTTAACCTTATAGTGTGGTTATAAGATTAACTGAATTAATATGTTTAAGTGCTTAGAACAGTACCCAGCAGAATAATCTGAATTTAACAAATGTTAGCTATGTCGTTACTACTGCTATTATTATTGTTATTATGTTATTTTTATAGCTGTGTGCACTTTCAAAAGTATATGAAATTTTTATAATAATGTCTTTTTCTGAGTAAGCAACATGAAGATTTGTAATGAATTTACTAATTTGGAGATTTAAAAATTAGATAAAAAATTTGTCATGAAAGTAAAGCTATTTTAATAAGATTTCAAGGAAGGCCTCCGGTTTATAGTTCTTTCACACCCCCTCTCCCCCCAGGAGTTTTTCCCCCCATTAGCTCTGCTGATAGGCGGGGAC
>NW_006289813.1:2528192-2529172 GCF_000327345.1 Myotis davidii | reverse complement strand
GCAGAATTCCAGCTGCATGCTTCAAGTTGGGCAGCTTCCTCAGCCTGTATTCAACTCTTCCCTATGAGTCTTTCTCCCTCCCACCCTTCTTTTATGCACTTTATTTAAAAATTATTTTGCATACCCCAGTTTCTCCCCACTTCATTTAAATAGTCTCCCCTATCCCAGCCTTGTAGGAGCTTTTCGTGGTCAAGAATTACAGCATCTATATTTTTTATATTGCCAAATAACTTAATTTGGTACCTTATGCATAGACAGTGTTTATACAAAGTAATGTATAAGCATTTCAGCTAAACCTTTTCTTTTATTGCTAGAGGTTTTAAATCGGTTGCTTTTTGTAAGATTGAAGTCAAGTGTGCAAAGAATGTTCTTTCCTAAAAATATCAATTTTTTAGCAGATTGTTGGAAATCCTAACTTCAGTTACCTACCTGAAGTTGATTTTGTAACTTTCTAGTTTTCTAGCAACTACTTTTTTTAAAGGCAAAACGGACTTTAAAACAATGATACTAAATTCAATTGATATTCTAATTCAAATGAAAACCCTTTTGCTTATAATATCTGTCATTTTTGAAGGCCATGCAGCAGTTTTCCAGGTGCCTTTGTGTGGCACCAAACATTAGCTTGTGATAATACTGCATAGCTAGCCACACGGCCCTCATGTCCAAATCTTATATGTCCACCAGGATTGTCAGACTTTTCTAATGTGGCGCCAACCTCTGGTTTGGTTGGACGTTAATGCAGCATGACTCACTCCCCAGTTAAATTCATACGAGCTTCACATTCATTTTTTAGCACAGTTCCCACTAGGTGCAGATGTCTCGGCCTCGGAGCATGTCCATGCCAAGTAGACTAAAGGGGAGGACCTATTTCCAAGACCATTATAATATCAGTGACACTGGCCACATCAGTAAGGGAGACTGCAGCTTTGACATGCCCACTCCTATGGGTATGAAGTAACCTTAGCAATGTTCTGGCATTC